>NC_080072.1:8948492-9262922 GCF_949987535.1 Balaenoptera acutorostrata
TACAGCACTGGACAAGTTTAAGGTGTACAGCATAATGATTTGCCTTACATACATCATGAAATGATTATCACAGTGTTTAGTGAACATTCATCATCTCATATAGATACAACATTAAAGAAATAGAAAAAAAAATTTCCTTGTGATGAGAACTCTTAGGATTTACTGTCCTAACAGCTTTCATATATAACACACAGCAGTGTTAATTATATTTATCGTGTTATACATTGCATCACTAGTACTTATTATCTTATAACTGGAAGTTTCTACCTTTTGACTGCCTACATCCAGTTCCCCCTCCCCTCATGCCCGACTCTGGTAACCAAAAACTGATCTCTTTTTCTATGAGTTTGTTTTTGGAGTATAATTGACCTACAACACCGTGTTAGTTCCTGTTACACAACATAGTAATTCCATATTTCTATACATTTCAAAATGATCACCACGATAAGTCTAGTCTGTCACCATACAAAGATATTACATTGTTATTGACTATATTCCCCACACTGTACATTTCATACCCTTGACTCATTTATTTTGCACCTGGAAGTTTATACCTCTTAATCTCCCTCACCTATTTCTTTCCCCACACACCTGTCCCCTCTGGTAACTACCTGTTTGTTTGTTCTCTGTATCTATAACTGTTTCTGTTTTGTTATGTTTGTTCACTGTTTTCTTTTTTAGATTCCACATATAAGTGAAATCAGTATTTGTCTTTCTCTGTCTGAATTATTTCACTTAGCATAATACCCACTAGGTCCATCCATGTTGTTGAAAATGGCAAGATTTCATTCTTTCATATGTTTTATATGTTTCATATATATATATATAAAACATATCTTCTTTATCCATTAATCTATTGATGGGCACTTAGGTTGCTTCTATATCTTGGCTATTGTAAATAATGCTGCAATGAACTTAGGGGTGCATATATTTTTTTGAATTATTGCTTTTGTTTTCTTCAGATAAATACCTAGGAGTGGAATTTGTGGGTCATACGGTAGTTCTATTTTTAAGTTCTGAGGAATCTCCACACTGTTTTCCATAGTGGCTGCACCAATTTACATTCCCACTAACAGTACCTAAGCGTTCCCTTGTCTACACATCCTCACTAATTTATTGTCTTTTTGATAGTAGCCATTCTGACAGATGTGAGGTGGTTTCTCATTGTGGTTTTGATTTGCATTTCTCTGATGGTTGCTGATGCTGATCATCTTTTCATGTGTCTGTTGGCCATCTGTATGTCTTCCTTGGAAAAATGTTTATTCAGATCCTCTGCCCACTTTTTAATTAAGTTGTTTGCTTTTTTGATGTTGAGTTCTATGAATTCCAGTATATTTTGGATATTATCCCCTTATTGTATGTATCTTCTCCCATTAAGTAGTAACCTTTCATTTTGTTGATAGATTCCTTCCCTGTGTAAAAGCTTTTTAGTTTGATGTAGTCCCATTTGTTTATTTTTACTTTTGTTTCCCTTGCCTGAGGAGACATACACCACCCCCCCTCAAAATTACTAAGACCCATGTCAAAGAGTGTGCTGCTTATGTTTTCTTCTAGAAGTTTTATGGTTTCAGGCCTTACATATAAGTCTTTAATTCATTTTAAATTTATTTTTGTGCTTGGTGTGAGAGAGTAGTCTAGTTTGATTCTTTTGCGTGTAGCTGTCCAGTTTTCTCAACACCATTTATTGAAGAGACTGTCTTTTTCCATTGTATATTCTTGCCCCCTTTGATGAGACTAATTGCCCACATAAATGTGGGTTTATTTCTCGGTTTTCTATTGTGTTCTATTGATCTATGTGTCTGTTTTTGAGCCAATATCATACTGTTTTGATTACCGTAGCTTTGTAGTATAGTTTGATACAAGAGAGCATGATACTCCAGCTTTGTTCTTTTTTCTCAGGATTGATTTGGCTGTTTGGGGTCTTTCATGTTTCCATACAAATTTTAGAATTATTTGTACTAGTTCTATGAGAAATACCATTGGTATTTTGATAGGGAGTGCATTAAATTTGGAGATTGCCTTGGGCAGTATGGTCATTTTAACAATATTTATTCTTCCAATCCTTGAGGACGGTTTATATTTCCATTTGTTTTGTTCTCTTCAGTTTCTTTAATCAGTGCCTTATAATTTTCCAAGTACAGGTCTTTTACTCCCTCAGTTGGACTTATCCCTAGGAATTTTATTCTTTTTGTTGCAATTGTAAATGGGATTGTTTTCTTAATTTTTCTTTCTGATAGTTTCTTGGTTAGTGTATAGAAATGCAACAGATTTCTGTATACGGTAAGTTCCCTACATATGAATGAGTTCCATTCTGAGAGCACATTCCTAAGTCCAATTTGTTCGTAAGTCCAACGAAGTTAGCCTAGGTACCCAACTAACACAATCAGCTGTACAGTACAGTACTGTACTGTAATAGGTTTATAATACTTTTCAAACAAATAATACATAAAAAACAAACACAAAAATAAAGAAAACATTTTTAATCTTATAGTACAGTACCTTGAAAAGTACAGTAGTACAGTAAAACAGCTGGCATACAGGAGCTGGCATCAAGTGAACAGGCAAGAAGAGTTACTGACTGGAAGAGGGAAGGGAGGTGGGAGATGGTAGAGCTGAAAGATCGTCAGCAATAGGAGACTGAGTGCAACCTGCAATTGCACTCATAGGTGACGTTGATGGCACAGCTTCTGGTTCCTTGATAGATTCAATTCTATCTACCCTCTTGAAAAACCAATCCAGTGATGTCTTGGTAGGAGATCTTTTTTTTTTTTTTTCTCATCATAGATGACACAGTAGCACTGGATTGCATTCTGAATGGCTGCTGCAAACTTCATGTACTGTTCTACATTTTGGTCCTGTGTCTCAAAAACTAACAGTGCCTCCTCAAAGAAAGAAAATCCCCTTGCCATCTCCTGCGTCATGAATCTCTTTGGTTCTTCAGTTACTTTTTCTTCCTCTTCTCTCTCTTCGTCCTTTCTCTGGGCACATTCACATCTTTGAAAGTTTGCAACTTACTGTATTAATTTTATATCCTGCAACTTTTGCCAAGTTCATTGATGAGTTCTAGTAGTTTTTTGGTAGCATCTTTAAGATTTTCTGTGAATAGTATCTTGTCATTTACAAACAGTGACAGTTTTACTTCTTCCTTTCCAATTTGGATTACTTTTATTTCTTTTTTCATCTGGTTGTTGTGACTAGGACTTCCAAATCTATGTAAATAAAAGTGAATAAAATTGGTGAGAGTGGGCATCCTTGTCTTCATCCTGATATTACTAGAAATGCTTTCAATTTTTCACCATTGAGCATGATGCTACTTAGCTATGGGCTTGTCACATATGGCCTTTATTGTGTTGAGGTATGTTCCCTCTTTGTTGAGAGTTTTTTTTTTATTATCATAAATGGATGTTCAATTTGTCAAGGTTTTTCTGCATCTATTGAGATGATCATATGATTTTTATTCTTCAGTTTGTTAATGTGGTGTATCACATTGATTGATTTACAGATATTGAACCATTCTTGCATCCCTGGGATAAGTCCCACTTGATCATGGTTTGTGATACTTTTAATGTATTATTGATTTCTGTTCTGATATTTATGATTTTTTTTCTTTCTATTAACTTTGGGTTTTGTTTGTTCTTTTTCTCGTTCCTTTAGGTGTAAGTTTAGATTGTTTATTTGAGATTTTTCTTGTTTTCTGAGGTAAGCTTGTTTAAAACTCCCTCTTAGTACTGCTTTTGTTGTATCCCATAGATTTCAGATTGCTGTGTTTTCCTTTTCATTTGTCTCTAGGTATTTTTAAATTTCTTCTTTGATTTATTCAGTGAACCATTGGTTATTTAGTAGCATTTGTTTAACCTCCACATTCTTGTGGTTTTTGCAGTTTTTTTCTTGTATTGGATTTCTAGTCTCATAACATTGTTGTCAGAAAAGATGCTTGATATGATTTCAATTTTCTTAAATTTACTGAGACTTGTTTTGTGCCCTATCATATGACTTATCCTGGGGAATGTTCCATGAGTACTTGAAAAGAATGTATATTCTGCTGCTTTTTGATGGGATATTCTATATATATCTATTAACTCCATCTGATTTAATGTGTCATTTAAAGCCCTTATTGATTTTCTGTCTGGAAGATGTCTCCATTGGTGTAATTGAGGTGTTGAAGTCCCCTAGTATTATTGTGCCATGTTGATTTCTCCCTTTATGTCTGTAAATATTTCCTTTATGTGTTTAGGTGCTCCTATGTTTTATATATGTATACACACACACACATACATATATACATATATATTTGTGTATATATATATATATATATATATAATTTTTATATCTTCTTCCTGAATTGAGCCCTTGATCATTATGCAATGGTCCTCTTTGCCTCTTGTTACAGTCTTTGTTTTAAAGTCTCTTTTGTCTAATATAAGTATTGCTACTCTGGTTTTCTTTTGATTTCCATTTGTATGGAATAACTTTCTCCATTCCCTCATTTTCAGCCTGTATGTGTCTCTAGATATGAAGTAAGTCTCTTGTAGGCAGCATATATAAGGGTCTGTTTAGGTGTGTGTATCCATTCAGCAACACTATGTCTTTCAACTGGAGCATTTAGTCTATTTACATTTTTAATAATTATTGTTAAGTATGTACTAATTGTCATTTTGTTAATTATTTTTATAGTTCTTTTTTGTTCCTTTCTTCTCTTTTGTTCTCTTCCCTTGTGATTTGATTTTACTTGTGATAGATTTTACTATCTTTATTGTTATCTTTGAATTCATTCCTCTTTGTTTGGGGGGGGTGGGGAGTGCATCTATTATAGGTTTTTGGTTTCTGGTTACCATGAGGTACATATATATCAGTCTCTCTATATGTGTGATTATTTTAAGCTGCTGATCTCTTAAGTTAAATGATTTTAACAACCCTGCATTATTACTCCCCTCCCCCAACAATTATTGTTTTTGACGTCATATTTTACATCTTTTTGTTTTTGGAAACCTTTAAGTACTTATTGCACATAGAAATGATTTAACTAATTTTCTTTTAACCTTTAGCTTTATACCTGGTTCATTTACTACCTTTACTGTATATATGCCTTAACCAATGAGATTTTTCCTTTCACAATTTTCTTGTTTCTTTTTTTTTGAATTTTATTTTATATTTTTTTATACAGCAGGTTCTTATTAGTTATCTATTTTATACATATTAGTGTATATATGTCAATCCCAATCTCCCAATTCATCCAAACCCCCCCCCCCACTTTTCCCCCTTGGCATCCATACGTTTGTTCTCTGCATCTGTGTCTCTATTTCTGCCTTGCAACCCAGTTCATCTGTACCATTTTTCTAGATTCCACATATATGCGTTAATATATGATATTTGTTTTTCTCTTCTGAATTACTTCACTCTGTATGACAGTCTCTAGGTCCATCAACGTCTCTACAAATGACCCAGTTCTGTTCCTCTTTATGTCTGAGTAATATTCCATTGTATATATGTACCACATCTTCTTTATCTGTTTGCCTGTCAATGTAATTATCAATATGTATATTCCTATTACCATTTTCTTAATTGTTTGGTGTTTGTTTTTGTAGGTCCTTTTCTTCTCTTGTGTTTCCCACTTAGAGAAGTTCCTTTAGCATTTGTTTTAGAGCTGGTTGGGTGTTGCCAAATTCTCTTAGCTTTTGCTTGTCTGTAAAGCTTTTGATTTCTCTGTCAAATCTGAATGAGATCTTTGCTGGGTAGAATAATCTTGATTGTAGGTTCTTCCTTTTCATCACTTTAAATATATCGTGCCACTCCCTTCTGGCTTGTAGAGTTTCTGCTGAGAAATCAGCTGTTAACCTTATGGAAGTTCCCTGGTATGTTATTTGTCATTTTCCCCTTGTTGCTTTTAATAATTTTTCTTTATCTTTAATTTTTGTCAGTTTGATTACCATGTGTCTTGGCATGTTTCTCCTTGGGTTTATCCTGCATGGGACTGTCTGTGCTTCCTGGAGTTGGGTGGCTATTTCCTTTCCCATGTTAGGGAATTTTTCGACTATAATCTCTTCAAATATTTTCTCATGTCCTTTCTCTCTCTCTTCTCCTTCTGGGATCCCTATGATGAGAATGTTGGTGCGTTTAGTGTTGTCCCAGAGGTCTCTTAGGCTATCTTATTTCTTTTCATTCTTTTTTCTTTATTCTGTTCCATGGCAGTGATTTCCACCATTCTGTCTTCCAGGTCACTTATCCGTTCTTCTGCCTCAGTTATTCTGGTATTGATTCCTTCTAGTGTATTTTTCATTTCAGTTATTGTATTGTTCATCTCTGTTTGTTTTTTAATTCTTCTAGGTCTTTCTTAAACATTTCTTGCATCTTCTTGATCCTTGCGTCCATTCTTTTCCCGAGGTCCTAGATCATCTTCACCATCATTATTCTGAATTCTTTTTCTGGAAGGTTGCCTATCTCCACTTCATTTAGTTGTTTTTCTGGGGTTTTAACTTGTTCCTTCATCTGGTACATAGCCCTCTACCTTTTCATTTTGTCTATCTTTCTGTGATTGTGGTTTTCATTCCACAGGCTGCAGGATTGTAGTTTTTCTTGTTTCTGCTGTCTGCCCTCTGGTGGATGAGGCTTTCTAAGATGCTTGTGGAAACTTCCTGATGGGAGGAACTGGTGGTGGGTAGAGCTGGGTGTTGCTCTGGTGGGCAGAGCTCAGTAAAACTTTAATCTGCTTGTCTGCTGATGGGTGGGCTTGAGTTCCCTCCCTGTTGGTTGTTTGGCCTGAGGCAACCCAGCACTGGAGGCTACAGGCTTTTTGGTGTGGTTAATGGCAGAGTCCAGGAAGGGTCATGCCAAGGAGTACTTCCCAGAATTTCTACTGCCAGTGTCCTTGTTCCTGTGGTGAGCCACAGCCACCACCCGCCTCTGCAGGAGACCCTCCAGCACTAGCAGGTAGGTCTGGTTCAGTCTCCTATGGGGTCACTGCTCCTTCCCCCTGGGTCCTCATGTGCACACTACTTTGTGTGTGTCCTCCAAGAGTGGAGTCTCTGTTTCCCCCAGTTCTGTCAAAGTCCTGCAATCAAATCCCACTAGCCTTCAAAGTCTGATTCTCTGGGAATTCCTCCTCCCATTGCCGAACCCCCAGGTTGGGAAGCCTTACGTGGGGCTCAGAACCTTCACTCCAGTGGGTGGACTTCTGTGGTATAATTGTTCTCTAGTTTGTGAGTCACCCGCCCCGAGGTTATGGGATTTGATTTTATTGTGACTGCACCCCTCCTACCATGTCATTGCAGCTTCTCCTTTGTCTTGGATGTAGGGTATTTTTTTGGTGAGTTTCAGTGTCTTCCTGTTAATGATTGTTCAGCAGTTAGTTGTGATTCTGGTGCTCTCAAGAGGGAGTGAGCGCATGTCCTTCTACTCCACCATCTTCCCTTTTTATTACAATTTTCTTTTTTCTTATTGTGGTCTTTTCTTTTTCACTTAAAGACTTCCCTTTAACATTTCTTGTAAATCTGGTTTGGTGGTGCTGAACTCTTTTAGCTTTTGCTTGTCTGTGAAACTTTTGGTTTCTCCATTAAATCTGAATGAAAGCCTAGCTGGGTAGAGTATTCTTGGTCAAAAGTTTTTTCCTTTCATCAGCTTAAATATTTTGTGCCACTCCCTCTGGCCTGCTGAGTTTCTGCTGAAAAGATAGCTGGTAGACTTATGGGAGTTCCTTTGTACATAACTTGTTGCTTTTCCTTTGCTGCTTTGAATATTCTCTCTTTATCTTTAATTTTTGCCATTTTAATTACAACGTGTCTTGGTGTGGTCCTCTTGGATTAATACTGTTTTGTACTCTTTGTACTTCCTGGACCAGGCTGTCTGTTTTCTTTCCCAGGTTAGGAAAGTTCTCAGCTATTATGTCTTCACATATGTTCTCTGCCCCTTTCTCTCTCTCTTCTCCTTTTGAGATCCCTATAATGTGAATGTTAGCCCACTCGATGTTGTCCCAGAGGTCTCTTAAACTGTACTTATTTCTTTTTATTGTTTTTTTCTTTTGCTTTTTCTTTTGTTCAGCTTTAGTGATTTCCACTACCCTGTCTTCCAGTTTGCTGATCTTTTCCTCTTTATCACTTACTCTACTGATTCCTTCTAGTGTATTTTTCATTCCAGTTATTGAATTCTTCATCTCTGTTTGGTTCTTCTTTATATTTTCTAACTCTTTGTTAAAAGCTTCTAACTTTTCATTCTGTTCATCCAATCTTCTCTCGATTTCTTTGATCATCATTATGATCATTACTTTGAATGCTTTATTGGGTAGATTGGCTATCTCCACTTCACTTAGTTCTTCTGGGGTCTATCTTGTTCCTTCATTTGGAATGTCTTTCCTCTGTTTCCTCATTTTGCCTAATTTGCTGGGTTTTTTTTTTCTTAACATCTTTATTGGAGTATAATTGCTTTACAATTGTGTGTTAGTTTCTGCTGTATAACAAAGTGAATCAACTTTATGTATACATATATCCCCATATCTTCTCCCTCTTGTGTCTCCCTCCTAACCTCCCTATCCCACCCCTCTAGTTAGACACAAAGCACCAAGCTGACCTCCCTGTGATATGCAGCTTCTTCCCACTAGCTATCTATTTTACATTTGGTAGTGTATATATGTCCATGCCACTCTCACTTCATCCCAGCTTACCCTTCTCCCTCCCTGTGTCCTCAAGTCGATTCTCTTTGTCTGCATCTTTATTCCTGTCCTGTCCCTAGGTTCTTCAGAACTTTTTTTTTTTTTAGATTCCATATATATGTGTTAGCTCTATTTATAATTTGCTGGTTTTATTTCTATGTATTTGGTAGGTTGGTTATGTTTCCTGACCTGAAGAAGTGGCCTTTTGTAGGAGTTGTCCTATGCATGCCAGCGGTGCAATTCCCTTTGGTCACCAGAGCTATATGCTCTAGAGGTGCCCCCTATGTGGGCTGCATGGGTCCTTCAGTTTTTGTGGATGCTTACTGTGGGCAGTATCATAGGAGTTGCTGGTCCCCAGTCCAGTTGGTTGCCAGGCCCTGCCTTGTGCAGAGGCTGCTGGCTGCCGGTTGGCTGGGCTCAGTTATAAGGAGGCTGATGTAGAGTGTTGCATTGTCCCAGGGCTAGTGCTGGCCCACTAGTGGGTGTGTTCTGGTGTGGCTGCTTTTGTGGCCAGTGTTCCAGATCTAGTGTTGACCTGCCGGTTGTTTGGGTCAGTTCCTGACATACCTGGCTGTGAGGTCTGGGTTATTCTAAAGCTGTTTCTGGCCTGTTGGTGAGTGGGGCTGGATCCTGGGGCAGCTGGCTGAGGGACCCAAAGTGCCTTGGAGCTGGTGTTAGCCTGCTGGTGAATGGGCTTGGTCCTGACATGGTGAGCAGTGGAGCTGCCATGGTTCTGGGGCTGGAGTTTGCCTGCTGGTGGGCAGGGCTGGGACCCAGTGGGTCCTGGAGTTGATGCCTGTCCACTGTCATGTGTGTGGCTGGCCCAGGGCTAGTGCTGGCCATCTGGTGGGTGAAGCTGGGTTCCAGATTCTCTGGTTGCAGGGCCCTGGGTGTCCTGTGGCTAGTGATGGCACACTGGTGTGTGTGGCTGGGTCCTGGGTCCTCTTGTGGAAAGGGATGTGTGCTGGGGTTGCTGTGGCCTCAGGGGATCTTAAGGCTGCTCTCTTGCTGGTGGGTGGGGCTGTGTCCCTACATGGCTAGTTGCTTGGCTTGAGGCATCTCAGTACTGGTGTTGACAAGCTGGTGAGCAGGGCCAGGTCCTGGGAGAGGGAGGATTCCAAAATGGCACTAGCCAGCAGCAGTGTCCACATTGTAGAATGAGCTCCCCAAATGGCTGATGCCAGTGTCTATGTCCCCAGGGTGAGTTCCAGTCACTACCTGCATCTCTGGGAGGCTCCTCAAGATCAGCAAGTGGGTCTGACCCAGGCTCCTTTCAAATTTCTCTTTCTGTGCTGCATCGCAGAGCATGTGAGATTTTGTGTGAGCCCTTTAATAGTGGAATCTCTATTTCCCACAGCCCTCTGGCTCTCCTGAAATTAAGCTCTGCTGGCCTTCAGAGCCAAACCTTCTGGGGGCTCATCTTCCTGATGCAGGGCCCCAAGGCTGGGGAGATCAATGTAAAGCTTGGGCCCCTTGCTTCTTGGGGAGAACCTCAGCAATTGTAATTATCCTCCCTGTTTGTGGGTCACCCACCTGGGGGTATGGGTATTGACTATACTGCATCTCTGCCCTTCCTACCTGTCTTGTTGTGGTTGGTTCCTTCTTTATATCTTTAGTTGTAAAAGATTTTTTTCCTGCTAGATTCTGGTCTTTCTTATCAATAGTTGCTATGTAAATAGTTGTAATTTTGGTGTGCCCAAGGGAGGAAGTGAGCTCAGGGTCTTCCTACTCTAATCATCTTGGCCACCTCCCCCAAAACAGCAGTCTTGACTTTCTCCTCTGTATGTGCCTCATTCCCTATTCTCCTTCATCTCACTAAATGGTATCAGCATTCATCCATTTCCTCAGCCTGGACACATAGATATCTTCCTTGACCCTCTGCCACACCATAACCTCCTTCTTAAAAATCTGAAAGCATCAGGAAGTTCTACTGCATTGTCCTCAAATTATGACCCAAATCCAGCTATTTGTTACCATTTCTGTGGTCATCTTCCTAATTCATATTCCCACTATCTTTCCTAAGACCTATTTTGACAGACTTTTGAAATGTCTTCCCTAACATGATTCTGGCTCTCTCAGTTAATTATCAATGGAGATTCAAGAATGAGGTTTAAAATATTGTATTATAATATTCCTCTTAAAAGCCTCTGATGCATACATTTCTGGTTCCAGGAATAAAGGCCTTAAACCCTATTATTTGCCCTCCATTCCCTCAGAAAAGAAATATAATGCAGGTACATACACAAAAAGAAACTACTGGAACATAGGTGAGAGTGAACAAAAGCAGATAGACTGTAACGGGGAGTGTATACTCTCTCAGATAAGAGCAGATGGAGAGCAATATAAAGAAGATCCTGTTTCCATGGCTGTTAGCCTGGAATAAGGTGCAGTCCTCACAGTAAAGTGAAAGAGGTGCATGAAAAAAACCTGCCATCCTGCAATCTGGAGAATCAGGGCACAGATGGTGGGAAACTGGGAACAATGAAAAAAGTGGGGGTTCCAGCAAGGGAAAGTGGTAAAGAGGGGATCCCAAAATTGTGTCTACCATACATCTCCCAGATGGCCCCTGAAACATACACCTGCAGAATAAGTTCAACTAAGGACAAAGATCTAAACTGAGGTCAGAGCTGCTGCATAAGAAATAGTTTTTAGTTTAATTTCAGGCATGAAAATTACTTGCTAAAATGAAGGAATCAGTATTACTGATGAATAATAATGGAAAATAGAATCTTCACAACTTAATATTTATAATATTCAAGATATAATTCAAAATATCTTGATATGTGAAGAACCAAGAAAATGGAACTCATTCCCAAGAGAATGGAAATCTTTCAAATCTTCTCCTGAGATGAGACAAATTTTGGAACTAACCAACAAGGATTTTAAATATCAAAGATCCATTTGATACGATTGATGAACCTACAATTATACATCATTATCCCCCAATGTTCATAGTTTACATTAGGATACACTCTTGGTGTTGTACATTTTAAGGGTTTTGACAAATGTATAATGACATGTGCCCACCATTACAATATCATAAAGAGTAGTTTCACTGCCCTAAAATACCTCTGTACTCTGCCTATTCATTTATTTCCCCCCTTACCAACAACTTATCCTTTTACTGTTTCCATAGTTTCAACTTTTCCAAAATGTTATATAATTGGAATCACACAATATGTAGCCTTTTCAGATTAGCTTTTTTCACTTTGTGATACATATCTAAGGTTCCTCCATGTCTTTTCATGGCTTGATAGCTCATTTACTTTTAGCATTGAATAAGATTCTATGGTTTGATGTATCACAATTTATTTATGCGTTCGTCTACTAAAGGACATGTTGGTTGCTTCCAAGTTTTGGCAATTATGAATAAAGCTGCTATGAACATCCACAGGTAGGTTTTTGTGTGGACATAACTTTTCAACTCCTTTGAGAAAGTTCCAAGGAACATGATTGTTAGATTATTTGCCAAGAGTGTGCTTAATTGTGTAAGAAACTGACAAAATGTCTTCAAAAGTGGCTGTAACATTTTGCATTCCCATCAGCAATGAATGAGAGAGAGTTCCTGTTTCTCCTCATCTTTGTCAGCATTTGGTGTTGTCAGTGTTTTGGTTTTTTGCCATTCTAATAGGTGTGCAGTAGTATATCATTGTTTTAGTTTGCATTTCCCTAATGACGTATGTTGTGGAGCATCTTTTCATATGCTTATTTACCATCTGTATAACTTCTTTGGTGGGGTGTCTTTCAAGTTTTCTGACCATTTTTAAAGTGGAATGTTCATTTTCCTTTTGTTAAGCGTTCTTTGTATATTTTGGATAACAATTCTTTTTCAGGTCTCTTTTGCAAGTATTTTTTCCAAGTCTGTGGTTTGTCTTCTCATGCTCTTGATTAAGTTTCTTTTTAATTGCAGTATAATATATAAAATATGATTTGCTATCTTAGCCACTTTTGATTGTATAGATCACTCACTGGTATTAATTACATTTACAATGTTGTGCAACCATTGTCACTAGCTACTGCCAAAATTTTTCAAAATCCTCAACAGAAACTTTGTACCCATTAAGCAATAACTCTCCATTCCTCTTTCTCCCCATCTTCTGGTATCTATATTCTACATTATTCTCTATGAATTTTCCTATTCTACATATTTTAAATAAGTGGAATCATAAATATTTGTCCTGTTTTTTCTGTCTTATTTTACTTTACATGTTTTCATGGTTTTAGTATGATTCAGAACTTTATTTCCTTTACGGCTGAACAATTTCCATTGTATGTACATATCACATTTTAACCATTCATCTGTTGATGGATACTTGGGTTGTTTTCATTTTTTGGCTATTGTGAATAATGCTGCAATGACATTGTTGTATAAGCTATCTGTCTGAGTTCCTGTTTTCAATTCTTTCTGTTTTATACCTAGCAATGGAATGCTGGGTCATGTGGTTTCCCTAAATTTAGCTTTTTGAAGAACTCCCAAAATATTTGTCATAGTGGTGGCACCAATTTTACCTCCCCATCAGTAATGTACAAGATTCTAATTTCTCTATATCCTTGTGAATACATGTTATTTTCCTTTTTTTTTTTTTTAATTATAGCCATCCTAGTAGGTGTGAAGTGGCATTTTATTGTGGTTTTTGACTTGCATTTTTTAAATGACATCATGTTGAGCATCTTTCTATGTACTTATGCACTATTTGTATAACTTCATAAAAGAAATGTATATTCAAGTCCTTTGCCCATTTAAAAATTGAGTTTTTTGTCTTTTTGTTGTTCAGTTGTAGGAGTTCTTTGTATAGTCTAGATATTAAACCCTATCCCCTTGGTCTATTTGCCTATCTTTATTCTTTATATATGATTTACAAATATTTTCTCCCATCAGATAGGTTATCTTTTCACTTTCTTGATAATGTCCTTTGATGTGCAAAAGTTTTTAATTTTGATGAAGTCCTATCTATATATATTTTCTTTTGTTACTCAGGCTTTTGATGTTATATCTAAGAGTACATTGCCAAACCCAAAGTCATGTAGATTTACACCTGTTTTTTCTTGAGCTTTATAGTTTTAGATCTTATATTTAAGTTGCTGATCCATTTTGTGTTAATATTTATTATGGTTTTAGGCTTTATCACATTCTTTTGCATGTGGATATCCAATTGTCACAGCACCATTTGTTAAATGGGCCGAATTTTACCCATTGAATGGTCTTGGAACCTTTTTCAAAAATCAATCAGCATAGATATATTGTTTTATTTTTATTTCTGCAAGATGAGTAGTTCTGTGTTACAGAACTGTTAGAAATGAACATTCTGACTCTGAACACTTTTATAAGGTACCTTTTATAAGGTCATAAATTCAGAATTCACAGTTTTCACCTGAGATAACAGATGGCATTATGCTAGTAGTGGTAAGGGGCACCTTAATTCCCCATACCCTTTAGAGGAGACAGGCTTGGGTGGTGGCAATGGTTGGCTGTCTAATTCAGAAGTGGTATGGTCAGGCACAGGGTATTCCAATTTCTAATACCACAAATGGTGACAGAAATTGTCATTAGATTAATTACCTTACATGGTTGAAAATTTTACCTTTAAAGTAATGTTTCAGCAAAAATAAAAATCAAGGTCATTGGAATACACCACCAAGACACTTTGCTATGTATAACACAGGTTTCTTAGGAATGTCTACCCATCACACTTGAGAAACAGGGACATGATGACCTTGCTCTGAAAATCCACAAGCATTCAGCTAAGAGAGACTGAACAGGGCCCCCTGCCTAAGGCATGCAACACTGTTTTCCATATTGTATCATTGAACAGGTTGAATCTCATGATGTGAAACATCTTTCTCTCTGTTCCCATAGGTACCTCTTTCTCATCTTTATAAACCACATGTTGTGGCACCTCTGTTCTAAACCTCATCCTAAAATGCTCCCATATCTGATGGAGATGTTTCTGTATCCCATACACAGTGCTCACAGCTGATAAAATAGCCCTCGCCACATGGACTGTAATTCTCCATTTGTTTGTGTTTCTAGATATCTGGGGAGCAAGGAAGCCCCAGGGCAGTGTAATTTGCCATAAGTGTTTCTTAATGGAAGAATGACTCATGAGTTCATGAAAATACCTGAGTAAAGAGAGCTGTGATCCAGAGACACTCACCTGTCTGATAAATGGCCATATATGATGCTTCCCACCAGCATTCCAGCCATGAACAAGAATTTGACCATTGACTTTAGTGACTGAGATTCACATACCAGGTCCCACTGGAAGAGAAGGAAACCAACAAAGGAGAGCTCCACAACTTATAACCCCTCAGTGGAAACCTGATTGAAACAGTTTAAATGATTTACACGTTTCTTTATTTCAGCCCCTTTTTCCTCTCCAGCTTCCTTTTTTACTTTAGTTGACTTTTATCATTCAGATATCAACTTAAACATAACTTCCTTTAGGAAGCCTCCTCTAAACCTGTTGGTTATATTGATGCCTTTTAAAATTCCATAATAAGTGATTCTCAAACTTGGCCACAGAGTGCAATCATTTGAGGAGCTTTAAAAATTTACTGATGCCAGAATTTCATTACAGATCTTCTCATACGGTTGCTCTGGGGTACAGTGCTTGGAGATT
Organism: Balaenoptera acutorostrata; assembly: GCF_949987535.1. NCBI lineage: Eukaryota > Metazoa > Chordata > Mammalia > Artiodactyla > Balaenopteridae > Balaenoptera > Balaenoptera acutorostrata. The sequence goes on from NC_080072.1 coordinate 8,963,754, forward strand.
TTGATCAATATCCCTGATATTTCTAATTTTCAAGCCAGGCTGAGCATTACTGACCTTTTAAACACATCGCATAAATTATTTGCTTAACCTTTGGTCTTTTAAAAATAAAAGCCATATAATAGCAAGGTCACATCTAATTTTGAGTTCATTAGACTCATTAAATATATAGGTGTCTGGCATTCAGTAAAGAAGTAATTAATATTTGCTGAAAGAATGAAGAATGAGCCCCTAATAGTGACTAAAATGTCTAGAAGTTTGTTCATTACTCTGTTACCCTTAAACACCCAGACCATGCACTCATAAGATGTAAATGGGGCCTCTTACCTCAGTCACCACAGTGGAGGAGAAGGAGCTTTGGTCATACACCCAGCCATCCACACAGGGTTCTGTGTCCAGATCACTCATGTCGGGGAAGGTCCCATTCAGGTGAAGGAGCTGCCACTGGGGGAGGAGGAAGCGACGACACTTCTCGGGCCTCAGGTTTGAGTCCAGTGGGATGGAGATTCTCAGGAGGGTGTCTTGGCTGAGGGTCCCAGTGCCATTAGCAGAGTCAGTGTCATTGTCAAGGATGTGAACCCAGCAGCGATGACCAGGAACAGCTGCAGTGAAGTTCTCCAATAGAATATGAGGGTACACTATGAGGCTGGAGATACAAAGGAAAACCATCTGAAGGATCTGGAATCTCCCCAGGCCTCCAACTTGATCCAGGAGGTCCTGAAAGGCCATTGAGCTGAGCAGTGATCCCCAAGGGGAGGCAAAATGACTGTTTAGAGAAGTTCAAAGGGAGGCGAAGCTTCCTCTCACTATGTCACACACTAAGTGTGTATTGATCCTGATCTCAGTGTAAGCTCAATGGGCCCTGTCTCACCTTCACAACAAGGCCATGGAAGCTATTTCTCCAACTTGTTTGGGGATCAGGTCGGTAACTGTCTTCTTTAAAGTCACAGAGAAATATTTTGCTGAGATGCTTCCAGCAATTGACAAAACTGTTTAAAGGTCTACTTTGTGAAAATTCTTTTTGTCAGCAGTGTCCCAAAGTGACATCGGACTTTGAGCTACACATCTGTAAATAAAATAAAATAAACCTGCTACATGGTTTGCAGTCCCTTTCAGAACATGTCATTTGTCAGACTCGAAAGTGAAACGTTTTTTGTTTTTCTGTGAAAAGTACTGAAAGTAAGTGCTTTGCTTGCTTAGTACTGAATTTTGATTAAAAGAGTTAATGAAAATAGTCCTGAGTTAATTTAAAGCAAGTGAAATATGATACAATATTTTTCTTTTGGTAAATGACATTATTCTGCTCAAAGTCAAATCAAACCATAATTTCACATTGAAAATAAATTACTCAAAATGGGGGCAGGGTGGGTAGTGATGGAGGGCAGAGGGCTAAGTCAGTGGTAAGTGCATAGAGAAGTTTATTTTTTACAGGCTTACAGATTCATTCAGATAATATTTGTGAGGACCTTTTCTGTTCTAGGAACACAGTGTTGTGCTAGACAAGGTCTTTAAGTGTAAGACTATGGTGAGTAAGGGAGAGGTATGTAAATAACTACAATCTGATATTATAAAACATATATATGGTAAATGCACAATGTGCTATGGAAGAATTGAAGAGCAACATAGGAAAAATGTCACCTTTGTTAACATTAAATCTTCCATTGAAAATTCTTTTGAAGCCTTATTGTGGTATAATTCATATAACACATAATTCTCTTTAAAATATACACTTACATGGATTTGATTTGTTCCCAGTTGTGCATCCATGACTACGCTCTCATTACAGAACATTTTTGTCACCACAAAAGAAACCTGTACCCACGAGGAGTCACACTCCATTCCCCACTTTACCCCTAACTCTTAGCAACCACTAATCTACATCTGTCTCTATGGATTTGCCTAATTTATGTATTTCATAGAAATCACGTTATAAAATATGTGGGCCTTTGTATCTGGCTTCTTTCTGTTTTTTTTTTTCACTTAACATAATGTTTTCAAGTTTCATCTATGTTGTAACATATGCCATTCTTTCATTCCTTTTTATGACTAATTAATTTTTTTTGGCAATTAATCTAACTTTATTATTTTTCTACATATATATTTAATTTTTACTTTATATTGGAGTATAGTGGATTAACAATGTTGTGTTAGTTTCAAGTGTACAGTAAAGTGATTCAGTTATACATGTATCTATCCCTTTTCAAATTCTTTTCCCATTTAGGTTATTACAGAATACTAGGCAAAGTTCCCTGTGGTATACAGTAGGTCCTTGTTGGTTATCTAGTTTAAATATAGCAGTGTGTAAATGTCAATCCCAAATTCCCAATTTATCCCTACCCCCACCTTTCCCCTTTGGTAACCATAAGTTTGTTTTCTAAGTCTGTGAAACTGTTTCTGTTTTGTAAATAAGTTCATTTGTATCATTTTTTTAAAGATTCTGCATATAAGAGATATCATATTATATTTGTCTTTCTCTTTCTGACTTACTTAGTATGATAATCTCCAGGTACATCTATGTTGCTGCAAATGGCATTATTTCATTCTTTCTTACAGCTGAGTAATACTCCACTGTATATATGTACTACATCTTCTTTATCCATCCCTCTGTTGACGGACATTTAGGTTGCTTCCATGTCCTGGCTATTGTAAATCTCATTGTAGTTTGCATTTCTCTAATAATTAGTGATGTTGTACATCTTTTCATGTGTTTTTGGCCATCTGTATGTCTTCTTTGGAGAAATGTCTATTTAGATCTTTTGCCCACTTTTTTTTTTTTTAATTTTTATTTATTTATGGCTGTGTTGGGTCTTCGTTTCCATGCGAGGGCTTTCTCTAGCTGCGGCAAGCGGGGGCCACTCCTCATCATGGTGCGCGGGCCTCTCACTATCGCGGCCTCTCTTGTAGCGGAGCACAGGCTCCAGACGCGCAGGCTCAGCAGCTGTGGCTCACGGGCCCAGTCGCTCCACGGCACGTGGTATCCTCCCAGACCAGGGCTCGAACCCATGTCCCCTGCACGGGCAGGCAGACTCCCAACCACTGCGCCACTGGGGAAGCCCCTTGCCCACTTTTTGATTGGGTTGTTTGCTTTTTTGATATTGAGCCACATGAGCTGTTTGTATATTTTGGAGATTAATCTCTTGTTGGTCGCTTCATTTGCAAATATTTTCTTCCATTCTGTGAGTTGTCTTTTCAGTTTTTTTTTTTTATGGTTTCCTTTGCTGTGCAAAAGCTTTTCAGTTTAATTAGATCCCATTTGTTTATATTTGTTTTTATTTCATTACTCTAGGAGGTGGATCCAAAAAATATTGCTATGTTTTATGTCAAAGAGTGTTCTATGTTTTCTTCTAGGAGTTTTATTGTATCTGATCTTACATTTAGGTCTTTAATCCATTTTGAGTTTATTTTTGTGTAAGGTGTTAGAGAACGTTCTAATTTCATTTTTTTTACATGGAGCTGTCCAGTTTTCCAAGCATCACTTATTGAAGAGACTGTCTTCTCTTCATTGTATATTCTTGTTTCCTTTGTCTTAGATTAATTGACTATAGGTGTGTAGGTTTACTTCTGGGCTTTCTATCCTGTTCCCTTGATCTCTATTTCTGTTTTTGTGCCAATACCATACTGTTTTGATTATTGTACATCTGTAGTGTAGTCTGAAGTCAGGGAGCCTGATTCTTCCAGCTCCATTTTTCTTTCTCAAGATTACTTTGGCTATTGGTGGTCTTTTGTGTATCCATACAAATTTTAAGATTTTTTTGTTCTAGTTCTGTGAAAAATACTATTGGTAATTTGATAGGGATTGCATTGAGTCTGTAGATTGCCTTGGGTAGTATAGTCATTTTGACAGTATTGATTCTTCTAATACAAGAACATTCATATATCTTTCCATCTGTTTATGTCATCTTCAATTTCTTTCATCAGCATCTTACAGTTTTCAGAGTATAGGTATTTTGCCTCCTTAAGTAGGTTTATTCCTAGGTATTTTATTCTTTTTGATGCAATGGTAAATGGGATTGTTTCCTTCATTTCTCTTTCTGATCTTTCATTGTTAGTGTATACGAATGCAAGAGATTTCTCTGTATTAATTTTGTATCCTGCAAATTTACTGAATTCATTGATGACCTCTAGTAGTTTTCTGGTAGCATCTTTAGGAAGTTCTACGTATAATTTCATGTCATTTGCAAACACTGACAGTTTTAATTCTCTCTTTCCAATGTGGATTTCTTTTATTTCTTTTTCTTCTCTGATTGCTGTGGCATTTGCCTTATATATTGACTTGCTCCTATGTTGGGTGCATATAAATTTACAATTGTTATATCTTCTTCTTGGACTGATGCCTTGATCATTATGTAGTGTCCTTCTTTGTCTCTTGTAACAGTCTTTTTTTTTTTAAAACAACTTTATTGGAGTTTTATTGCTTTACAATGGTGTGATAGTTTCTGCTGTATAATGAAGTGAATCAGCTTTACGTATACATATATCCCCATATCTCCTCCCTCTTGCATCTCCTTCCCACCCTCCCTATCTCACCCATCCAGATGGTCACAAAGCACCAAGCTGATCTCCCTGTGCATTGTGACTGCTTCCCACTAGCTATGTATTTTAAATTTGGTAGTGTATATATGTCCATGCCACTCTCTCACTTTGTCCCATCTTACCCTTCCCCTCCCCGTATCCTCAAGTTCATTCTCTAGTAGGTCTGTGTCTTTATTCCCGTCTTGCCCCTAGGTTCTTAATGACCATTTTTTTGTTTGTTTTTTAGATTACATATATATGTGTTAGCATACGGTATTTGTTTTTCTCTTTCTGACTTACTTCACTCTGTATGACAGACTCTAGGTCCATCCAACTGACTACAAATAATTCAATTTCGTTTCTTTTTATGGTTGAGTAATATTCCATTGTATATATGTGCCACATCTTCTTTATCCATTCATCTGTTGATGGACACTTAGGTTGCTTCCATGTCCTGGCTATTGTAAATAGAGCTGCAATGAACATTGTGGTAATTGACTCTTTTTGAATTATGGTTTTCTCAAGGTATATGCCGGGTAGTGGGACTGCTGGATCATATGTTAGTTCTATTTTTAGTTTTTTAAGGAACCTCCATACTGTTCGCTATAGTGGCTGTATCAATTTACATTCCCACCAACAGTGCAAGAGGGTTCCCTTTTCTCCACACCCTCTCCAGCATTTATTGTTTGTAGATTTTTTGATGATGGCTATTTTCACCAGTGTGAGGTGATACCTCATTGTAGTTTTGATTTGCATTTCTCTAAAGATTAGTGATGTTGAGCATTCTTTCATGTATTTCTGGGCCATCTGTATATCTTCTTTGGAGAAATGTGTATGTAGGTCTTCTGCCCATTTTTGGATTGGGTTTTTGTTTTTTGATATTGAGCTGCATGAGCTGCTTGTAAATTCTGGAGATTAATCCTTTGTCAGTTGCTTCATTTGCAAATTTTTTCTCCCATTCTGAGGGTTGTCTTTTCATCTTGTTTATGTTTTCTTTTGCTGTGCAAAAGATTTTAAGTATCATTAGGTCCCATTTGTTTATTTTTGTTTTTATTTCTATTTCTCTAGGAGGTGGGTCAAAAAGGCTCTTGTGTGATTTATGTCATAGAGTGTTCTGCCTATGTTTTCCTCTAAGAGATTCATACTGTCTGGCCTTACATTTAGGTCTTTAATCCATTTTGAATTTATTTTTGTGTGTGGTGTTAGGGAGTGTTCTAATTTCATTCTTTTACATGTAGCTGTCCAGTTTTCCCAGCACCACTTATTGAAGAGGCTGTCTTTTCTCCATTGTATATTCTTGCCTCCTTTATTAAAAATAAGGTGACCATATGTTCGTGGGTTTATCTCTGGGCTCTCTATCCTGTTTCATTGATTTATATTTCTGTTTTGGTGCCAGTACCACACTGTCTTGATTACTGTAGCTTTGTAGCATAGTCTGAAGTCAGGGAGCCTGATTCCTCCAGCTCCGTTATTCTTTCTTAAGATTGCTTTGGCTATTCAGGGTCTTTTGTGTTTCCATACAAATTGTGAAATTTTTTACTCTAGTTCTGTGAAAAATGCCATTGGAAGTTTGATAAGGATTGCACTGAATCTGTAGATTGCTTTGGGTTGTATAGTCATTTTCACAATGTTGATTCTTCCAATCCAAGCACATGGTATATCTCTCCATCTGTTTGCATCATCTTTAATTTCTTTCATCAGTGTCTTGTAGTTTTCTGCATACAGGTCTTTTGTCTCCTTAGGTAGGTTTATTCCCAGGTATTTTATTCTTTTTGTTGCAATGGCAAATGGAATGTGTTTCCTTAATTTCTTTTTCAGATTTTTCATCATTAGTGTATAGGAATGCAAGAGATTTCTGTGAATTCATTTTGTATCCTGCTACTTTACCAAATTCACTGATGATCTCTAGTAGTTTTCTGCTAGCATCTTTAGGATTCTCTTTGTATAGTGTCATGTCATGTGCAAACAGTGACAGCTTTACTTCTTCTTTTCCGATTTGGATTCCTTTTATTTCTTTTTCTTCTCTGATTGCTGTGGCTAAAACTTCCAAAACTATGTTGAATAATAATGATGAGAGTGTGCACCCTTGTCTTTTTCCTGATCTTAGGGGAAATGGTTTCAGTTTTTCACCATTGAGAATGATGTTGGCTGTGGGTTTGTCATATATGGCCTTTATTATGTTGAGGTAAGTTCCCTCTATGCCTACTTTCTGGAGGGTTTTTATCATAAACGGGTGTTGAATTTTGTCAAAAGCTTTTTCTGCATCTATTGAGATAATCATATGGTTTTTCTCCTTCAGTTTGTTAATATGGTTTATCACATTGATTGATTTGCATATATTGAAGAATCCTTGCATTCCTGGCATAAACCCTACTTGATCATGGTGTATGATCCTTTTAATGTCTGTTGGATTCTATTTGCTAGTATTTTGTTGAGGATTTTTGCATCTATGTTCATCAGTGATGTTGGCCTTTAGTTTTCTTTTTTTGTAACATCTTTGTCTGGTTTTGGTATCAGGGGAATGGATAAAGAGGATGTGGTACATATATACAATGGAATATTACTCAGCCATAAAAAGGAACGAAACTGGGTCATTTGTAGAGACGTGGATGGACTTAGATACTGTCATACAGAGTGAAGTAAGTCAGAAAGGGAAAAACAAATATAGTATATTAACGTATATATGTAGAATCTTAAAAAAATGGTACAGATGAACCGATTCACAAGACAGAAATAGAGACACCGATGTAGAGAACAAACGTATAGAGACCAAGGTGGGAAAGTGGTGGAGTGGTGGGTGGGGTATGAATTGGAGGATTGGGACTGACATATATACACTAATATGTATAAAATAGATAACTAGGGCTTCCCTGGTGGTGCAGTGGTTGAGAATCTGCCTGCTAATGCAGGAGACACGGGTTCGAGCCCTGGTCTGGGAAGATCCCACATGCCACGGAGCAGCTGGGCCCGTGAGCCACAGCTGCTGAGCCTGCGCGTTTGGAGCCTGTGCCCCACAACGGGAGGGGCCGCAATAGTGAAAGGCCCGCGCACCGCGATGAAGAGCGGTCCCCGCACCGCGATGAAGAGTGGCCCCCACTTGCCGCAACTAGAGAAAACCCTCGCACGAACCGAAGACCCAGCACAGCCAAAAATAAATAAATAAATAAATAAATAAAATAGATAACTAATAAGAACTTGCCATATAAATAATAAATAAAATAAAATTTTTAAAAATTAAAATAAATATGTCATTTATTATAAACATTATGAATAGTTTTCTCATGAATGCTTGCCTTTGAATTCTTAAATTATTTTATTTCACAATTTACATTTTTTTAAACACCATTGGGAAAGTGGCGGAGGTGTGTGATGATGAGATGAATTGGGAGATTTGGATTGACATATATACACTAAGATGTATAAAATGGAAAACTAATAAGAACCTGCTGTATAAAAAATAAATAAAATAAAATTCAAAAATTCAGAAAAAAAAAGGATAATAGTACGTGACTTTAACTCCCCACTTACAGCAATGGACAGATCATCCAAACAGAAAATAAATAAGAAACACAAGCTTTAAATGACTCATTAGACCAGATGGACTTAATTTAAATTTATAGGACATTCCATGCAAAAACAACAGAATACACTTTCTTCTCAAGTACACACAGAACATTCTCCAGAATAGATCACATCTTGGGTCACAAATCAAACCTTGGTAAATTTAAGATAACTGAAATTGTATCAAGCATCTTTTCCAACCAAAACACCATGAGACTAGATATCAATTACAGGGGAAAAAACTGCAAAAAATGCAAACACATGGTTAAACAATATGCTACTATACAACCAAGAGATCACTGAAGAAATCAAAGAGGAAATCAAAAAATACCTTGAAACAAATGACAATGAAAACACGATGACCCTAAACCTTTGGAATGCAGCAAAAGCAGTTCTAAGAGGGAAGTTTATTGCAATTCAATCCTACCTTAAGAAACCAGAAAAATCTCAAGTAAACAACTTAACCTTACACCTAAAGCAATTAGAGAAAGAAGAATAAAAAAAACAGAAAAAAAACCCCCAAAAGTTAGCAGAAGGAAAGAAATCATATAGATCAGATCAGAAATAAATGAAAAAGAAACGAAGGAAACAATAGCAGAGATCAATAAAACTAAAAGCTGGTTCTTTGAGAAGTTAAACAAAATTGATAAACCATTAGCCAGACTCTATAGGAAAAAAAGGGAGAAGACTCAAATCAACAGATTTAGAAATGAGAAAGGAGAAATAACAACTGACACTGCAGAAATACAAAGGATAATGAGAGACTACTACAAGTAACTATATGCCAATAAAATGGACAACCTAGAAGAAATGGATAAATTCTTAGAAAAGTACAACCTTCTAAGACTGAACCAGGAAGAAATAGAAAATATAAACAGACCAATCACAAGCACTGAAATTGAAACTGTGATTAAATATCTTCCAACAAACAAAAGCCCAGGACCAGATGGCTTCACAGGTGAATTCTATCAAACATTTAGAGAAGACCTAACACCTATCCTTCTCAAACTCTTCCAAAATATAGCAGAGGGAGGAACACTCCCAAACTCATTCTACGAGGCCACCATCACCCTGATACCAAAACCAGACAAAGATGTCACAAAGATAGAAAACTACAGACCAATATCACTGATGAACATAGATGCAACAATCCTCAACAAAATACTAGCAAACAGAATCCAACAACACATTAAAAGGATCATACACCATGGTCAAGTGGGGTTTATCTCAGGAATGCAAGGATTCTTCAATATACGCAAATCAATCAGTGTGATACACCATATTAACAAATTGAAGGAGAAAAACCATATGATCATCTCAATAGATGCAGAAAAAGCTTTTGACAAAATTCAACACCAAATTATAATAAAAAACCCTCCAGAAAGTAGGCATAGAGGGAACTTACCTCAACATAATAAAGGCCATATATGACAAACCCACAGTCAACATCGTTCTCAATGGTGAAAAATTGAAACTATTTCCTTTAAGATCAGGAACAAGACAAGGTTGCCCACTCTCACCACTGTTATTCAACATAGTTTTGGAAGTTTTAGCCACAGCAATCAGAGAAGAAAAAGAAATAAAAGGAATCCAAATCGGAAAAGAAGTAAAACTGTCATTGTTTGCAGATGACATGTTATTGTACATAGAGAATCCTAAAGATGCTACCAGAAAACTACTAGAGCTAATCAATGAATTTGGTAAAGTAGCAGGATACAAAATGAATTCACAGAACTCTCTTGAATTCCTATACACTAATGGTGAAAAATCTGAAAGAGAAATTAAGGAAACACTTCCATTTCCCATTGCAACAAAAAGAATAAAATACCTAGGAATAAACCTACCTAATGTGGCAAAAGACCTGTATGCAGAAAACTATAAGACACTGCTGGAGGAAATCAAAGATAATACAAACAGATGGAAAGATATACCATGTTCTTGGATTTGAAGAATCGACATTGTGAAAATGACTATAATACCCACAGCAATGTACAGATTCAGTGCAATCCCTAACAAATTACCAATGGATTTTTTCACAGAACTAGAACAAAAAGTTTTACAATTTGTATGGAAACAGAAAAGACCCCGAATAGCCAAAGCAATCATGAGAAAGAAAAACGGAGCTGGTGGAATCAGGCTCTGCAACTTCAAACTATACTACAAAGCTAGTAATGAAGACAGTATGGTACTGCCACAAAAACAGAAATATAGATCAAATGGTACAGAATAGAAAGCCCAGAGATAAACCCTTGCACATATAGTCACCTTATCTTTGATAGTGGTGGCAAGAATATACAATGGAGAAAAGACAGCCTCTTCAATAAGTGGTGCTGGGAAAACTGGACAGCTACATGTAAAAGAATGAAATCAGAACACTTCCTAACACGATTCACAAAAATAAACTCAAAATGGATTAAAGACCTAAATGTAAGGCCAGATACTATAAAACGCTTAGAGGAAAACATAGGCAGAACACTCTAAGACATATATCACAGCAAGATCTTTTTTGGCCTACCTTCTCGAGTAATGGAAATAAAATAAACAATAAACAAATGGGACCTAATGAAACTTAAATGTTTTTTCACAGCAAATGAAACAATCAAAAACCAAAAAGACAACCTATAAAATGGGAGAAAATATTTGCAATTGATGCAGCTGACATGGGGTTAATATCCAAAATATATAAACAGCTTGCAACACTGAAGAAACAAATAATCTGAACAAAAATGGGCAGAAGACCTGTACATACATTTTTCCAGAGAAGACAAATGGATGACGAACAGGCAAATGAAATGATGCTCAACATTGTTAATGACTAGAGAAATGCAAATCAAAACCACAGTGGGGTATTAGCTCACAGCTGTCAGAATGGCTATCATCAAAAAGACCACAAATAACAAATGTTGGTGAAGATATGGTGAAAAGGGAGCCCTTGTACACTGCCGAACGGAATGTAAATTTGTGCACCCACTATGGAAAACAGTGTGGAGATTCCTCAAAAAAAACTGGAAAAGAAATTACTATATGATCCAGCAATTCCACTCCTGGGTATACATCCCCCAAAAACCAAAACACTAATTGGAAAAGATATAGGCACACTAATGTTTGTAGCAGCATTATTTACAATAGCCAAAACATGGAAGCAACTCAAATGCCCATCAGCAGATGACTGGATTAAGAAGATATATTCCATAAGTATATATGGAACATTACTCAGCCAAGAAAAAGAATGAAATATTGCCATTTGTAGGAACATGGATGGATCTAGAGAATATCATGCTGAGTGAAGTAAGTTAGACAGAGAAAGACAAATACTATATGATATCAGTCATATGTAGAATCTAAAAAATAATACAAACGAATGTATATACAAAACAGAAACAGACTGACAGACATAGAAAACAAATTTATGGTTACCAAAAGGGAGAGGGAGTGGGAAGGGACAAGTTAGGGGTATGGGATTAACAGAAACAAACTACTATACATAAAATAGATAAGCAATAAGGATTTACTGTGTACGGGGAATTATACCCAATATCTTGTAATAACCTATAATGGAAAAAATCTTAAAAATCCCTGAAACACTATGCTATACACCTGAAAATGACACAATATTGCACATAAACTATATATCAAATTACAAAAAAAAAAAAACCAACCCTAACAATCTTATTTTAAAATGGTCAGAGGAACTGAATAGACATTTCTTCAAAGAAGATATTCAAATGGCCAACAGATGCATGACAAGGATTTCAACATCACTGGTCATCAGGGAAATGTAAATCAAATCTACAATGAGATACTACCTCACACCTGTTAGAACAATTATTGTATAAAAGAGGGGAGATGTTAAGTGCTGGTGAAGATGTGGAGGAAAAGAACACATGTAAACAATTGATAGCAATGTGAATTGGAACAGCAACTAAAGAAAACAGTATGGAGGGTCCTCCAAGTATTAAAAATATAAACACAATATGATCCAACAATCCTACTTCTGGGTACCTAACCAAAAGAATGAAATCTCTATCTTAAAGAGATATCTGCACTACATGTTCATTGCAGCATTATTTATAATACCCAAGACATGGAAACAACCTAAGTATCCACCAATAAGAGAATTAGAAAAATATATGTATATACCACCTATGAGATATAGATAGATGAAATATAATAGATACAGATATAATAGATAAATAATATGAAGAATATTATTCAGCCATGTGAAAAATCAAGAAATCCTGCCATTTACAACACGGATGACTCCTTGAGGGCATTATGCTAAGTGAAATAAGTCATAAAGAGAAAGACAAACACTGTATAACCTTCCATATATGTGGAATCTAAAAAGCCTAAACTCATAGAAACAGGGAAGTGATTACCAGGTTGGTTGCCAGGGGTAGCAGAATTGAGTGATGTGTTCAAAGGGCACAAACTTCCAGTTATACACTTAATAAGTTCTGGGAATGTTATGTACAGCATGTTGACTAGAGTCAGCAATATTTTACCTTAAATTTGAAAGTTCCTAAAAAATTAGATTTTTAAAGTGCTCAACAAAAAAATATATAACTATGTGAGGTGATGGATGTGTTAACGTACCTTATTGTGGTAATTATTTCACAACATGTACATATATCTAATCATTATGTTGTACATTTTAAACATACACAATTTCATATAAATCTTATCTCAATAAGCAGAAATTTTTTAATTTTAAAAAAGAAATAATTTGAATTGTAATCTTTTGGAATTGGGTTTTTTCACTAAGCAAAATTATACAGATATCCATCCAAGTTGCTATGTTTTTCTATAGTTTGTTTTCTTTTTATTGGTGAGTACACAAAATGTATATGCAAAAGTTAGTTTAACCAATCTTCTGGAGAAGGCCATCTGGATTGTTTCAAGTTTTTGTTTGCTTGTTCTTTATTGTAATATAATTGACATATAAGCTGTATAAGGTTAATGTACACAACATGTTGATTTGATACATTTGTATATTGTAATATGATTACCAGCATAGTGTTAGCTAACACTTTATTCATGTCACAAAATTATTATTTATTTTTTGTGTTGAAAACAATTAAGATCTAACTTATCAAGTTTGACATTTATAAAATAGTATTGTTGACTATAATCGCTAGCTGTGCATTACATCTCCAGACTTTATTTATCTACTAGTTGCAAGTTTGTAACATTGAACATTTCCCCATTTCCCCCGTCCCCTGATAATCACTATCCTACTCTCTGTTCCATGAATTTCCTTTTTCTTTTTTAGATTGGACATCTAAGTTACCTACAGAATCTGTCAATCTCTGTCTAACTTAATCTCACTTATCACAGTGTCCTCAAGGTCCATCCATGCTGTCACAAATAGCAGCACTTCCATTTTTATCATGGCTGAATTATATTCCATTTTTTATACATATATCATATCTTTGTCCATTCATCTGTGGATGGACACTTAGGTTGCTTCCATATCTTGGCTATTGTAAATAATGATGCAATAAACATGAGAGTGCAGGTAACTTTTAATTATCTTGTTTTCATTCCCTTTGGATATATGACAAGAAGTAAGATTGCTGGATTTTATGGTGTTTTTAAAAAAAAATTTTTTTTGTGGATCCTTCATACTGTTTTCTGTAGTGGCTGTTCCAATTTACATCAGCATCAACAGTGTACAAGTATTCCCTTTACTGAACATAACTTATTATCTCTCGTTTTCAGATGATAGCTGCTGATGAAAATTAATCAATCTTCAATCAAAAGGGAGAAATAAAGAATTTCATTCGAGCCAAGCTGAGCATTATAACCCAGGAGAAAGCCTTCCAGAAAATTCTGAAGCCTATCCCGTTTGTTAGAAGTCAAAAGCACAGTCACATACATTTTTGAGACAAAGAATTTTACATCAAAATGACACACTGATATTTTACATCAAGTTCACCAAAGATACATAGTCCAGTTCTGCACATACCAAGCAAGGAGCAGGTCACCATGACCTGTTAAATCAAGCATGCATTCCCTCCTTTCAGGAGGTCTGGTTAATGTATAATGCAGAAGCACATTGCCTACTAAGGAGAGTTCAATATGGGCAGGGAATATGCTATGCTTAAATTTTCTCATCCTGCCTTAAAACATAAATTTTTTTCCATCATAGCCATTCTAAGAGGTTGAGATGATTTCCCGTTGTATTTTTGATTTGCATTTCCATGATGGTTAGTGAATTTGCGCGTTTCCATATACCTGCTGGCAATTTGTATGTCTTCTTTGGGGAAATGTCTATTCAGGTTCTTTGCCTATTTTTAAAGTAGTATTTTGGGTTTTGCTGTTGAGTTGTAGGAGTTCCTTAAGTATTAAACCCTTATCAGATAATGTGGTTTGGGAATACTTCCAAGTCCGTTCTATGTAATACTACACAGCAATAAAAAGGAATAAAATATTGATACAAACAAAACATACATTAATTTCATGTACAATATACTGAGAAAAAGCCAAATACAAAAATATTAACCTGTAATTCTAATTATAGGTTAATAATAAACCTAATACCTAGTGAAATATATATTGGAAGAGAAGTGAGGGCTATGTGACAATTCTGACTGAGGAATGAGCACAAAAGAGCTTTCTGGATGATGGAATTAATCTGTGCCTTGAAAGGATTGTAGATGACACTAGTATATGAATTTATGCAAATACATTGAATTTTAACTTAGGATTTGTACATTTGACCATGTGTAAATTTTATCTAATAAAGGAACCATAAACAACAACAAAATGATATGAATTGAAATGATTACTATAAACATTTAGAGGGTGATTATTAATAAAATGGTAAGAAGGAATATTACTTTGTACAGAAAATGTGTATCATCTTATTTACTAGTATATTTTCTAATTTGGGTGGTGGTTAAACAGTTGTTGTCTTTATAATAATTCTTAAAATATACTTATATTTTAATATACCTTTCTGTATGTAAATTTCAGTGCTCACAAGTTTAAAAGTGTACGTGGAATAAAAATGTTTTGCTGATAGCTATGCTAATTTTGAAAAAGAACAAAGGTAAGTGACTTTCTCACCCAGATTTTAAAGATACATAAAACAAGTGAGTTACTGAAGTTAAAGAAACACTGAGTTATAGGAACAGGAGGAGACAAGCTGACCAATAAAACAGAATAGGTGTTTCTGAAAACAAAGGATCTGTTATACAATGCAGAAAGCATAACATATAGAGAGGTTAGAGGATTTGTTTTAAAAGATTGTGATGGAAGTATATCCCATTCTGAACACAAATATAGGTGGATATCACAGCTTTTGCTAGAGTTGAACCCCAATAGAATTTAATAACCAGGTTGGTGTCCTTGCAAACTACATTTCCAGATGGCCTTGCCAATTGGACTATGGTTCGGGCAGTAGGAGGTGATGGTGAAAGATTGGAGAGCAAAAGGAGAAGGGAAGCAGTGACTTCACCAGTGACAATATCTCCTCTGTTTCTCCAGCAACCACCACCTGGTCCATTTCTTCCAGGCTCCTCTGGGTGCCTCTGGAACCTGAACCTCCTCTGGTAGCACCAACTCCTCTATGTGTTGTCTAGACTTGTGGTAGCAGCTTCTTGTTACTGATGACCTAAATTGTCTTGCCACCACTTGTTGGAAAATTTGCAACTTAGTTCCCCATATTAAATCCTTCTTATTGAAATAAATGATATTTTGTGGGTTATATGATTGGATCCCAATACCTCGGGCTTTCTCATGTTCCTTTTATTCAATATTCCACAGTCACTTAATATGTTTCCAAAACTCTTAATGTGCCAAGAATTCTTCAACGTGATACAACACAGAACAAAACATACCTCTTCTATTTGAATAATGAGGAAATAGACAATATTCAAATATATAGCTGGGAAGTACTAAGTGGTGTGAAGAAGATGAAGCAGAACAAGGAAATATTAACATGTAAGGAGAATGCATAGGGAAATTCTCTCAAATGCGGTAACAATTGGCTAGAGAACTGAAAGAACTAAAAAATTTTTGAAGTAAGTATTTTGTGGGGAAAAGAAAGGCAGTGGGAGTATGCCCGGTATCTTTTGAGACATAAAGGAAACTGGTGTGTCTATAACAAAGTTAGATAACATAAGAAAGGTAAAAGAGACAGAGGGGGACTAAATCTAACATGAACTTGAGTGTAACAGTGTTGACTTTCATTCTGGATGAGTTGGAAGCCATAAGAGATATTTGAGCAGAGATTTGACATCACATGATAAATTTTAAAAGATTTACATGAAGATTTATTTGGAGAAATTGGGGAGGGGACAATAGTCCAGATGAGAAATGAGAGCGACTTAGACTTGGGAAGTTATAGTGCAGATAGTTAGGGTCAGCCAGATTCTGGATGTCATTTGAAGGTAGAGCAAGATTTAAAACCTGGGGTTTACAGGAGAGGCTATGCTGGAGATGTAAATTTAGGAGCCATCAGTAAAGAGATGAAGAGAGTGGGTACACATAGAGAAGAGAAAATATTCAGGACCTGAGCCCTTCAGCACTCCAGTGTTGGAAGAGTCAGCACAGGAGAATGACAAAGAGAAGCCTGCAATGAGCTAGTAAAACAAAAACAGAGTAGGGTTTGGTGGCCAAAAAAAGTTTCTAGGAAGAGGAATTCACCAGCTACCACAAATAACCATTTGGATGTGAAAATATGGAAAACATTAGGATCTTAAGAAATTGGTGGGGTTGAATATGTTATAGGAATGGGTAAAAATATAAATGGGAAAGAAAGAAATCAGAGAATAGGGCAGTAGCTGAAGGAGAAAGTGGGTTCATAAGAAGTTTATTTTGTTTTCTGTTTAAGTTGGAATACTTCACTCCCTGTTTGTACTTCAGGGCCCTGGTGATTAGAGAAAGCTTATCTCATGCCACAGAATTCTTCTGTCTATGTCCTATTTTCTTGTCTCCCCAAAATTTGGGACAGCTCGGATCCCATTGATATAGAAGAATATGTCTTTTGGTTGAGGACAGCATCTTCCAGGGGCATCTTTCTTGGGAGGCCCCTTGAGAAGACCTCAGTTTTCAGCGCAACCTTGCCTTACAGAAGTTTCTCATGTGGTCTAGGCACTGTATGTCTCCACTAAGCAAACATGGATATGAACCCTAATTTTGCCCCCTTGTAATATTGAAGGGTTTCAATGAGATCAAAGGAATGAATTGAACTTTGGAACAAATCAATGAGAATGTCTTTTTGTGTGTGTGGTAATATATTTTGATACTTTCCTCTTTATCATTTTGTATCTACTGTCAGTGTTTCCTTTCTGGTTACCATATTCTTGCATAAAGCTTTTTATAGATTGGACAGTCTATTTTAATCTGATAACAACTAACTTCGATTGCATGCAAAAACTCTACAATTTTACTTGCCACAAAACACACATGGTATATGCTATTTGTGTCAGAATTTACATTTCTTATTCTGTATTTATAAAACAAATTTTTTATTATATTTCACTTTATTTTTTTAACATCTTTATTGCAGTTTAATTGATTTCAGTGTGTGTTAGTTTCTGTTTTATAACAAAGTGAATCAGTTATACATATACATATATCCCCATATATCCCCCCTCTTGCGTCTCCCTCCCATCCTCCCTAATCCACCCCTCTAGGTGGTCACAAAGCACCGAGCTGATCTCCCTGTGCTATGCGGCTGCTTCCCACTAGTTATCTATTTTACATTTGGTAGTGTATATACGTCCTTTCCACTCTCTCACTTCGTCCCAGCTTACCCTCCACCCTCCCCGTGTCCTCAAGTCCATTCTCTATGTCTGTGTCTTTATTCCTGTCCTGCCCCTAGGTTCTTCAGAATGATTTTTTTTTTTTTTTTAGATTCCATATATATGTGTTAGCATACGGTATTTGTTTTTCTCTTTCTGACTTACTTCACTCTGTATAACAGACTCTAGGTCCATCTACCTCACTAAAAATAACTCAATTTTGTTTCTTTTTATAGCTAAGTAATATTCTATTGTATATATGTGCTATATCTTCTTTACCCATTCATCTGCTGATGGACACTTAAGTTGCTTCCATGCCTTGGCTATTGTAAATAGAACTACAGTGAACATTGTGGTACTCTTTTCAAATTATGGATTTCTCAGGGTATATGCCCAGTAGTGGGATTGCTGGGTCGTATGGTAGTCCTATTTTTAGTTTTTTAAGGAACCTCCATACTGTTCTCCATAGTGGCTGTATCAATTTACATTCCCACCAACAGTGCAAGAGGGTTCCCTTTGCTCCACACCCTCTCCAGCATTTATTGTTTCTAGATTTTTTGTGATGGCCATTCTGACCACTGTGAGGTGATACCTCATTGTAGTTTTGATTTGCATTTCTCTAATGATTAGTGATGTTGAGCATCCTTTCATGTGTTTGTTGGCAAACTGTATATCTTCTCTGGAGAAATGTCTATTTAGGTCTTCAGCCCATTTTTGGATTGGGTTGTTTGTTTTTTTGTTATTGAGCTGCATGAGCTGCTTGTGAATTTTGGAAATTAATCCTTTGTCAGTTGCTTCATTTGCAAATATTTTCTCCCATTCTGAGGGTTACCTTTTTGTCTTGTTTATGGTTTCCTTTGCTGTGCAAAGGCTTTTGAGTTTCATTAGGTCCCACTTGTTTATTTTTGTATTTATTTCCATTTCTCTAGGAGGTGGGTCAAAAAGAATCTTCCTGTGATTTATGTCATACAGTGTTCGGCCTATGTTTTCCTCTAAGAGTTTTACGGTGTCTGGCCTTACATTTAGGTCTTTAACCCATTTTGAGTTTATTTTTGTGTATGGTGTTAGGAAATGGTCTAATTTCATTCTTTTACATGTAGCTGTCCAGTTTTCCCAGCACCACTTATTGAAGATATTGTCTCTTCTCCATTGTATATTCTTGCCTCCTTTATCAAGGATAAGGTGACCATATGTGTGTGAGTTTATCTCTGGACTTTCTGTCCTGTTCCAAAGAACTATATTTCTGTTTTTGTGCCAATACCATAATGTCTTGATTACTGTAGCTTTGTAGTACAGTCTGAAGACAGGGAGCCTGATTCCTCCAGCTCCGTTTTTCTCTGTCAACATTGCTTTAGCTATTCGGGGTCTTTTGTGTTTCCATACAAATTGTGAAATTTTTTGTTCTAGCCCTGTGAAAAATGTCATTGGTAGTTTGATAGGGATTGCACTGAATCTGTAGATTGCTTTGGGTAGTATAGTCATTTTCACAATTTTGATTTTCCAATCCAAGAACATGGTCTATCTCTCCATCCGTTTGTACCATCTTTAATTTCTTTCATCAGTGTCTTACAGTTTTATGCATACAGGTCTTTGTCTCCTTAGGTAGGTTTATTCCTAGGTATTTTATTCTTATTGTTGCAATGGTAAATGGGAGTGTTTCCTTAATTTCTCTTTCACATTTTTCATCATTAGTGTATAGGAATGCAAGAGATTTCTGTGCATTAATTTTGTATCCTGCTACTTTACCAAATTCATTGATTAGCTCTAGTAGTTTTCTGATAGCATCTTTAGGATTCTCTATGTATAGTATCATGTCATGTGCAAACAGTGACAGCTTTACTTCTTCTTTTCCGATTTGGATTCCTTTTATTTCCTTTTTCTTCTCTGTTTGCTGTGGCTGAAACTTCCAAAACTATGTTGAATAATAGTGGTGAGAGTGAACAACCTTGCCTCGTTCCTGACCTTAGTGGAAATTGTTTCAGTTTTTCACCATTGAGAAACATGTTTCCTGTGGGTTTGTCATATATGTCCTTTATTATGTTTCGGTAAGTTCCCTCTATGCCTGCTTTCTGGAAGGTTTTTATCATAAATGGGTGTTGAATTTTGTCAAAAGCTTTTTCTGCATCTATTGAGATGATCATATGGTTTTTCTCCTTCAATTTGTTAATATGGTGTGTCACATTGATTGTTTTGCGTATATTGAAGAATCCTTGCATTCCTGGGATAAACCCCTCTTGATCATTGTGTATGATCCTTTTAATGTGTTGTTGGATTCTGTTTGCTGGTATTTGGTTGAGGATTTTTGCACCTACATTCATCAGTGATATAGGCCTGTAGTTTTCTTTCTTTGTGACATCTTTGTCTGGTTTTGGTATCAGGGTAATGGTGGCCTTGTAGAATGAGTTTGGGAGTGTTCCTCCCTCTGCTATATTTTGGAAGAGTTTGCGAAGGATGGGTGTTCACTCTTCTCTAAATGTTTGATAGAATTCACCTGTGAAGTCATCTGCTCCTGGACTTTTTTGAAGATTTTTCATCACAGTTTCAATTTCAGTGCTTGTGGTTGGTCTGTTTATATGTTCTTTTTCTTCCTGGTTCAGTCTCAGAAGGTAGTGCTTTTCTAAGAATTTATCCATTTCTTCTAGGTTGTCCATTTTATGGGCATATATTTGCTTGTAGTAGTCTCTCATGATCCTTTGTATTTCTGCAGTGTCAGTAGTTACTTCTCCTTTTTCATTTCTAATTCTATTGATTTGAGACTTCTCCCTTTTTTTCTTGATGAGTCTGGCTAATGGTTTATCAATTTTGTTTATCTTCTCAAAGAACCAGCTTTTAGTTTTATTGATCTTTGTTACCGTTTCCTTCATTTCTTTTTCATTTATTTCTGATCTGATCTTTATGATTTCTTTCCTTCTGCTAACTTTGGGGTTTATTTGTTCTTCTTTCTCTAATTGCTTATGGTGTTACGTTAGGTTGTTTATTTGAGATGTTTCTTGTTTCTTGAGGTAGGATTGTGTTGTTATAAACTTCCCTCTTAAAACTGCTTTTGCTGCATCCCATAGGTTTTGGGTCATCGTGTTTTATTGTCATTTGTTTCTAGGTATTTTTTATTTCCTCTTTGATTTCTTCAGTGATCTCTTGGTTATTTAGTGGTGTACTGTTTAGCCTCCATGTGTTTGTATTTTTTACAGATTTTTTTCCTGTAACTGATATCTAGTCTCATAGCGTTATGGTTGGAAAAGATACTTGATATGATTTCAATTTTCTTAAATTTACCAAGGCTTGATTTGTGACCCAAGATATGATCTATCCTGGAGAATATTTCATGAGCACTTGAGAAGAAAGTGTATTCTGGTTTTTTTGCATGGAATGTCCTATAAATATCAATTAAGTCCATCTTGTTTAAGGTATCATTTAAAGCTTGTGTTTCCTTATTTATTTTCATTTTGGGTGATGTGTCCATTGGTGAAAATGGGGTGTTAAAATCCCCTACTATGATTGTGTTACTGTTGGTTTCCCTTTTTATGGCTGTTAGCCATAAAACAAACTTTTATGGTCATAATTATTAATACTTTTGTATTTAACTTTTATGTCAGTGCTAAAAGGTAATTTACATATCACTGGTCCAGTATTACATCATTATTTGTCTATATATTTACCTTTACCTTTACCAGTGAGATTTGCACTTTCTTATTCTTTCATATTGCTGCTTAGCATCATTTCATTGCAACTTAAAGAGCTACCTGAACTTCTCTGAAATGATTATTTTGAGTTCTTTGTCAGGCAGTTCATAGATATCCATTTCTTTAGGGTCAATTAGTGCAGCTGCATTTTGTTTCCTTGGTTGTATCATATTCCCCCAAGTCTTCTTGGTCCTTGCAGCCTTGCATTTCTGTCTGCCCATTTGAAGAAGCAGTCACCATTTCCAGTCTTTACTGACTGGCTTAGGCAGGGAAATGTCTACACCAGACAGCTTGGCCAGAGACTCTGTACAGTTCCGTTGTCAGGGACCCTGGGCAGGCTGTCTGGTGACATCCATGGCTGTGGCCTGATGCTACAATCCACAGACAGTCTTTCTCTCTCTTTCACCAGTGAAAGAACTTGTGGGCCAAGGGGATCTTTCTCAGTGCTGCTCCGTGACTTGTTGGGAGGAGAGTGACAGGAGGAAAGTGGAACTTTTCTGTTCACCCTTTCAAGCAGGTCTTTTCTCATTTCTGTGCTGCACCACGCTGATGAACCCTCTCACCTGGATTCCAGGTATCTCATAAAGGAATTTTCATCCATGGACAGTTGTTAAATTGGTGTTACTGTGGGAGAGGAGGGCTGGGACCTCCTATCCTGCTATCTTTCTGATGTCAATCTCTTTTATCATTTGTTCTTTTGTGTCCCATTTAAGAAATCATTGTCACCAAAATTGTGAATATTTGCTCTTATGTTCTCTTCTGAAAATTAATGGTTTTAGTTCTTATATTTAAGTCTATGATTCATTTTGAGACTTTTGTTTGTTTGTTTATGGTATAAGATAGAGGTCCTGAAACTTTTTGTATGTGTATATCTATTTCTCCAAGCATCATTTCTTGAAGACTTCCTTTCTCCCACTAAATTTTTCGGTCCCCTTTGTTAAAAATCAATTGACCATAACTTTAGGTTTTATTTCTGTGCTCTCAATTTTATTCCTTTATGTAAAAGTCTATCCTAATGCCTGAATTACACTGTACTATAGCTTTGCAGTAACCTTTGAAATTGTAAAGAGAAAGTCCTCTAAGTTTATTTTTCTTTTCCAATATTGTTTTGGTAATCTGGGTCCTTGAGTCCATATCAATATTAATGACAATGATATTATAAATTGACAATTAATGATATAATTGACATTAATGTCAATTTCCACCCAAAAGTAAGCCAGCTGAGATTTGGATAGAAATTTTGTTGAAACTATAGGTCAACTTGGGGGTATTGCTTTACTGACAACACTAAGCCTCCCAATACAAGAATATGAGCTATCTTTCCATTTATGTAGATCTTCTTTATTTTCTCAGAACACTGTTTTTTTGGTTTACACTGGGCAATTCTTGCACTTCTATTAACTTTTTCTGTGTATTTTATTCTCTGTGATACTATTGTAAATTGATTGTTATAAGATTTGTTTTTGGATTGTCTATTGCTAGTGTAAAGAAACACAATTGATTTTTGCAATTTATTTTGTATTTTGCAAAGTTCATAAACTCATTTATTACTTCTAACAGATATTTAGTGGATCCTTGGGAATTTCTACATGCAAAGTTATGTCATCTACAGATAAAGACAGTTTTGCTTTTTCTTTTCGAATATGGTTATCTTTTATTTATTTGTCTTCTCTAATTACCTTCACTAGAACTTTTAATATTTTGTTGAATATACATGATGATAGCTGACATCATTATATTTTCCCTGAATTTATGGTGAAGAAATCAGCCTTTCACCATTTAGGGTGAGAATTTCTGTAGGTTCTTTTATTTGCTCCTTTTTAGTTTTATTGGGGTATAATTGATATACCAAATAATACACATTTTGTTGAGATTGTGCATATGCATACACTTATGATACCATCACTAAACTAAGGTACTAACCATATTGATCACCTGGAAAAATTCCCTTCTGTTCCTTTGTAGTCTTTTTTTATTGAACACAACATAAGATCCATCCCTTTAACATATGCATGTGCATAAAATGCACAATACCATATTGTTAACTATAGCCTTATTCATCATGAATTTAAAAACTTTATACCCATTGGAAAACAATTTCCAACTTCTCTCTCCCCCCAGCCCCTGACAACTACCATTCATTCTACTCTCTGCTTCTATGACTTTGACTATTTTAAAAACCTCATATAAGTGGAATCATGCCATATTTGTCATTCTGTAACTGGATTATTTCACTTATAATAATGTCTGTATGCTTATCCATGTTGTCCCAATGGCAGGATTTGCTTCTTTTTTATGGACAAATAATATTCCACTTTTAAGCAAGATGTAAACACTGACTTGGAACTCTAAAACTCCTCAGAGAAAAAGCTAGGGAAAAACTTCTTTGACATTGTTGGTGGCAATGATTTCTTGGATTTGGCATGAAAATCACAGGCAACAAGGTCAAAAATAGAAAAGTGGACTACATAAAACTCAAAAGCTTCAAAAAGCAAAGGAAATAATCAACAAAATGAAAAGGCATATATGCCGTTTACCAGGGTGAACTCCCTTTCTTTTGCTCACTTCTCACCTATTTTCTAAAAGAGCTTGTTAAGGATTCATGTTAATTCCTTTTAAATGTTTGGTAGAGTTCACCAGTGAAGGTAAATTAGACTGAGCTTCTCTTTGTAGGAAGTTTTAAAATTAGTAACTTAAGATCTTTAATTTTTATAGTCTTATTCAGATTTTCTATTCCTTCTTTGAGTCAGTTTTGGTAAATTTTGCCCTTCTAGGAATTTGTCCATTTCATCAAATTATCTTATTTCTTGGCATTCAGTTGTTCACAGGATTGCCAATCTACTCTCTTTTATTTATGATTTTAGAAACTTGAGTCTCTTCTAATTCTTTTCCTGGTTAAGGTACTTAAAGTTTATTCACCCTATTTTGTTCACCTTTTCAAAGAATAAATTTGGTTTCATTTGTTGTTCTCCATTGTTTTTCTATTATCTCTCTCTTTTTTATCTTTGTACTAATATTATTGCCTTCCTTCTGCTTTCTTTGGATTTAGTTTTCTCTTCTTTTTCAAGTTCAAATATTGAAGGTTAGATTGCTGATTTGTGCTCTTTTTCTTTAATATAGTCATTTTTTCCCATGTCTTTTCCCCTAAACATTGCTTTAGTGCATCCTATAAGTTTTGGTATGTTATGTTTTCCTGTTCATTCATCTTGAAAAGTTCTCTAATTTTCCATGTGATTTCTTCTTTAACTAATGGTTAGGTAGAAGTGTATAACAATTTCCTCATATTTGTACATTTCTCAAATTTTATATTGTTGTTTTCTAATTTAATTCTATTGTGATCAAAGAACATATTTTGCATTATTTCCATCCTTTACTGTGTATAAAGGCTTGTTTGATGGACTAACTTATGGTCTATTCTGGAGAATGTTCCATGAGTTCTTGAGAAGAATATGTATTGTGATGTTTTAGGTGAAGTGTTCTATATTTGTTAGGTCTTGTTTGTTTATAGCATTGTTCAAGTCTTCTTTACACTTCCTGACCTTCTAACAAAGTTTCTATCCATTATGTTTAGCAGGATATTGATATTTCCAACTATTATTGTTGAATTTTCTATTTCTACCTTCAGTTCTGTCAGTTTTTGCTTCATCTATTTTAGGGTTCTGTTGTTACATTTATGCACATTTATAATTCTATATCTTCTTGATTAATTGACCTATTTATCATCCTAAAATGTGCAGATTTTGCTTTAGTAACAGTTGTTGTCCTAAAGTCTATTTTTTATGATATTTATATAGTCACACCAGCTATCTTGCAGTTGCTGTCTGAACGGTATTTCTTTTTCTATCCTTTTACTTTCAGTCTATTGGTATCAGGTCTAAAGTATATTTCCCAACATGTAGTTGGATATTTTTGCTTTTCATCCAGCCTGTCTCTGCTTTTAATTAGATTGTAACTATTATTATTGATACAGTTGGGATCACATCAATTATTTTGATCTTATTTTTCTTTCTGTCTCATGACTATTTTATGCCTCTGGTCCTCTTTTAATACCACCTTTAAAGTAAATATTTTCTAGTGTATCATTTAATTCATTTAGGTATTTTAAACTCTTTTTTTTCTCAGTGGTTTCTCAGTAGTTGCTCTAGAGCTTATAATACACAGCATAAGCTATCAGAACCTACTTCATATTTATACTCACTGAATTCCATAATATATGGAAACTTTACTCCTATAGAGCTCTATTTCCTCCCTCATCTACTTTGTGCTATTATTTTTTAGACATGTTAATATATTACTATATATACTTTCACAGTCTAAAATAGTTGCCCCATGAGTTCTTTCATGGTGCATTTAGTCAAAAGAGAACAGATTCAGTATGCTTACTCTATCTTCTTCAGGATCAGAACCCTTCTCCTTTTTTAAGGGAAGCTCTGTACCACAGCAAACTAGTCATATATGTTTAATTTTGGTATATATGGTGTATATATGCGTCTTTTAAAAACTGTTTTCTGTAGATAATTAAGTTCCATAATTAAAATTTTTAAAAAGAAAAAATAAAGAATAGGACAAAAGGGAAATGAACAGGAAGCAGAGAAACACATAAAGTTTGGTAGCAAGAGAGAAAAAGATGATGAAGAGGGAGAAATTATGAAACCATGCTCCATAGGATTAATGGAAGCTGGTGTTTAACAGAAATCATTGAATGCATCTAACAGAGCAGCAGATAAGGGAACAGTTTCTTAGAAAACCCTCTGCTTGTAACCTGCCTTTACTGATTAAGCCTACTTCATTTGTATTTTTTCCCCTTTCTCTAACTGTAAACCCTCCAAACTTCATGAACCCTACATAATTTATCATCAGACTTCTAACCACCCCTATAGATAATACTTCTGATGTATGAGTCACTATAGTAATGGGGGCTTAAGTTGTTTTCCAAAAATTTGGAGTCAGCTCCTGCCCAATACACCTGGCTAAGACTAGCTGAGCCCACTGACCCTAAAGCTGGACCTGCACAGAAATGAGTTACTTCATCTTTCCCCAATCTCCAATCACCTTTCCAAATGCCTGAGACCACTCTGCTTCTTTATATCATAAATATCTCAAGCCTCTGGCCTTTGGAGATGCATATCTGAGATTTATTCTCCTGTGCCCTCACTTGGCTACCTCACAAATAACACTTTCTCTGTTGCAAATGTCAGTGACTCAGTGTTTGGCTTGCTGTTCGATGGGCAAACAAACCTGGTTTTGTTACATATTTGGTGAGCAAGCCAGGAGATAACTCCAGACAGTCCTTTTGCCCATGGTTCTTCAGCCCCTCCAGTATTGATAGCCTGTGGATGAGTCCAAAGAGCTGCCTGGTAGACACTCCACAGGATTTCCCCCAGACCCAAAAAGATCAGTGTTTTCAAGTCACTTTGGCATAACCCGAACAACTCAATAATATTTTTAGGAATAAAAACTATCTAGCACCCAAGAAGTTAAGAAACAATGCTTGGCATCCATCAAAAATTAGGTAAGTAAAGTTATAGGAAAATAGAATCCATGATAAGGAGAGAAACTATTAATGAAGAAAAAGATAAACTAAATAGTCCTATATCTATTACACAAAATAAATTTATAGTTAAACATTCTCCCACAAAGAAAACTACAGATATCTTCACTGGAAATTTTACCAACTATTTAAGGAAGACATATTACCCATTTTACGCCAACTCCTTCAGGAATAGAAGAGGAAAAAATGTTTCCTAACATTCTATGTGGGTACCATTTTTCTGATCATGGAATTACATGTTCCAAGAAATCATATGTTTAATTGCAAATTAATGCCATGATTGTAAATGAGATTCATGTTCCAGGATATTTTCTTGCTAGTATGTAAAGATAAAGGAAAACTCCCATTTTTTTCTTCATATTTTTATTTTCCTCACCAGTCATCTCATGAAATCCACTTAAAATTTTGTCACTTTAATGTAGAAATCTTTTTCATTTGCTTCTCTTGAGAACTTTTTGCTGGAAAAACAAAACAGAAACAACCAAATCAACCAACCAATTAGCAAATAAAAACACACATTAAAAAATAGAAAAAAATAAAATAAGTTTGGATGCCATCCCTGCACAAGTACAAACTGATCCTTAACCATCAGCTTTTATTTTTTTATTTTTTAATTTATTTATGGCTGTGTTGGGTCTTCGTTTCTGTGTGAGAGCTTTCTCTAGTTGTAGCAAGCAGGGGCCACTCTTCATCGCGGTGCGCGGGCCTCTCACTATCACGGCCTCTCTTGTTGCGGAGCACAGACTCCAGACGCGCAGGCTCAGCGATTGTGGCTCACGGGCCTAGCTGCTCTGCGGCATGTGGGATCCTCCCAGACCAGGGCTCGAACCCGTGTCCCCTACATTAGCAGGCAGATTCTCAACCACTGCGCCACCAGGGAAGCCCCATCAGCTTTTTATAATCCAGTAAAATCCATGAGAGATTGACACTCATCCTGCAAAAGGCTCTGCTGACTGTGCAGACCCAAGAAAGCAGTTAGAAAGTGCTGCTCTCACTTGGTCTTTTTAGACCTCTGACCAAAGACACCTTTGGGAAGTCAAGGGGTGAGTTGAAAATCTTAACCCCATTTGTTATGCAGTGAAATGTGTCCCTTCAAAAATTCATATGCTGAAGCCTTAACTCTCAGTATCTCAGAATATGAGATTGCCATATTTAGAAACATGGTTCTTGCAGATATAATTAATTAAGATGAAGTCATACTGGACTAGGTTGGGCCCCTAAACCAATTTGACTGGTGTCATTATACAAAGGGGATATTTGGACGTAGAGACATGCCAGGGAGACGCCATGTGGAGACTGGAGTTAAGCTGCCACAAGCCAAGGAACTACCAGAAACCAGGAGAGACCTGGAACAGACCCTTCCCTAGAGTCCTCAGAGGGAGCATGGCCCTGCCAACAACTTCAGCTCAGACTTCCAGGCTCCAGAACTGTGAGACAATACATTTCTGTTGTTTAATTCACTCAGTTTCTGGAACTTTATTATTGAAGCCCTAGGTTACGAAGATAGCATATTCCTCATATTAAAAGACTTTTACCAGTTTCTTTTTTCCCCATCCTTGATACTTTCCATTACTTGTAGTGACAAAATTTGCCTGAATCTTGCAAGCACCTACACAAGATTTATTTCTTTATTATCTTTTCAAAGAGAGTCTTTATTTTTTTTCTTTTAAAAAGTTATTTTAACATCTTTAATGGAGTATAATTGCTTTACAATGGTGTGTTAGTTTCTGCTTTATAACAAAGTGAATCATATATCCCCATATCTCCTCCCTCTTGCGTCTCCCTTTCACCCTCCCTAACCCACCTCTCTAGGTGGTCACAAAGCACCGAGCTGATCTCCCTGTGCTATGCGGCTGCTTCCCACTAGCTATCTATTTTATGTTTGGTAGTATATATATGTCCATGCCACTCTCTCACTTCGTCCCAGCTTACCCTTCCCCCTCCCCGTGTCCTCAAGTCCATTCTCTATGTCTGCATCTTTGTTCCTGTCCTGCCCCTAGGTTCTTCAGAACCTTTTTTTTTTTTCTTTAGATTCCATATACATGTGTTAGCATACGGTATTTGTTTTTCTCTTTCTGACTTACTTCACTGTGTATGACAGACTCTAGGTCCATCCACCTCACTACAAATAACTCAATTTTGTTTCTTTTTATGGCTGAGTAGTATTCCATTGTATATATGTGCAACATCTTCTTTATCCATTCATCTGTCGATGGGCACTTAAGTTGTTTCAATGTCCTGGCTATTGTAAATAGTGCTGCAATGAACATTGTGGTACATGACTCTTTTTGAATTATGGTTTTCTCAGAGTATATGCCCAGTAGTGGGATTTCTGGGTCGTATGGTAGCTCTATTTTTAGTTTTTAAGGAACCTCCATACTGTTTTCCATAGTGGCTGTATCAATTTACATTCCCACCAACAGTGCAAGAGGGTTCCCTTTTCTCCACACCCTCTGCAGCATTTATTGTTTGTAGATTTTCAGAATGGCCATCATCAAAGAGTCTTTAACTCAACATGATCTTCCTAACATTGTTCCTTCACTGGTCATCCCATTTCTTTTCCTTTTATATCCCCTACTCTTATGGATCTGAGGATCATGAAATATTATCATGAGGGCAGGTAGGATATGCCCTCACAACAGATCTAATTACTGTCTCTTCAGCACT
Source organism: Balaenoptera acutorostrata (assembly GCF_949987535.1). Taxonomy (NCBI): domain Eukaryota; kingdom Metazoa; phylum Chordata; class Mammalia; order Artiodactyla; family Balaenopteridae; genus Balaenoptera; species Balaenoptera acutorostrata. The sequence goes on from NC_080072.1 coordinate 8,993,474, forward strand.
AAAACTACCAATGAGAACAAAGCAGAGAGGAATCTCTGCAGTCTAGACTGGAACTCACAATGGTTAGAAATGACCTTGCCACTTGTGAAGGCAATGACCCAAGATGGAAGTATCCCAGGCAGGCTCAGCCTTCCCAGTGGTCTGAGGGACCCATTCTGTGTTTTGTCTTTCTCACTCACAGATCCAAAGCACACAGTCTCTCCCAGGGGATGGCTAGAAGCATTACTCACTTATTTTCCACATCTTGGATGGTGTCAAGCAGAGGCAGATTTCTGGTTTCAGGTTGGAAAGGGACAACAAGACTAGCAATAATGGGACATACTCCATAGATGATCCAGGGCAGAGTGGGTAGATACACCACCAGGGTCATCAAGAGGGGGGCCAGTGCTGACCCACACCTACTAGCCATTACATCTAATCCCAAAGCTTTTGCCCTGAGGGGTAAACAAGAATACATAATAATCCAGTAAAAATCCACACATGTAACTTATGATCTATTATTTGATGTGATTATGGAACACACTAAAACACAATTATTACATATGTGGGCTTTACGAAAACACTCGTTTTTGTGATTTGCTCTGTGATTTTCTAGCTGCCTTTGACAAGGTCAAAATGTGTTAAGACCCATTTTCATCATTTTAATAAAAACAGATGTATTGAAGTACTGCTTAGCACAGTACATGGCATCAAGTCAGCTTTTTTGATAAACTTTGGTGACAATTGTTTTTTAGTATGTTGTTACTATTACTATTACAAATAATTGCTTTATAATTAAAATTTCTTATTATGTTATTCCACAATAAGCATCAATTAGCTGGGAAAGTCCTATTTTTTGGCCCTGGAGGGATATTCAAAGTTCTTTATTTTTGATTTTCCATTTTTCTATTCTAGTAGTACAGTTTACAGCTATTAGATGATAAACAATAAAAAGTCACTTTTTAGAAAATCCATATCCAAAGCCAACCTCAAGTACACAGTAATTAAGGTTAAATCCACTTTTTGTTTTTGTTTTTAGTTTCTAATATGTTTGGTGCTTTATATTTCTGTTTTACACTCATAACTGGAACTTACAAATGGGCAACTACTACCTTATTATTAGTGGAATTAGAACATTTTCCTGGTCCCTTTCCTAAACCACAAATTATATTAAACTACTGGACACTATATATCAATCTTTACTCAGGCTTCGGAAGGATATAAAAAATCCTTATACCTGAGGAGAGTGGGGATGAGTTCATTACAGTGGACAGAATAACTGGTGATAGAAGCGGCAACACAGCTGATTCCCACACTTGCCAAAGTCACACGCAGGGTCTGCATTTCTAGAGAGAGGAAGACCAGTGAGATTAAGAAAGCTGTGTTCAAGGAATCAGCATCCACCAAATTTATTCAAGACAAACAACTCTACAGGTTATTTGTATGTTTGAAATAGATTGTAGAAAATATTACAGTAGCAGGATCATGGAGTCTTTTATAAACTGAGAAAGATAAAGTTATCAACATAGGTTGTAAAATGTACATAAAATTATCTCGGTTAATTGTAGCAAATCTCTCTGTATATCTGAGATTTGCCAGAGAAGAAGAAGAAAAGGTGAGTGTGGCAGAAAGTTGCTTTTAGTTATTCTGTCCAGTACTTGCTCTATGCTTATTATAGAAGGTAGGACTGTCATGTGGACAATTACTGGGTCTAAGTCTCAGCTCTAACCTTGAGGACTTTACAATTAAAGTGCAGAATTTAAAGTGACCAGTCATCCTGGTTTTCCTGGGAATTAGGAGGTTTTAGCAATGTGAGATTTTCATTAATAAAACCTGGAAAGTCCCAGACAAACCTCAATGAGTCAGTCAACCTAGTGTAGATACAGCACTGCCATGGGGTGAATATGGCACAAGAGAGTACTAGAAGGACAGGGCCTTTCTGTTAGTGGACAGGCTGAAGAGAAGCTGGATCTACATCAATGTTAGACATGAGGAACCAAGAATGGAAACTTCTTTTTGGAAAAAAAGAATTTGGGACCACTAAAAAAAATTTCAGAGAAACGGTTTTCTGCACAGTATAAAAAGAAATCTAATTATAGCTTTATAATATTGGAAAGAACTCTCGTGTAAGGGAGTAAGTCTGCATCATTAATGATATTCTAAAGAGCAGAGTCCACCCATCTGTAATGCTGTGAAGCATATTCTTGCATTGGGAGATGGTGAAGCATAGTGCCCACTAAGGTTCTACTAATCATTACATACCATCTTTCTATTAACTTGTAAAGTAATCTAACAGGGAATGGACAAGGATTTTAATCTGCTTAAATTCTATTCCTACTGTTCACTCCTTCATTCCTTGAAAAAGGGGGATTTTTTTCATTTCCTGGGAGACTCTCATGAGCAAGAGCTGCAGTCATGGTGACTTAACACCACACTCATGTGTGGGTATGTAGAGACGGGGAAGTGACTAGTCATCAAAGCTGGTAATGAAGAGCCCAAACAGAGGGAGTGACCATGCTGTGTCCTCACCTGGGGGATCACTGCAAGGCCTCAGCCCTCCATGTTTGTTATTTGAAGTGTGAATGGACAAAAGGCAGGTAAACAATTGCTGTCCTAGAGAAATAATCTGGGATAAATTGTACCAATTTAAGACACTTCACAATGTGATGAGATGAACATATGCCTGATTTGCCCCTCGCTGACCTTTAGTTTTTTTCCCAAAAATTTTTAGCAGAATTTCTCATAAACCATCAGATTGGTTTAGGGGAATACTTAGCGCATAACTGGTACATCTTTTCAAACCTGACTTCAGACAAGTGTGACCAATGCAATCCCTGAAGGGTGGGAAAAAGACACTTTTTTCCCCAAAGTCCAGTCTTCTCTCACCTTGGGGCACAAACGTGTTGGTCAAAATGGAAAGTCCCACCAGGAACATGAAAAGCATCTGGGTTGCTCGACGGCCCATATAATTCAATACTAGAAGTGCAAGACATCGGGCTAAGGCAGTGAGAGCTCCAAAGATTACCTGGAACAGGAAAATATTGCTCCCAAAGTGCTGTAAATTGATAAAGATGCCAAAAAAGGGTATTGTGCTTGCAAATCTGTAGTGAACAAAAGAGGAAAGACACAAACTGTAAGATTTAGAGCCAACGTGTTGCAGTCGATTATTATATTGACCCAGGCAGCCAATGATCAATATTTAAGAATAAAGGTCTAGTCTGATTTGTATAACACTTCCTTTTAGGGTAATAAAGTTACCATTAAAATAACATGGCTATAAAGGAAAACGATATTCCTTTTGTCCTTCTTTTTTTTGAGTCCCTAAGCATAGAGTTGGCAGTGACGGGAAAACATAACCTGACTCAATCACCAAACTGGATGGTACAGAGAATTTGAATATATGAGCATTAAAACTTAAAATTGAGGGAAATCATTTCTTTTTGAGAGTTGTCTGTATGCTGTGAGTCCTCCCTCTATTCCGCCAACCCCAATACTGTAAAGCATTTCCCTTTTCTCAACTAGTGACTGAAACTGCAAAGAAACTACCTGTGTCCCCTTGACTGGAAGCATAGTGTCCTGGTTTCAAACACAGTTCTGGGAAATTTAAAGTTCATATCAGAGTCCTTGGGGCTAAAAGAAAATGTAAGAATTCAGGAAAGCAAATATGTACCAACTGTGCCATCAGAAATGGAAGCAAAGATTCCCACTGAGGATCTACCTTTTACCCAAAGAGCATCTAAGGGAAAGGAGTCCACCTAAAAGATCTATTTCACCCAGAGAGAGACAGATTTAGGTATTGCAATAAAAGAAACCATCACACTAAATAGGCATTTCTCCAAAGAAGATATACAGATTGTCAACAAACACATGAAAGAATGCTCAACATCATTAATCATTAGAGAAATGCAAATCAAAACTACAGTGAGATATCATCTCACACTGGTCAGAATGGCCATCATTAAAAAATCTACAAACAATAAATGCTGGAGAGGGTGTGGAGAAAAGGGAACCCTCTTGCACTGTTGGTGGGAATGTAAATTGATACAGCCACTATGGAGAACAGTATGGAGGTTCCTTAAAAAACTACAAATAGAACTACCATACGACCCAGCAATCCCACTACTGGGCATATACCCTAAGAAAACCACAATTCAAAAAGAGTCATGTACCAAAATGTTCATTGCAGCTCTATTTACAATAACCAGGACATGGAAGCAACCTAAGTGCCCATCGACAGATGAATGGAGAAAGAAGATGTGGCACATATATACAATGGAATATTACTCAGCCATAAAAAGGAACAAAACTGAGTTATTTGTAGTGAGGTGGATGGACCTAGAGTCTGTCATACAGAGTGAAGTAAGTCAGAAAGAGAGAAACAAATACCGTATGCTAACACATATATATGGAATGTAAAAAAAGAAAAAGAAAAAAAAGGGTCAGAAGAACCTAGGGGCAAGATGGGAATAAAGATGCAGACCTACTAGAGAATGGACTTGAGGATACGGGGAGGGGGAAGGGTAAGCTGGGACAAAGTGAGAGAGTGGCATGGACATATATACACTACCAAACGTAAAATAGATAGCTAGTGGGAAGCAGCCGCATAGCACAGGGAGATCAGCTCCGTGCTTTGTGACCACCTAGAGAGGTGGGATAGGGAGGGTGGGAGGGAGGGAGAGGCAAGAGGGAAGAGATATGGGGGCATATGTATATGTATAACTGATTCACTTTGTTATAAAGCAGAAACTAACACACCATTGTAAAGCAATTATGCTCCAATAAAGATGTTAAAAAAGAAAATAGAAAAAACCATCACAGAACACAGCAATTGCAAACAGGTCTTCTCTTTATCATTATATGTACTTTTCCCTTCCACTCTGATTATCTAGAATTCAGAAACGTAAGTCTGTGTCCTAGTGGATATGAAAAGGTCAAAAAGCACAATGTAGTTAAATGAATAAGCAGTCTACTAGGATATGTCTGGGAAAGATAAATTATACTATTCAGTAGTCACTTTCTTAAGCTTGGCGGTGGGTGTTTATGGTCCTGTGTGCTTTTTGTCCATGTGTGTAAATCTTCAAAAATTCAGAATTTAAAATTTCTCCTCCTGACTATACCAAAGTAAATACTTATATCCCCTCAAGAGATAAGGAGCAAGACTTTAACAGAAGCCCTTGTGCTAACACACAAAAAACTGTATCCAAATTGGGAACAAATAAAAGTCCATCAATATTGAAGTACATAGAGAAATTGTAGTGTATTCGTCTAATGGAAACTAAAGCACTAGGGAGGAGAACAACCTACTGTTACATGCAACAGAATGGATGGCTCTTCATGAATGATCATGAGGAAAGGCGGCCTGTCACAGAACACTTCTATCATTTATATTATGTGAAGGTCAAGATCAGGCAACACTCATCTGCAGGGAAGGAGATCAGAACCACTGTTAAGTTTTATTTGGCACAGGAGAGGGCTGTAAGGAGAGAACAGAGTCAGGCAATGGTGTGGAGGTGGCGAATATTGCTGTACCAGATAGTTGAGGGGAAGTCTTGGGGAATTAGGATTTTCTATCTTGATCTGTATGTTGGCTAACTTTTTACATACTGACATATTCATTGATTTGTATATATTTCTGACCTCTTCATGTTTCTGTTTACAACGTTTACTTCAATTAAAATTGAAAGAAAAATGAAGAAAATTAAGTGCCCAAATCTGTACCATGATAGAAGTTCTCAACATCAATCTCCAGAGAAAGACTGATAGTGTGATATGACCTAACTAACTTTTCATCATATAATCAGTTTCATGTGAGTGTTATTTGGTGTGATTTCCTCAATTTTTCTCCAAATCAGCGCCTCCCTCTCACAGCACTGTTAAAACCTATGAAATACATAGATTCATGTCCCCACTCTTTGAATGTTGTCATGCACTGCATGGAGCCCACCTCACGAAGAGCAGGAGACAGATCCTCTTACGCAGGTTGGGTGTGCGGAACAAGTCAAATACAGTAGTTTTGGTCTGTGCGGCCTCCAGCTCCTCCTGCATGGTCGCTCTGAAACCCTTCAAGAACGACAAACGTGTCATTTGCCAACACAGTGCCAGGCATTGTGATGAGCACTGGCACCCAATAGGACAGGAGGGATGTGTTCCCTTTCTTTATAACGTAACATATTACACATGTAATCACAGGAGTGAACATGGGGTGAAGAAGGATGCAGGGAGTTAAGGGAGACGCCAGGAAATTAAATGGCAACAATGATATTTTGAAAATGAGGCCACAGAGGTGGGCAGGGCACCCAGAAGAGTACATAGGGTATAGAGTCAGATCAGGAATTGAGCTATAGGAAGAAGCTCTGTACAGTGCTCACAGCTTCTTTTCTATGAGATGGCCATGACAGACCAGGGAATTTGCATTCTCAACTAGCTGCCCTTGTTAGAAAAGCAGTTTGTCTATCTATAATAAGGAGAAGGCAAGTGTCAATTTGTGTCTTCTCTCCAACCCAATAACCACCTTCCCCTTCCTGCTCACCTCCATGTTCAGGGCTGCTTCAGCATTCTTTATTCCATTTCTATGTGCTACTTTTTTAAGTTCCTTTAAGCCCTTATCTGGGTTATTGGTGATAATCAGCCACCGAGCAGATTCCACCAGCCACCTGATGAAAGAAGGGCACAAAAGTGCAGTCAACTATCTCTTGCTTATTTGTCCTATGGTTAATTACAACATATGCTTTTTACTTTCCATCCAATAACCACCACCAATTGAAGTGGTGGATATTGGATGGAAGGCAAAAAATGTACTACATGCATAGGATCACAGACTTTGCTTTCAAATTGCCTCTCTGCTTATTCACCAGGAGATTTTCCAAGGGGCTTATGAAGCTTAAGTTTGAGAGTCCCTCACTTGCATAATTCCTTTCCAAAGCTTAGCATGAGATCTGGAAACTTTGTGCCATAGTATATATTCATAATGTATATTATTTTGAAAAAAGAAGTCCCCAAATTATGTAAACTTTTAGGCCAACAAATATTGTGAATACTCCTGCCACTACCAGAAGTATTGGTAACTAACTACATAAATGAGTCACTTATTTACATCTACCTTAGTTTTCTTATAAATAAATGGAAACAATAAGCACATCTTCCTTGTTATGAGAATAGAATGACTTAGCAGATGAGTCTGACATGGATTACACTCTTCTTTCTCTCTGTACTCATCTCACTATATTAAGCCTGTAGTCATCTTTCTGTGATCTACTAAAGCTAATTCTCCCTAGAGTGGTTTTAAGTGTAGGGATGGAATTATCCATAAATAAATATTTGTTAAAATTATTTAAGGGAAGAGGGAGTGTTGAACACGTAATGTAAGTCATCCAATCTGCATGTCATTTTCACTTCTGGAGAAATTCTGTTGCTATTTTGTTAAATTGCTCTATGAATAAATTTTCTGCCTCTTCTTTATCCAATTTCATCTGGAAAATCATGGAAAACTTTATTGTACCTTTTTCATTCCAAAGCCAAAAAATTGAAGGTATATCTTCAAGTCTATAAGAAAAATAATATTGGAATAACTCAATGACCACAATATTGGGTAAGACTTAGGAAGCAAAATGGCAGAAAACACCTAGAGCTCCCTGGAAGGAAGATCACTGTTACTCCCTGTTCTGCTTCTCAAATCTCAAACTGATCAGAGTGAACAAATGAGAAACCCTGGTTTAGGTCAAAACAACAGGAAAGGGTCCAGGGAATAAGAAAATCAGTATATTCCAATTCAATATGCATTTTCATCCTAGGTTTCCTTAAGTGGAGTGAGAGAGAGGCTCATACCTTGAGGAGAAAAAGAAGACAAAGAATGGTATAGACACCACCAGCTGCAGGGTATGCCAGTCTCGAAAGACAAAAGCCAGTCCTCCCAGCATTATCTGTCCAATACTAATGGCACAGGTTATCAGTGTTATTACCATGGCTTTTGATTGGGACCTTGTCCACTCTACAACTGAAAGAAAACCCAATTGGGATAGTAATGTCACATAAGGGTGAAATTTCAAGGTTAAATTCAAGGTTTGGAAAATCAAGAAAATCAAAACTGTTGACTTACTGAGCATCCAGTTATTTGTTATAATGACCACAGTAGAACACCCGGACCAGAAGCGTAGTGAGCAGTAAATCAGGAAGGTGGGAGCAAAGGCTGCACAGGTCCCAGAGATGGCGAGCTGGAGCAAACACCACCTGAGAATCAACTTTCTCCCAAACCTAAGAAACAGAGAGGCAGGTTAGATTATGGGAGCAATGATAATTTGTGGTAAAAAAAAATTAAGAAAACAAAGCATACTTTGAAATTTAGACAATGTTTTAACAAGTGATTCTTTGTACCTGAAACCTTGAGTAAACAAGAGCTAAATCAGCAACGGAAATAGCTTCATACTAACACTCTGGTTTACAGACTAATATTACTAAAACTTCATCATCCAATCCCCAGGAGGACTCTGACGGGAAGTGAAACCATACAAAAGAAACTACAATGTTGGAAATTGGAATATACCATGAGCATTCATTGTAATAACATATGTATTTAGCATAGTGGAGAGTCTGTATAGTGTGTAGAACACAAGAGAGCTAAAAGTGTACTTTGGTCTCTAGCACCAGACAGGTGAAGATGCAACTGATGCAAATGATCAGTGAAGCAATGCATCAAAGTGGTTGAAGATTTATGTAAGAGTCACTCTTTGTTGAATCTGTATTTATAAACCTCAAGTAATGTGCTTTCCTAGAATAGAATATAAGAGCACCATAACCCAGACAGTGGCTATTATATCAATCTCTCACAGGAAAGAATTATGTAAAATGGAGAATGAAGGGAAAAAGAAGGTGAAAGACAAATAAGGAAAAGTGAATTTTGTCCTTCACTGGGCATCAAGAAAAGAGGGTCTTAGTAGAGATAACATGGACTAAACGAGATGTGCTAATGTAAATATAAACCCATTGTCTGTAATAAAAACAGACAGACAGTGTTTAGTATTAGGAATTCCTCTGCAATATTTAAAAATAGCATCAAATAATTTCCCCCAAACAGAAAATGGGATACATAAGAACAAACACAACACCAAATAATCATGTTCATAATCACTATCATCATCAAGAAAATAATTTAGAACAGAAAACTTTATTCTATTATATGTGGACATTTAGTTGTTCAATGCCATCTGCTGAAGAGACTGTTCTTTCTCACATTAAATGGTCTTGGCACCCTTGTCAAAAGACAGTTGGCTATAAATGTATGGGTTTATTTCTGAACTCTCAGTTCTATTACATTTGTCTGTATGTCAATCCTTATACCAGTACCATAATATTTGGTAACTGTAGCTTTATTGTAGTTCTGAAACTGAGATGCATGAGTCCCCTGAATTTACTCTTCTTTTTCAAAATTGTTTGGCTATTTGGAGCCCTGATTTCATATGAATATGTTTCAGCTTTTCTGTTTCTAGAAAAACATTACATTGGAGTTTTGATAGTGATTTCATTGAAACTGTAGTTGCATTAAATATGATTGACTTCATTGATAATATTAGGTCTTCCTACCTCATTAACATGGGATACTTTCCATTTATTTAGGTCTTCTCTCATTTCTTTCAACAACGCTGTATAGTTTTCAATGTGCAAGCCTTTTACATCCTAGGTTAAATTTATTTCTAAGTATTTTATTCCTTTAGAAGATGATGTATGGGTAATACATTTCCTAATTTTCTTTTCAAATTGTTCACTTCAAATATATAGAAAAACAACTGATTTTTGTGTGTTCGTTTTGTACCCTGCAACTTTGTTAAATTCGTTTATTAGTTCTAATGAATTTCTTGGGCATTCTTTGGAATTTTCTATATATATATGATCATGTCATATATATATACATATATATATAATTATATTCTTATTCTTCCTTTTTACTTTGGGTAAATTTTATTTCTCTTTCTCTCTAATTGCTCTACGTAGGTTTACAGTATGATGTTAAATAACAGCAATGAAAGCAGACATCTTTATCTTTCTCCTTATCTTAGTGTGAAAGTTAATATTCTTTCACCATTGACTGTAGTGATAGTTGTAGCTTTATTCCTAAACACCCTTTAAAATATTGAGGAAGTTACATTTAATTCCTATATTATTTTCACCAAGAAAATTGTATGATTTTATAAAATGCCTCCTATGCATCAGTTGACATTATATAGGTTTTTTTCCTTCATTGTATTGATGTGGTATATTATATTGGATGATTGTCTTATGATGAACCACCTTTGCAGTTCTGGGATAAATCCTATTTGTTTATGGTATATAAACATTTTAATATGTAGCTGGATTCAGTTTGCTTGCTTTTTGTTGAATATTTTTAGGTCTATATTCAGAGGGGATATGGCTCTGTAACTTTCGTTTTTCTGATGTCATTATCTAGCTTTGATATCATAAGAACACTGGTATTATAGTATGAGTTAGGAAGTTTTCCTCCTCTTCTGTTTTATGGAAGAGTTCAAGAAGTATTGGTGTTGGATTCAAGATAGCAGAGTAAAAGGACATGCACTCACTCCCTCTTGCAAGAGCACTGGAATCACAACTAACTTCTGAACAATCATCAACAGGGATACACTGGAACTCATCAAAAAATATACCTCACATCCAAAGACAAAGAAGAAGCTGCAATGAGATGGTAGGAGGGGCGCAAACAATAAAATCAAATCCCATAACCACAGGGTGTGTGACTCACAAACTGGAGAACAATCATACCACAGAAGTCCATGCACTGGACTGAAGGTTCTGAGCCCCATGTCAGGCTTCCCAACCTGGGGGTCTGGCAATGGGAGGAGGAATCCCCAGAGAATCAAACTTTGAAGGCTAGCAGGATTTGATTGCAGGACTTTGACAGGACTGGGAGAAACAGAGACTCCACTCTTGGAGGACACACACAAAGTAGTGTGCACATCAGGACCCAGGCGGAAGGAACTGTGACCCCATAGGACATTGAACCAGACATACCTGCTAGTGTTGGAGGGTCTCCTGCAGAGGCCAGGGCTATGGCTCATCACGGAGACAAGGACACTGGCAGCAGAAATTCTGGGAAGTACTCCTTGGCATGAGCCCTCCCAGAGTCTGCCATTAGCCCCACCAAAGCCTGTAGCCTCCAATGCTATGTCATCACAGGCCAAACAACCAACAGGGAGGGGACTCAGCCCCACCAATCAGCAGACAAGCAGAAAAGTTTTACTGAGCTCTGCCCACAAGAGCAACATCCAGCTCTACCCACACTAGCCCCTACCATCAGTAAGCTTCCACAAGCCTCTTAGATAGCCTCATCCACCAGAGGGCAGACAGCAGAAGCAAGAAGAACTAAAATCCTGCATCATGTAGAAGGAAAACCACATTCACAGAAGGACAGACAAAATGAAAATGCAGAGGGCTACGTACCAGATGAAGGAACAAGATAAAACCCCAGAAAAACAATTAAATGAATTGGAGATAGGCAACCTTCCAGAAAAAAGAATTCAAAATAATGATAGTGAAGATGATCCAGGACCTTAGAAAAAGAATGGAGGCAAAGATCAAGAAGATGTAAGAAATGTTTAACAAAGACCTAGAAGAATTAAAGAACAAACACCTAGAAGAATTAAAGAACAAACAAACAGAGATGAACAATACAATAACTGAAATGAAAAAAATACACTAGAAGGAATCAATAGCAGAATAAATGAGGCAGAAGAACGGACAAGTGACCTGGAAGACAGAATGGTGGGAATCACTGCCATGGAAAGAATAAAGAAAAAAGAATGAAAAGAAATGAAGACAGCCTAAGAGATGTCTGGGACAACATTAACAAACCAGCATTCACATTATAGGGGTCCCCAAAGGAGAAGAGAAAGAGAAAGGATGCAAGAAAATATTTGAAGAGATTATAGTCGAAAACTTCCCTAACATGGGAAGGGAAATAGCCATCCAAGTCCAGAAAGCACTTGGATGATTGTTCATCCAAGCCAGAGACTCCCAAGCAGGATAAACCCAAGGAGAAACATGCCAAGACACATAGTAATCAAATCGAAAAAATTAAAGACAAAGAAAAATTATTGAAAGCAACAAGGGAAAAATGACAGATAACATACAAGAGAGCTCCTATAAGGTAACGGCTGGTTTCTTAGCAGAAAATCTACAAGCCAGAAGGGAGTGGCATGATATATTTAAAGTGATGAAAGGGAAGAACCTACAACTAAGATTACTCTAGCCAGCAAGGATCTCATTCAGATTCAACAAAGTAATCAAAAGCTTTACAGACAAACAAAAACTAAAAGAACTCAGCACCACCAAACCAGCTGTACAACAAATGTTAAAGGAACTTCTTTAAGTGGAAAACACAAGAGAAGAAACGGACCTACAAAAACAAAACCAAAATAATTTTTAACATGGTAATAGGAACATACATACTGTTAATTACCTTCAATGTGAATGGATTAAATCCTCCAGCCAAAAGACACAGGCTGCCTGAATGGATATGCAAACAAGACCCATATATATGCTGTATACAAGAGACCCACTTCAGACCTAGGGACACATACAGTCTGAAAGTGAGGGGATGGAAAAAGATATTCCATGCAAATGGAAATCAAAAGAAAGCTGGAGTAGCAATACTCATATCAGACATAATACTCTTTAAAATGAAGAATGTTATAAGAAACAAGGAAGGACACTACTTAATGATCAAGAGATTAATCCAACAAGAAGATATAACAATTATAAATACATATGCACCCAACAAAGGAGCACCTCAATACATAAGGTAAATGCTAACTGCTATAAAAAGGAAATCTACAGTAACACAATAATAGTTGGGGACTTTAACACCTCACATACAGCAAAGGACAGATCATCCAAGCAGAAAATTAATAAGGAAACAAAAGCTTTAAATGACACAATAGACCAGATAGATTTCACTGATATCTATAGGACATTCCATCCGAAAACAACAGATTACACTTTCTTCTCAGGTGCACACGGAACATTCTCCAGGATAGATGACATCTTGGGTCACAAATCAAGCTTCAGTAAATTTAAGAAAGTTGAAATCATATCAAGCATCTTTCTGACCAAAGCTCTATGAAATTAGAAATAAATTGCAGGGGGAAAAAAGTAAAATACACAAACACATGGAGGGTAAACCATACATTACTGAATAACCAAGAGATCACTGAAGAAATCAAAGAGGAAATCAAAAAATACCTAAAGACAAATTACAAAGAAAACACCATGATCCAAAACCTATGGAAAGCAGCAAAAGCAGTTCTAAGAGGGAAGTTTATAGCAAATATAATCCTACCTCAATAATCAAGAAAAGTCTCAGATAAACAATCTAACCTTACACTTAAAGGAACTAGAGAAAGAAGAACAAACAAAACCCAAAGTTCGTAGAAGGAAAGAAATCATAAAGATCAGAGCAGAAATAAATGAAATAGAAACAAAGAAAACAATAGCAAAGATCAATAAAACTAAAAGCTGGTTCTGTGAGAAGATAAACAAAATTGATGAATGTTTAGCCAGACTCATCAAGAAAAAGAGGTAGAGGACTCAAATCAATAAAATTACAAATGAAAAAGGAGAAGTTACAACAGACACTGCAGAAATACAAAGCATCATAAGAAACTACACCAATTCTATGCCAATAAACTGGACAACCAGGAAGAAATGGACAAATTCTTAGAAAGGTATGACCTTCCAAGACTGTACCAGGAAGAAATAGAAAATATAAACAGGTAAACACTACAAAAAAAGAAAATTGCAGACCAATATCACTGATGAATATAGATGCAAAAATCCTCAACCAAATACTAGCAAACAGAATCCAACAACACATTAAAAGCATCATACACCATGATCAAGTGGGATTCATCTCAGTGATGCAAGGATTCTTCAATATACACAAATAAATCAATGTGATTCACCATATTAACAAATTGAAAAATAAAAACCATATGATCATCTCAATAGATGCAGGAAAAGCTTTTGACAAAATTCAATACCCATTTATGATAAAAACTCTCCAGAAACTGGGCATAGACGGAACCTACTTCAACATAATAAAGGCCATATACAACAAATCTATAGCAAACATCATTCTCAATGGTGAAAAATTGAAAGCATTTCCTCTAAGACCAGGAACAAGACAAGGATGTGTACTCTCACCACTATTATTCAACATAGTTTTGGAAGTCCTAGCCACGACAATCAGAGAAGAAAAAGAAATAAAAGGAATACAAATTGGAAAAGAAGAAGTAAAACTGTCACTGTTTGCAGATGACATGATACTATACATAGAGAATCCTAAAGATGCCACCAGAAACCTACTAGAGCTAATCAATGAATCTGGTAAAATTGCAGGATACAAAATTAATGCACAGAAATCTCTTACATTACTATACACTAACAATGAAAGATCAGAAAGAGAAATTAAGGAAACAATCCCATTCACCTTTGCAACAATAAGGATAAAATACCTGGGAATAAACCTACCTAAGGAGGTAAAAGACATGTACTCAGGAAACTGTAAGACACTGATGAAAGAAATCAAAGATGACACAGATGGAGAGATACACCATGTTCTTGCAATGGAAGAAAAACTAGAAATAGACTACCATATGATCCAGCAATACCACTTCTGGATACATATCTGAAAAGAAAAAATACACCATTCAAAAAGATAAGTGCATACAAATGTTCATAGCAGCATTATTTACAATAGAAAAGATATGAAAGCAACCTAAGTGTCCATCAACAGATGAATGAATAAAGAAGATATTATATATATATACATATATACATACAATGGAATATTACTCAATGATAAAAAAGAAGGAAATTCTACAATTTGCAACACTGTGGATGGGCCTACAGAGTATTATGCTTAGAGAAAAAAGTCAGACAGAAAAAGACAAATACTCTGTGTTTTCATTTATATGTGGAATCTAAAAAATAATACAAATGAATTATGTAATTATACAGAAACAGACTCACAAACTAGTGGTTACCAATGGGGAAAGGGAAGGGCGGGGGGAGGCAAGATAGGGGATGAGATTAAGAGACATAAACTACTATGAATAAAATAGATAAGCCACAAGGATAAATTGTAGAGCACAGGTAAATGTAGCTGTTAATTTGTAATAACTTTAAATGGAATATAATCTATAAAAATATTGAATCACAATTTTATGTACTTGAAACTAATACAATACTATAAATTGACTATATTTAAACTTTTTTTAAAAGACCTGATAATTTCACAGGTGAATTCTTACAAACATTTGAAGAAGAATAAACACCAACTCTTCTCAAACATTTCCAAAACACTGAAGAGGAGAATACAGTCTCAAACTCATTTTATTTATTTATTTATTTATTTAAATTTAATATCTTTATTGAAGTATAATTACTGTACAATGTTGTGTTAGTTTCTGCTGTACAACAAAGTGAATCAGCTGTATGTATACATATATCCCCCATCCCCTCCCTCTTGAGCCTCCCTCCCACCCTCCCTATCCCACCCCTCTAGGTCATCACCAAGCATCGAGCTGATCTCCCTGTGTTATGCAGCAGCTTCCCATTAGCCATCCGTTTTGCATTTGGTAGTGTATATATGTCAATGCTACTCTCTCACTTCGTCCCAGTTTCCCCTTCCCCCTGTGTCCTCAAGTCCATTCTCTATGTCTGCATCTTTATTCCTGCCCTGCCACTAGGTTCATCAGTACCATTTTTTTAGTTTCCATACATGTGTACTAGCATACATTTTCCTGTTGTTTTTCTCTTTCTGACTTACTTTACTGTGTATGACAGACTCTAGGTCCATCCACCTTACAAATAACTCAATTTCGTTCCTTTTCATGGCTGAGTAATATTTCATTGTATGTATGTGCCACATATTCTTCATCCATTCATCTGTTGATGGACATTTAGGTTGCTGCCATGTCCTGGCTATTGTAACTAGTGCTGCAATGAACTTTGTGGTACATGTATCTTTTTGAATTATGGTCAAACTCATTTTAGAAGACCACAATTTTCAAGATATCAAAATCAGATAAGGACACAACAAGAAAACTACAGTCCAACATCTCTGATGAATATAGATGCAAAAAATTTCTCATCAAAATAATAGCAAACCAGGGCTTCCCTGGTGGTGCAGTGGTTGAGAATCTGCCTGCCAATGCAGGGGACACGGGTTTGAGCCCTGGTCTGGGAGGATCCCACATGCCGCAGAGCAACTGGGTCTGTGAGCCACAACTACTGAGCCTGTGTATCTGGAGCCTGTGCTCCGCAACAAGAGAGGCCACGAGAGTGAGAGGCCCGTGCACCGCGATGAAGAGTGGCCCCTGCTCGCCACAACTAGAGAAAGCCCTCACACAGAAATGAAGACCCAACACAGCCAAAAATAAATAAATAAATAAATTTATTTTTAAAAAATAAATAAATAATAGCAAACAAAATTTAACAGCACATTAAAATGGTCATACAATATGATGAAGTGGGATTCATCCCTAGGATGCAAGGAGTTCAACATATGGAAATCAATACATGTGATACACTATATTAATGGAATGAAAGTTAAAAATCATATGATCATTTCAAAAGATAAAGAAGAATCCAGAATTGGGCGATTAGGATTCACATGTATACACTGATGTGTATAAAATTGATGAATAATAAGAACCTGCAGTATAAAAAAACAAACAAAACAACTAATACTAAACTTTCATTGGGTTATTTGTATGGAAATATGTTAATATAAATGTTTCAGACATTACATGAAATTTCTAAAAATCTTATATGTTCTGGTATAATGTTATAAGTCATAATTCTAGTTATTACTTTAAAATGTATATCTCAGAAATAACTAAATTTCCTTGTCAATTGCACTACTATGAACTTTCATCAAATCTTTAACTGTGGTCATTTTTAAGTCTTTTGTCATTTACAGACAGTTCTGGGTGTACTCTGATGCTTTTGCAAATATGTTCCTATAAAAGGGTTTCATCCTCAAGGAATTCATAGAAAAGACTCTGACAAGTACAGGTTTCTGGTAACTGTACTGCTGAACTGAATGAATAAGCATTTTCAGAACTCTAATGAAAAACTGATGAACTCATAAAAGTGCTAACAAAAGATCAAGATGAAAAAAAAATTAATTACATGGGACTGAGTGAACTGATGAGGATGATTATAATTTTTGTGACTTTCTGTTTGAATTTAAAAAAATCCCACAAGGACTCAGAGGCAAAGAATATACAAATCAATTTTCACTGCAAAGTAAAGGAGCTGTTACAGTGGAGGATTACTGGACTGAATGTCAATATTATGACATAGTATGAGTGTGTTTCATGTTTGGTAATTGCAATCATTGTTGCTTTTGTTGTGGTCATCCATTTACACTGCTTGGTGTCAGTCTATTTATCTCTTGTAAAAATAAAATACAGTGTGTGTGTGTGAAAAAAAAGATAAAGAAAAATCCATTTACATAATACAATATCCTTTCATGATAAAAATGCTCAATTAATTGGGTGTAGAAGGAACATACCTCAACACAATAAAGGTGATATATGACAAGCCTTCAGATAACATCGTACTCAGTAGTGACAGTTTGCAAGATTTTCCTCTAAGTTCAAAGGAATAAAGGGAGCCCACTCACACCACTCCTATCAGCATAATCCTGGAAGTCCTAATCAGAGCTATCAGACAAGAAAAAGAAGTAAAATGCATGCAAATGGGAAAGAAGGAATTATATTCTTTTTGTTACAGATGATATGAACTTGTATATAGAAAACCCTGAAGACTCAACCAAAAACTTTGTTAGAACTTATCTACAAATCCAGTACAGTTGCAGGAAACAAAATCAACTTATGAAAATCAAACACATTTCTATATACCAACAATGAAATATCTGAAAAGGGTAATAAAAGAAACAATCCCATTTACTATAGCATCAAAAACAATAAAATGATTAAGGAGATGAAAGATCTGGACACTGAAAAAAACAAGATGATGAAAGAAATGGAAGTGGACAAAAATAAATGGAAAGAACTCATGTTCATGGATGGGAAAAATTAATATTTTTAAAATGTCCACACTACCCAGAACCATCTATAAATTCAGTGCAACATCTATCAAAATTCCAGTGGCATCTTTCACAGAAACAGAAAAAAACTGTCCAAAAATTTATATGAAATCACAAATGAACCCAAATAGTCAAAGCAATCCTGACAAAGAAGATCCAAGCTAGAAGCAGAACATTGTCTATTTCAAGCTATATTACAAAGCTATAATAATCAAAAGAGTATGGTACTGGCATATAAAGAGACACATAAACCAATAGAACAGAATCATGATTCGAGAGGTGACACATTCAGAGTCCACAATTTTCATCTGTAAGATTAAAGGATGTTAGGCTTACAGATGACAAGGGATACTTTAAGACTTCCATTTCCCCCATGGGAGACTTGAGTATGCGGCAACCATGCTGGTCCTCTTACTTTTGGATGACCACTGCCAGGCACAGGATAACCCAAACTTCTCGCTCCAAAAATTATGACTCCTGAGTTCTATAGATTAGTTACCTTATATTGTTGAAAGTATTACCTCTAATGAGGCTTTTTTCTCTTACAAAATTAAGCATAGAAGTTATAGCCACAATTATTTCTAATTCAACTTCAGTACCATCTCACTGAGCACACAAATTTTATAGAAATCAATACTAATTACAGTGGGGTAATCATGATATGAGGACTATTGTGAGAACCCACAAGCATTTAGCTCACTGAATCCTTGGGAAAGGCCTACAATGCTGTTTCTTCAAACAGGCAGAACCTCCTGTCTTGAAGCACCTTCCTCTCACTTCCCATTGGTAACTCCTTCTCACCTTTATAAATGAAGTTTATGGTAACTCACCTCTAACTACTATTCTGAAATGCACCCAGATCTTATGAAGAGGTCATTTCTGTGTCCAGTACAGAGAGCTCTGTGGCAACAAAATGACATTCATCACAATGATTCTAATTCTGCATTTCCATCTATAGCTCCCTTGGAACCAAGGCAACCCACAACAGTATAAATTGTATATTGGTACTCAATAAAGAATCTTTATGAAACAATTAATCATAAACTGTGGAAACACCACAGAGGAATGGCAGCAGTGATCTGGAGACACTCACCTGTCTGAGAGATGGCCATATATGAGGCCCCCCACCAGCATTCCAGCCATGAATAGGGATTGAACCACTGGTTTCTGTGACTGATAATCACATACGAGGTCCCACTGGAAGAGAAGGAAACCAGCACAGAGGAGCTTCACAGCATCTTTTAACACTCGATGTGCACTCACTCCAATAGCCCTCAGTGAACACTCCCTCTGATTTCCTTTACTACATCTACTCATCTGTATCATTCATGTCTCAGCTTAAGCATGGCTTTCTCTAGATCCTCAGCTCACTCTCCCAGGTTATACCAGGGCCAATCTTTATACTGACTGAGCACTGCATACCTCAGTGGTTCTCAGTCTTTGTCACACATTGGAAAAATTGAGGTTTGTTTATTTTTTTTTAATCACTGATGCCTGGATCACACCTATAGTGAAATACATTCTGATTTGTTTCTCTGACAATCAGTCAGGAAATGGAATTTTTTTTAATTAATTAATTTATTTATTTATATTTATTTTATTTTATTTATTTATGGCTGTGTTGGGTCTTCGTTTCTGTGCGAGGGCTTTCTCTAGTTGCGGCAAGTGGGGGCCACTCTTCATCGCGGTGCGTGGGCCTTTCACTGTCGCGGCCTCTCTTCTTGCAGAGCATAGGCTCCAGACGCGCAGGCTCAGCAATTGTGGCTCACGGACCTAGTCGCTCCGCGGCATGTGGGATCCTCCCAGACCAGGGCTTGAACCCGTGTCCCCTGCATTGGTAGGCAGATTCTCAACCACTGGGCCACCAGGGAAGCCCAGGAAATGGAATTTTTTAAAGTTAATACAAATATTTCCAATTGCAACTAGACTGAGAACAAGTGACCAAGAATAATTTTTCACACATTATATTAAGTATATCCTTGTCTAAACGTCAATATTCACATTAAATTTTAAGCTTTGTGATAGTAAAATTCATAACCGGTTTATTGATTTCATCATCCTCAGTTGTAATGTAAGTGTTTGGCAATTAAAAAGATAAACAATCACTGAAAGAATAAAAGAGAGCTGGTTATACTATCTACTCAGTAACTGAATATTTGAACAGTGCCTATTTATGTTATTCTAAACACCCACACCATGTACTCAGAAGAGGTAAATGGGGCCTTTACCTCAGTCACGATGGTGGAGGAGAAGGAGCTTCGGTCATACACCCAGCCATCCACACAGGGCTCTGTGTCCAGGTCAGTCATGTTGGGGAAGGTCCCGTTCAGTTGAAGGAGCTGCCACTGGGGGAGGAGAAAGCGATGACATTTCTCTGGTTTCAAGTTAGAATCCAACGGGATGAAGATTCTCAGGAGGACATCAGGGCTGAGGACCCCAGTGTCATTATCAGAGACAGTGTCATTATCAAGGATAGGGACCCAGCAGCGATGACCAGGAATGGCTGCAGTGAAGTTCTCCAGCAGTATGTGACAGGCTGCTATCATGACCGGAGGAAGAACGAAAACCATCTGAATGATCTGGAATTTTCCCAGGCCACCAACTTCATTCAGGAGCTTCTCAAAGGCCATTGTGAAGAGGCAATTTTCAAGAAAACTCACAATGAATTTGTAGAGATAAGTTCAAAGGGAGAAAAATGTTTCCTTTCATTAACTCACACTAAATCTATGTGACCTCACATCAGTTTCTCATCAATGGTTCTCGTCACTTCGCTACTGCACCAGAACATTGGAAGCAGTTTCCCCAATCTGTCTGGAATCACAAGGTATTCGTTTTTTAAGTAAAGTCATAGAGAAAATTATTTACCAAAGATACTTCTATCTGATGAACATTAAATCTGTTTAAAGGTTTACTCACTTAACGTGATTCTTCTCAGTGATTCTGTAAAATCAACATTGGACTTTGGCATGTACATGGTCTCTAAATAATCTAAAATATGCCTGCTACAATCTTCAGTCATTTCCAGAAAATGGAATTTGAGAGACACAGAAGTGAATGCTTTATGATTTTTCTGGGGAAAGAACAGAAAGCAAGTGTTTTTCTTGTTTATACTGACTTTAAATTACAATAATTAACAAAATATAATCCTTTGTTTCTAATTAAAGCATAGTGGAATATGGTGCAATTACTACCTTTTAGCAACTGATATTGTGCTTCAGTTTCAGTCACACCCAGAACTCAAAATAATTGTAAATTCCTTCAAATAGAGATACTGGAGAAAGACAGAGGTGAGCTCACCTAAGGATTTATCTTCTGAGGTTTTCCATTACAGAATATATTAAGGATCTTTTATGTGCTACTGGTCAGAATCCTGATGAATTGGTCATTTTATCAAGATGCTCCTGGCCTCTTTACATCTAGTAATGCTTCTCGATTTCCAGTATGTATTTTACTTATATTAATATAACAATTCCAGGTTTCTTATGCTTACAGTTTACATGCTACAACTTCCAATCTGGTATACTTTTAATTGAAATGTTTATTGATATTATTGAAGAGTCACATGCAGTAGCAAGAAAAAATATAATGAGAATCTGTGTGCACTTCACTCAGTTTCCCCCAATAATAATATTTATAAAATTATAGTATAATAATCACAGCTAAGATATTGAGAGTGACACAGTCTACTGATCTTATTCAGATTTCCCCAGTCAGGTTTTCCTGTACTTGTGTTTGTGTGTGCGTGTAATTAGAACTGTATAGTTTTATCACCTGTAGCTTCCTGTGCCCACCGCCATAGTCAAGATACTAAATAATTCCCTCTCCACAGGAAATCCTGTTTTAGTACTCTTATAAGTGTACCACCAACCCTTGCTCCTGTCATTCCCTTTCCTACCTTTAGCATCTAGTGATCTGTTTTCCATTATTTAACCTCTGTCATTTAAAAGTTGTTATAAAGAGGGGAGGGATCAAAATGGAGTGGGAGGATGTGGAGCTCACCAATCCTTACACACATGAAAAATACATCAACATGTGGAATAATTCTCACAGAATACTGAATGGAAATTGTCAGAAGAACTCCCATACAAACAAAGCTGCAAGAAAGATTTCCACATAACAGAGGAGGACAGAAAAAATGCCTATGGTCAGGATCCCAGACATGGAAAGGGATCTTCAAGTAACAGAGAAGTTTTGCAGGGACAGACCCTCACCCTGAGGAGCTATCTGGTTGAGTCACAGCCTGGACATCGCAATCTGGGTTCCTGCGTGGATGAGACAAGACCTCTTGGTGGCTGGGAGAACCTCTGGGACAGATAGATGAGCTGGAGGAGCCTTGACCCTACACACAAGGAGAGCACACATTTTGGCTCCAATAATCAGGGTGGACAGACCTTTGAACTGGCAGCTACTGCCTCGCTGCACTCCCCAATCTGAGGGGGCAAACATCCCACCCCCACTCACTCCACAGCACATCTTACTGTTGGATCTGGGGCAGAGAGGTCCTGGGAGAATACTGCCAGTGAGGCAGCCCACATACCTGACAGAAGTGTAGCCACCTCAATTCCTGCAGCCATAGCGCCCTGACCCCAAGCCCCAGTCTAGTGAACGCACCAGCCTGGCCACTCCACACCACAGCCTTGCACTAGATCTGGGATGAACACATCAGGGAAAAGGATGGAGTGCATCTGAGTGGAGCTGTGGACACCAACACAGGCAGCGCTTCAGTTCTCTGTGAGCACACGGACCTCAATTGCTTCCATACTCCCCTCTTTTTGGGCAGGGCATGCACTCAAGGGGAAAGAAACCAGATGGAACCTGACTTTCAGAGCTTCTACTCCAAAAACTGGGGAGTAGACCCGCCCATGAGAGCATGGTGATAGGCATGGAGAGGAGAGGAATTCCTGCCTCACTCTGGACTGGCTTTAGATCCCCCAAAACCAACCGCACCAACCTGAGAGAAGACATGGCTAGCCTCCATTACAAACCAGCCCTTGAACCAAAGATATTGGACACACACGGTCTACACCAGAATGCTCCCATCTAAAACACCCCTTCAACAGCACAATATATAACTGTTTCCCCTAAATTCATAGAGATAGAGAAAGTTAAGTAAAATGAAAATTCAGAGGAACTACTCCTAATTAAAAGAACATGAGAGATCCTCTGAAATAACAAAGCAGACCTCACCAGTCTATTACAACCCCAGTTCTAAAAGGAGGTAATAAAGATGCTAAAGGAATTAAGAAAAAATATCAATAGAAACACAGATCACTGTAGCAAGGGACTAGAAACTATATAATAACACTTATCTGTTATTACAGAATATTGAATATAGTTCCCGGTGCTATAGAGTAGGTCTTTGTTTGTTATCTATTTCATATATAGTAGTGTGTATATGTTAATCCCAACCTCCTAATTTATCTCTCCCCCCACCCCCTTTCCCCTTCGGTAACCATAAGTTTGCTTTCTATGTCTGTGAGTCTCTTTCCGTTTTGGAAATAAGTTCATTTGTATCTCTTTTTTTAGATTACACATATAAACGATGTCATATGATATTTATCTTTCTGTCCAGTTTACTGCACTTAGTATGACAATTTCTAGGTCCATCCATTTTGCTGCAAATGGCATTATTTCATTCTTTTTTATGGTTGAGTAATATTCCATTATATATATGTTTATATACATACATATATATATATGTTTATACACATACATATCCATTCATATGTTGATGGACATTTAGGTTGCTTACATGTCTTGCCTATTGTAAATAGTGTTGCTATGAACATTGGGGTGCATGTATTTTTTCAAATTATGATTTTCTCCAGATATATGTCCAGGAGTGGGGTTGCAGGATAATATCGTAGCTCTATTTTAGTTTCTTGCAGAACCTCCATACTGTTCTCCATAGTGGCTGTACTAATTTACAATCCCACCCACAGTGTAGGAGGGTTTCTTTTTCTCAACACTCTTTTCAGCATTTGCTATTTGTAGACTTTTTTGATGATGGCCATTCTGAATGGTGTGAGGTGATACCTCATTGTACTTTTGATTTGCATTTCTCTAATAATTATCGATGTGGAGCATCTCTTCATGTGCTTTTTGGCCATCTGTATGTCTTCTTTGGAGAAATGTCCATTTAGATCTTGTGCCCATTCTTTTGATTGGGTTGTTTGTTTTTTGATATTGAGCTGTATGTGTTGTTTGTATATTTTGGAGATTAAACCCTTGTTGGTTGCATCATTTGCAAAACTTTTCTCCCACTCTGTATGTTGTCTTTTTATTTTGTTTATGGTTTCCTTTGCTGTGCAAAACGTTTTAAGTTTAATTTGGTCCCATTTGTTTATTTTTGTTTTTAAATCCATTACTCTAGGAGGTGGACCCAAAAAGATATTGCTGCAATTTATGTCAAAGAGTGTCCTACCTATATTTTCCTCTAGGAGTTTTGTGGTATCCTGTTGTACATTTAGGTCTTCAATCCATTTTGAGTTTACTTTTGTGTATGGTGTTAGAGAATGTTCTAATTTCATTCTTCTACATGTAGCTGTCCAGTTTTCCCAGCACCACTTATTGAAGAGACTGTCTTTCCACCATGGTATAGTCTTGCCTCCTTTGTCTTAGATTAATTGACCATAGGTGGTGGGTTTATCTCTGGGTTTTCTATCCTGTTCCATTGATCTATATTTCTGTTTTGGTGCCCATGCCATACTGTTTTGATTGCTGTATCTTTGTAGTATAGTCTGAAGTCAGGGAGCCTGATTCCTCCAGCTCTGTTCTTCTTTCTCAAGATTGCTTTGGTTGTTGGTGGTCTCTTGTGTTTCCATATAAATTTTAAAATATTTTGTTCTTGTTCTGTGAAAAATGCCATTGGTAGTTTGATAAGTATTGCATTGAGTCTGTAGATTGCTTTGGGTAGTATAGTCATTCTGAAAATATTGATTCTTTCAATCCAAGAACACCATATATCTTTCCATCTGTTTGTGTCATCTTTGGTTTCCTTCATCAGTGTCTTATAGTTTTCAGAGTACAGGTCTTTTGCCTCCTTACGTGGGTTTATTCCTAGGTATTTTATTCTTTTTGATGTGATGGTAAATGGGATTGTTTCCTTAATTTCTATTTCTAATCTTTCATTGTTAGTGTATAAAAATGCCACAGATTTCTCTGTATTAATTTTCTATCCTGCTGAATTACCAAATTCATTGATGAGCTCTAGTGGTTTTATGGTACATCTTTAGGATTTTCTATGTATAGTATCATGTCATTTGCAAACAGTGACAGTTTTACTTCTTCTTTTCCAGTCTGAATCCCTTTTATTTCTTTTTCTTCTCTGATTGCTGTGGTTAGGACTTCCAAAACTATGTTGAATAACATTGGCAAGAGTGGACGTCCTTGTCTTGAGGTAATGTTTTCAGCTTTTCACAACTGAGTATGATGTTAGCTGTGGGTTTGTCATATATGGCCTTTATTATGTTGAGGTTGGTTCTCTCTATGCCCACTTTCTGGAGAGTTTTTTTTTATCATAAATGGATGTTGAATTTTATCAAGAGCTTTTTCTGCCTCTATTGAGATGATCATATGGTTTTTATTCTTCAGTTTGTTAATGTAGAGTATCACACTGATTGATTTGTGGATATTGAAAAATCCTTGCATCCCTAGGATAAATGCCACTTGATTATGGTGTATGATCCCTATATTGTATTGTTGAATTTGGTTTGCTAGTATTTTGTGGAGGATTTTTACGTCTATGTTAATCAGTGATATCAGCCTGTCATTTCCTTTTTTTTGTGGTATCTTTGTCTGATTTTGGTATCAGGGTGATGGGGACCTCATAGAATGAGTATAAAAGTGTTCCTTCCTCTGCAATTTTTAAAAATAATTTCAGAAGGATAGGTGTTAGTTCTTCTCCAAATGTCTGATAGAATTCATCTGTGAAGCCAGCTGGTCCTGGACTTTCGTTTATTGGGAGTTTTAAAATCACAGATTCAATTTCAATACTTATAATTTGCCTATTCATATTTTCTATTTCTTCCTAGTTCTGTCTTGGGAGAGTGTACCTTTCTAAGAATTGGTCCATTTCTTCTAGGTTTTCCATTTTATTGGCATGTAGTTGCCTGTAGTACTCTGTTATGGTCTTTTGTATTTCTGTGGTGTCTGTTGTAAGTTCTCATTTTTCATTTCTAATTTTACTGATTTGGGCTGTCTTTCTTTTTTTTCTTTTTTTTTTTTTAAAACAATCACTGGGGATAATTTTTTTTAAGTGTACATTCTATTTTTTTTATTTACTTATTTATTTATTTATTTATGGCTGTGTTGAGTCTTCATTTCTGTGCAAGGGCTTTCTCTAGTTGCGGCAAGTGGGGGCCACTCTTCATCGCGGTGTGCGGGCCTCTCACTATCGTGGCCTCTCTTGTTGCGGAGCACAGGCTCCAGATGCGCAGGCTCAGTAATTGTGGCTCACGGGCCTAGTTGCTCCGCGGCATGTGGGATCTTCCCAGACCAGGGCTCGAACCCGTGTCCCCTGCATTGGCAGGCAGATTCTCAACCACTGCGCCACCAGGGAAGCCTTTTCTTTTTTTTCTTGATGTGTCTAGCTAAAGGTTTTTCAGTTTTGTTTATCTTTTCAAAGAACCAGCTTTTAGTTTCATTGATCTTTTCTATTATTTTCTTAGTCTTTCATTTATTCCTGCTCTGATTTTTATGATTTCTTTCCTTCTACTAACACTGGGTTTTGTTTTTATTTCTCTATTTGCTTTAGGAGTAAGGTTAGGATGGTTATTTGAGATTTTTCTTTTTTTCTGAGGTAAACTTGTATCACTATAAAGTTCCCTCTTAGAACTGCTTTTGCTGTGTCCCATAGGTGGTGGATTGTCATGTTTTTGTTTTCATTTGTCTCTAGGTATTTTTTAATTTCCTCTTTGATTTCCAAGTGATCCATTTGTTGTTTAGTAGCATATTGTTTAGGCTACATGTGTTTGTGTTTTTCACAATTTTTTTCTTGTAGTTGACTTCTAACCTCATAGCCTTGTGGTTGGAGAAGTTGCTTAATATGATTTCAGTTTTCTTAAATTTACCAAGACCTCCTTTGTGGTTCAGCATGTGACCAATTCTGAAGAATGTTCTATTTGCACTTGAAAAGAATGTGTATTCTGCTGCTTTTGGATGGAATGCTCTATAAATATCAAGTCTATCTGGTCTAATGTGTCACTTAAGGCCTGTTTCCTTATTGATTTTTTTTTTGGGGGGGTCTGGATGAACTTCCATTGATGTAAGTGGAGTGTTAAAGTCCCCCACTATTATTGTGTTACTGTCAATGTCTCCTTTTATGACTGTTTGTATTTGCCTTATATATTGAGGTGCTCCTATGTTGGGTGTATATATATTTACAGTTGTTATATCCTCTTCTTGGATTGATCCCTTGATCATTTTGTCATGTTTTTCTTTGTCTTTAGTTTTAACAGTCTTCATTTTAAAGTCTATTTTGTCTGATATAAGTATTGCTACTCCACCTTACTTTTGATTTCCAATTGCATGGAATACCTTTTTCCATCCCCTTACTTTCAGTCTGTTTGTGTCTCTAGATCTGAAGTGGGTCTCTTCTAGACAACATATATACGGGTCTTGTTTTGTATACATTCAGCCAGTCTATCTCTTTTATTTGGAGCATTTCATCTGTTTACATTTAAGGTAATTATCCATATATATATTCTTATTGCCGTTTTGTTAATTGTTTTGGATTTGTTTTTGTATGTCTTTTTTTCTTCCTTT
Organism: Balaenoptera acutorostrata; assembly: GCF_949987535.1. Lineage (NCBI taxonomy): Eukaryota > Metazoa > Chordata > Mammalia > Artiodactyla > Balaenopteridae > Balaenoptera > Balaenoptera acutorostrata. The sequence continues at coordinate 9,021,339 of NC_080072.1, forward strand.
CCTCTTTTGTTCTCTTCTCTTGTGATTTGTTTGGATTCATTTTTCTTTTTTGCGTGTATATTATAGATTTTTCGTTTGCAGTTACCATGAGGTTCTGATATAGCAGTCTATAAGTATACAAGATTGTTTTACATTGCTGATCTCTTAATTTGAAATGCATTTCCAATATGCTGCATTTGTATTCTCCTCCTCTCATGTTTACTGGTTTTGATATCATATTTGTGTGTGGATGATTGCCTGCCTTTACTGTATGTTTGTCTTTATTGGTGAGCTTTCCCATTTTGTAATTTTCTTGTTTCGAGCTGTGGCCTTTTGTATTTCACTTAGAGAAGTTCCTTTAGCATTTGTTGTAAAACTGGTCTTGTGGTGCCGAATTCTCTTAGCTTTTGTTTATCTGTAAAGCTTTTGATTTCTCTGTCAAATCTGAATGAGAGCCATGCTGGGTAGAGTATTCTTGGTTGTAGTTTCTTCCCTTTCATTACTTTAACTATATTGTGCAACTTCCTTCTGGCCTGCAGAGTTCCTGCTGAAAAATCAGCTGATAGTCTTATGAGTATTCTGTTGGATGTTATTTGTTGCTTTTCCCTTGTTGCTTTTAATATTTTCTCTTTGTCTTTAATTTCTGTCAGTTTAATTGCTACGTGTCTTGACGTGTTGCTCCTTGGGTTAATCCTGTATGGGACTCTGTGCTTTCTGGACTTGGGTGACTGTTTCTTTTCCCATGTTAGGGAAGTTTTCAGCTATTATCTCTTCAAAAATTTTCTCAGGCCCTTCTCTCTTATCCTTCTGTGACCCCTATAATTCGAATGTTGTTGTGTTTGACATTGTACCAGAGGTCTCTTAAACTATCCTCATTTCTTTTCAATTTTTTTCTTTATTCTGTTCTGTGGCAGTCTTTCCACCACTCCATCTTCCAGCTCATTGATTTGGTCTTCTGCCTCATTTATTCTGCTATTGATTCCTTTAAATTTCAGTTATTGTATTCTTCAACTCTGGTTATTCTTTGTATTTTCTAACTCTTTGCTAAAAACTTCTTGTAACTTCTCACTCTTTGCATTCATTCTTTTCCTGAGTTCTTGGATCATCTTTGATCATTATTCTGAACTCTTTCTCAGGTAGATTGCCTATCTGCACTTCACTTAGTTGTTCTTCTGGTGTTTTATCTTGTTCCTTCATCTGGAACATATCCTTTTGGCATCTCATTTTGTTTAAAATTGTATTTGCATTTTGTGTATGTAGTAGCTTAGTTACATTTCTTGACTTGGAGAAGTGGCCCTCTCTAGCGGATGTCCTATGTGTCCCAGGAGTACAATCCTTTCTCGTCAACCTAGGGCCAGGGACCAGCTGGCCCCAGGGTCATCTCTGACCTGTGTTTGCAAACTCAGTGCTATAGGCTGAAGGATTGTAGTTTTCTTGCTTCTGGTGTTTGCCTCCTGGTGGGTGAGGCTGGTCTAGAGGTGTGTACAGGCTTCCTGGTGGGAGGGGCTGGTACCTACCCACTGGTGGGTGGAGCTGGGTCTTGTCCCTCTGGTGGACAGGGCTGTGTCAAGTGGCGTGTTTAGAAGTGGCTGCGGGCTCAGGAAGTCTTTAAGCAGCCTGTTTGCTGATGGGTGGGGCCTTGTGCTGACCCTGTGGTTTGTTTAGCCTGGGGCATTCCTGCACTGCTTTCTTTCAGGTTTCAAGGTGCATTTAGTCAGAGACCAGAGGAAGTATGCTTAGTCTCTCATCCCCAGTATCAGAGCCTTCCTCCTTCCTCCTATCTTAAGGAAAGCTCTGTACTATGAACTAGTAATAACTGTTTAATTTTTGTGTATATGGTGTATATATGAGTGTCTTTTAAAAAATTGTTTTCTGTAGATAAGTAAGTTCTATAATTAAATTTTTAAAAAAGGAAAAGTAAAAACTTGGACAAGATGGAGATGAACAAAACTCATAAAGTTTAGTAACCAGAGAAAGAGGGATGTTGAAGAGAGAATAGAGATATTCATAGAAGCCAAGTCTTTGAGTAGATGTGGGAAAATGAGATTCCTTAAAAAATGAAATGTTTGGCTTTGGTCAGGAGAAGGTCATGCTGTGCAAATGAAAAAATGCAGCGTTTGTGGTAAAGACATGTGTAAAAATGAGGTCTCCTCTGTTATTTTTCCCCTTATTGAGATAACTAACTGGGTGCCCATCAGGTAGTACACCTGTAGGAGAAGCAGTGTTGTAAGTCTGAGGAGAGAGGACTGGGTACATAAACTGGAAGACTGGTCCTGCTCTAAAGTCAGGGTTAAATCATCCTGCAAATATAGTAGAATTGCCAGGGAATTCCAAGGATTCACTTTGTAGTTACAGTCTCACATTTACTGGGAAAAATGAGCAACCACAGTCAGTGACTTGAGTCCAAAGTGCAACATGGAGAGAAGTTACTTCAAACCACATACCTGAGTTCACTGAGTTGTGTAGGTGACACGTGGCAGTTTCAAGGAGCACAGATGGGATGGGATTGACATCTTGCTCAGCAACCTCTTCCCCTGCCTGCACAACTCCATGCACTTCCCAGTCTCACAGAGAAGGGTCCTGTGTAGAGAAAGGCCAGTCTATTCAGAATTTTTTTTCAGGAAGGGAGGATATTCAGGGAGCCTTTGGGTGATCCCTGGCCTTAGAGTAGATGTCCCCAGAGGGGCACTTTGGCAGGATAAGGAATGGGAGCCTGATTCAAGGAGGGGTCTGATGAGTGCCTAAGGAAGAGGGGTCAGGGTTAGGAGGGGCTGTTGAGCCTCCACAAGCTGAAATGAGTAGTTGTTGGAAGAAGTAGGTCTATTGGCCAGCTTGGCCAGGACTTGCCATAAATTGGGTTCTGGAAGGTCCCAGCTTTAGATTCATAGAGGCAGGAAGGGGTGGTGAGATGGGGTTCCTGTAAGTCCCACAGCCCCATTATAGAAAACTACTTCTTCTTTCCCCTAGGACAAGGAAATTTGCAAATATACACAAATAATCTTTCTTTCCACTATGGAAAATAGTTTTTTTATTTTCTTTCACTATAGAATTAAAAATTCTTCACAGAAAAAGTTGGAAATAAAATTTTACTTCACAAAAGATCTAGGCTGTATTAACACACATAGATACTAATGTTAATATTTTGACTAAATATATAGACCTTTATTTCTCACCGTAAGAATAGTGTCCTGGGTAGTATACTCATTTTCAAAATGTTGATTCTTCCAATCCAAGAACATGGTATATCTCTCCATCTGTTGGTATCATCTTTAATTTCTTTCATCAGTGTCTTATAGTTTTCTGCATACAGGTCTTTTGTCTCCTTAGGTAGGTTTATTCCTAGGTATTTTATTCTTTTTGTTGCAATGGTAAATGGGAGTGTTTCCATAATTTCTCTTTCAGATTTTTCATCATTAGTGTATAGGAATGCAAGAGATTTCTGTGCATTAATTTTGTAACCTGCAACTTTACCATATTCATTAATTAGCTCTAGCAGTTTTCTGGTGGCAGTTTTAGGATTCTCTATGTATAGTATCATGTCATCCGCAAACAGTGACAGTTTTACTTCTTCTTTTCCGATTTGAATTCCTTTTATTTCTTTGTCATCTCTGATTGCTGTGGCTAAAACTTCCAAACTCTGTTGAATAATAGTGGTGAGAGTGGGCAACCTTGTCTTGCTCCTATCTTAGTGGAAATGGTTTCAGTTTTTCACCATTGAAAACGATGTTGGCTGTGGGTTTGTCATATATGGCCTTTATTATGTTGAGGTAACTCCCTCTATGCCTACTTTCTGGAGGGTTTTATAATAAATCAGTGTTGAATTTTGTCAAAAGATTTTTCTGCATCCATTGAGATGATCATATGGTTTTTATCCTTCAGTTTGTTAATATGGTAAAACACACTGATAGATTTGCATATATTGAAGAATCCTTGCATTCCTGGGATAAGCCCCACTTGATCATGGTGTATGATCCTTTTAATGTGCTGTTGGATTCTGTTTCCTAGTATTTTGTGCGGTTTTCTGTATCTATGTTCATCAGTGATATTGGCCTGTAGTTTTTGCTTTTTTGTAACATCTTTGTCTGGTTTTGGTATCAGGGTGATGGTGGCCTCATAGAATGGGTTTGGGAGTGCTCCTCCCTCTGCTATGTTTTGTAAGACTTTTAGAAGGATGGGTGTTATCTCGTCTCTAAATGTTTGATAGAATTCTCCTGTGAAGCCATCCAGTCCTGGGCTTGTCTGTTTTTGGAAGATTTCTAATCACAGTCTCAGTTTCAGTGCTTGTGATTGGTTTGTTTACATTTTCTATTTCTTCCTCGTTCAGTCTCAGAAGGTAGTGCTTTTCTAAGAATTTGTGCATTTCTTCTAGGTTGTCCATTTTATTGGCATATAGTTGCTTGTAGTAATCTCTCATGATCCTTTGTATTTCTTCAGTATCAATTGTTACTTCTCCACTTTCATTTCAAATTCTGTTGATTTCAGTCTTCTCCCTTTTATTCTTGATGAGTCTGGCTAATGGTTTATCAATTTACTGTATCTTCTCAAAGAACCAGCTTTTAGTTTTATTGATCTTTGCTATCGTTTCCTTCGTTTCTCTTTCATTTATTTCTGATCTGACCTTTACGATTTCTGTACTTCTACTGCCTTTGGGGGTTTTTTGTTCTTCTTTCTCTAATTGCTTTATGTGTAAAGTTAGGTTGTTTGAGATTTTTCTTGTTTCTTGAGGTAGGATTGTATTGCTATAAACTTCCCTCTTAGAACTGCTTTTGCTGCATCCCATAGGTTTTGGGCCATCATCATTGTCATTTGTTTCTAGGTATTTTTTGATTTCCTCTTTGATTTCTTCAGTGATCTCCTGGTTATTTAGTAGTGTATTGTTTAGCCTCCATGTGTTTGTATTTTTTAGAGATATTTTTCCTGTAATTGATATCTAGTCTCATAGTGTTGTGGTCGGAAAACATACTTGATACGATTTTTCTTAAATCTACCAAGGCTTGATTTGTGACCCAAGATATGATCTATCCTGGAGAATGTTCCATGAGCACTTGAGAAGAAAGTGTATTCTGTTGTTTTTGAATGGAATGTCCTATAAATATCAATTATGTCCATCTTGTCTAATGTGTCATTTAAAGCTTGTGTTTCATTATTTATTTTCATTTTGGATGATCTGTCCTTTGGTGAAAGTGGGGTGTTAAAGTCCCCTACTATGATTGTGTTACTGTCGATTTCCCCTTTCATGGCTGTTGGCATTTGTCTTATGTATTGAGATGCTCCTTTGTTTGGTGCATAAATTTTGCTATTGTTATATCTTTTTCTTGGATTGATCCCTTGATCATTATGTAATATCCTTCTTTGTCTCTTGTAATAGTCTTGATTTTAACGTCTTTTTTGTCTGATATGATAATTGCCACTCAAGCTTTCTTTTGATTTCAATTTACATGGAATAATTTTTCCATCCCCTCACTTTCAATCTGTATGTGTACCTAGGTCTGAAGTGGGTCTCTTGTAGACAGCATATATACGGGTCTTCTTTTTGTATCCATTCAGCCAGTCTATGTCTTTTAGTTGGAGCATTTAATCAATTTACATTCAATGTAGTTATCAATATATATGTTCCTATTATGATTTTCTTAATTGTTTTGGGTTTGTTATTGTAGGTCTTTTCCTTCTCTTTTGTTTCTTGCCTAGAGAAGATCCTTTAGCATTTGTTGTAAAGCTGGTTTCGTGGTGCTGAATTCTCTTAGCTTTTGCTTGTCTGTAAAGGTTTTAATTTCTCTGTCGAATCTGAATGAGATCCTTGCTAGAGAGAGTGATCTTGGTTGTAGGTTTTTCCCCTTCATCACTTTAAATATGTCCTGCCACTCCCTTCTGGCTTGTAGAGTTTCTGCTGACAGATCAGCTGTTAAACTTATGGGGATTCCCTTGTATGTTAATTGTTGTTTTTCCCTTGTTGCTTTAATATTTTTTCTTTGTATTTGAGTTTTGATAGATTGATTAATATGTGTCTTGGCATGTTTCTCCTTGGATTTATCCTGTATGGGACTCTGTACTCTTCCTAGACTTGATTGACTATTTCCTTTCCCATATTAAGGAAGTTTTCAATTGTAATCTCTTCAAATATTTTCTCGGTCCCTTTCTTTATCTCTTCTTCTTCTTCGACCCCTATAATTCAAATGTTGCTGCATTTAATGTTGCCCCAGAGGTCTCTGAGACTGTCCTCAATTCTCTTCATTCTTGTTTCTTTATTCTGCTCTGCAGTAGTTATTTCCACTATTTTATCTTCCAGGTCACTTATCCTTTCTTATGCCTCAGTTATTCTGCTTGATTCCTTCTAGAGAATTTTTAATTTCATTTATTGTGTTGTTCATCATTGTTTGTTTGCTCTTTAGTTCTTCTAAGTCCTTGTTAAAGGTTTCTTCTGTTTTCTCCATTCTATTTCCAAGATTATGGATGATCTTTACTATCATTACTCTGCATTCTTTTTCAGATAGACTGCCTATTTCTTCTTCATTTGTTTGGTTGGTTGGGTTTTTACCTAGCTCCTTCTTCTGTTCTGTGTTTCTCTGCCTTCTCATTTTGTTTAACTTAATGTGTTTGGGGTCTACTTTTTGCAGTCTGCAGATTCATAGTTCCCGTTGTTTTTGGTGTCTGCCCCCAGTGGCTAAGGTTGGTTCAGTGGATTGTGTAGGCTTTCTGGTGGAGGGGACTGGTGCCTGTGTTCTGGTGGATGAGGCTGAATCTTGTCTTTCTGGTGGCCAGGACAGAGTTTGGTGGTGCGTTTTGGGGTGTCTGTGAACTCATTACTATTTTAGGCAGCCTCTCCACTAATGGGTGGGGTTGTGTTCCTGTCTTGCTAGTTGTTTGGCATAGGTGTCCAGCACTGTAGCTTGGTGGTCATTGAGTGCAGCTGGGTCTTAGCATTGAGATGGAGATCTCTGGGAGAGCTTTTGCTGTTAGATATTATGTGAGGCTGGGAGATCTCTGGTAGACCAATATCCTGAACTCAGCTCTCCCACCTCAGAGGCTCTGACGACACACAGCCAGAGAACCAAGAGCCTACCAGCCACACTGCTCAGAAGAAAAGGGAGGAAAAAAAAATAAGAAAGAAAGAAAAAAATAAAATAAAGTTATTTAAATGAAAAATTTTTTAATTATTATTAAAAACAAAAAAATTAAAAAGTAATTTAAAGAGGGGGGGGGAAGAAAGAAGAGAGCAAGTAAACCAAAAATCCAATCCACCAATGATAACAAGTCCTAAAAACTATACAAAAAAAAGTAATGAACAGACAGAACCCTAGGACAAATGGTAAAAGCAAAGCTATACGGACAAAATCACACAAAGAAGCATACACATACACACTCACAAAAAGTAAAAAAGAAAAAAATATATATATATATATAAAGAGAACAACCAAACCAATAAACAAATCTACCAATGATAATAAGCTATAATACTAAACTAAGATAAACATAAAACCAGAAACAAATTTTATGCAGAAAGCAAATCCCAAGTCTACTGTTGCTCCCAAAGTCCACCACCTCAATTTTGGGATGATTCATTGTCTATTCAGGTATTCCAGAGTTGCAGGGTACCTCAAGTTGATTGTGGAGATTTAATCCACTGCTCCTGAGGCTGCTGGGAGAAATGTCCCTTTCTCTTCTTTGTTCATACAGCTCCTGGAGTTCAGCTTTGGATTTGGCCCCGCCTCTATGTGTAGGTCACCTGAGGATGTCTGTTCTCCGCCCAGACAGGAAGGGGTTTAAATAGCATCTGATTAGGGGGCTCTGGCTCACTCAGGACAGGGGGATGGAGGGGTACAAAATGCGGGGCAAGCCTGCAGCGGCAGAGGTCAGTGTGACATTGCAACAGCCTGAGGTGCACAATGTGTTCTCCCAGGGAAGTTGTCCCTGGATCATGGGACCCTGGCAGTGGCACGCTGCACAGGCTCCCAAGAGGGGAGGTGTGGATGGTGACCTGTGCTCACACACAGGCTTCATGATGGCTGCAGCAGCAGCCTTAGTGTTTCATGCCCGTCTCTTGTGTCCACGCTGATAGCCTGTCTCACGCCTGTCTCTGGAGCTCATTAAGGTGGTCCTCTGAATCCCCTCTCCTCGCACACCCTGAAACAATGCTCTCTTGCCTCTTAGGCGTTTCCAGACTTTTTCTGGACTCCCTCCAGCTAGCTGTGGCACACTCGCCCCCTTCAGGCTGTGTTCACACAGCCAACCCCAGTCGTCTCCCTGGGATCTGACCTCCGAAGCCCGAGCCTCAGCTCCCAGCCCCCACCTGCCCCAGCGGGTGAGCAGACAAGCCTCTGAGGCTGGTGAGTGCTGGTCAGCACTGGTCCTTTGTGTGGGAATCTCTCCGCTTTGCCTTTTGCACCCCTGTTGCTGTGCTCTCCTCGGTGGCTCTGAAGCTTCCCCCCGCCCACCCCCCATCTCCACCAGTGAAGGGGCTCCCTAGTGTGTGGAAACTTTTCCTCCTTCACAGCTCCCTCCCAGAGGTGCAGGTCCTGTCCCTATTCTTTTGTCTCTTTTCTCTTTTCTTTTGACCTACCCATGTTCATGGGGAGTTTCTTGCCTTTTGGGAAGTCTGAGGTCTTCTGCCAGCATTCAGTAGGTGTTCTGTAAGTGTTGTTCCACATGTAGATGTATTTTTGATGTATTTGTGGTGAGGAAGGTGATCTCCACGTCTTACTCTTGCGCCATCTTGAAGGTCCCCCAATACATATGTTTTTAAAAGTCATGAAATTAAGAGAAGCTATACCAAAAAATATAAAAATTTCCTAAATATCAATGATCCAGAAATTTAAATTAATATTTTTATACTTTATTCTTTCTAATTAATCTGTAATTAGATGTATTCTCCTTAGGAATATTTAAATGTTACTGTAAGCAAAATCTTGATCTTTACATCTTTGATCACTTAAATTGGATTTATGATACAAAAACTCTTCACACTCTGCAACCTTGATGTTCTTCTGTATTTTCTCATAGTATTTTATGACATACATTAAATTTTTTAACTTTTAAATTATTTGCAATTTTTTCTGATGTAATGTAAAGCTATAATATTACTTACCCAAAATATTTAAATATTTTTTCTAGAACTATATTACTTTCCACACTGTTTTCAACTTCAACTATATCATAAATTCTCCTACATACTTTATGCCTTTTTTCCTGAGCTATCTTGTTCAATTGGCTTTCTTAGAAATTATTTTGGTTCTGAGATCTGTAGAGAGATTTCATTGAGCATTAGGCAGAGCATCCCTCACTGAATTTATTCAAGTATTTATGCATGTGGAAAAAACACAAAAGATTGAGAAAGACCTATCCTAGATTGTTAGAGGTAAAACTCATTGAATTTCATACAGGGATGGGAATAGTGCCAACTCTTATCAACAAAAGTAGAAAAGCCTAATAATGCCCATGAGTTTTTTGGTAGTATTTGCAGAAGATTTTCATTCATTAGGGGGGAAAAATTAACCCTAGGTTAAATGTTGCTCTGTGGTACCTAAAGATGTTTAAAAGCAAGAACCCCCAAAGTCAGTGTCTGCAAATAACTTAATCACATCCCATACAGCTAAAAAACATTTTTAAGAATACAAAAATATGCAACACCCAGCAAGTGAAGAGTCATAATACTTGGCTTCCAGCAAAAATTACCAGGCATATACTCCAATAAAGATGTTTTTTTAAAAATTACCAGGCAATGGTGGTGCAGTGGTTAAGAATCCACCTGCAGATCAGGTAAGCAGATGCCACTGGGAAACTCTGAGGGTGTGGAAGTGGCTGAAGCGTGGTGGCTTGAGGATTGGAAGATGAGGGACAAAAACAGCCTGCTGTGTGGCTGACAGGGTCTTGGTGCTCCGACTGGGTGTCTGGCTTGTGCCTCTGAAGTGGGTGAACTGAGTTCAGGACATTGGTTCACCAGAGACCACTCTGCTCCATGTAATATCAAACAGTGAAAGCTCTCCCAGAGATATCCATCTCAATGCTAAGACCCAGCTCCACTCAATGACCAGCAAGCTACAGTACTGGACACCCTATGCCAAACAACTAGCAAGACGGGAACACAATGCAACCCATTGGTGGAGAGGCTGCCGAAAATCATAATAAGGTCAAAGGCACCCCAAAACACACCACCGGACATCGTCCTGCCCACCACCAATGCAAGATCCAGCCTCATCCACCAGAACACAGGCACCAGTCCCCTCCACCAGGAAGCCTACACAATCCACAGAACTAACCTTAGCCACTGGGGGCAGACACGAAAAACAATGGGAACTACGAACCTGCAGCCTGCGAAAAGTAGACCCCAAACACAGGAAGTTAAGCAAAATGAGAAGATAGAGAAACACATGGCAGATGAAGGAGCAAGGTAAAAACCGATCAGACCAAACAAATGAAGAGGAAATAGGCAGTCTACCTGAGAAAGAATTCAGAGTAATGATAGCAAAGTTGATGCAAAATCTTAGAAATAGAATGGAGAAAAAACAAGAAACGTTTAACAAGGACCTAGAAGAACTAAAGAGCAAGCAAACGATGATGAACAACATAATAAATGAAATTAAAAATTCTCTAGAAGGAATCAATAGCAGAATAACTGAGGCAGAAGAACTGATAAGTGACCTGGAAGATAAAATAATGGAAATAACTACTGTAAAGCAGAATAAAGAAAAAAGAATCGAGGACAGTCTCAAAGACCTCTGGGACAACATTAAACACAGTAACATTCGAATTATAGAGGGGTCCAGGAAGAAGAAGGGGAAAAGAAAGGAACTGAGAAAATATTGGAAGAGATTATAGTTGAAAACTTCCCTAATATGGGAAAGGAAATAGTCAGTCTAATCCACGAAGAGCAGAGAGTCCCATATAGGATAAATCCAAGGAGAAACATGCCAAGACACATATTAATCAAACTATCAAAACTCAAATACAAAGAAAAAATATTAAAGCAGCAAGGGAAAAACAACAAATAACACACAAGGGAAACCCCATGATGTTAACAGCTGACCTTTCAGCAGAAACTCTGCAAGCCAGAAGGGAGTGGCAGGACATAGTCAAAGTGATTAAAGGGAAAAACTGACAACCAAGATTACTCTACCTAGCAAGGATCTCATTCAGATTCGATGGAGAAATTAAAACCTTTACAGACAAGCAAAAGCTAAGAGAATTCAGCGCCACCAAACCAACTTTAAAACAAATGCTAAAGGAACATCTCTAGGCAGGAAAAACAAGAGAAGGAAAAGACCTACAAAATAAACCCAAAACAATTAAGAAAATGGTAATAGGAACATACATATTGATAATTACCTTAAATGTAAATGGATTAAATGCTCCCACCAAAAGACATAGACTGGCTGAATGGATACAAAAACAAGACCTGTATATATGCTGTCTAAAAGAGACCCACTTCAGACCTAGGGACACACACAGACTGAAAGTGAGGGGATGGAAGAAGATATTCCAAGCAAATGCAAATCAAAAGAAAGCTGGAGTAGCCATTCTCATATCAGACAAAAGAGACTTTAAAAGAAAGACTATTACAAGAGACAAAGAAGGACACTACATAATTATCAAGGAATCACTCCAAGAAGAAGATATAACAATTGTAAATATTTATGCACCCAACATAGGAGCACCTCAATACATTAGGCGAATGTTAACAGCCATAAAATGGGAAATTGACAGTAACACAATCATAGTAGGGCACTTTAAGACCCCACTATCACCAATGGACAGATCATCCAACATGAAAATAAGTAGGGCAACACAAGCTTTAAATGATACGTTAAACAAGATGAACTTGGGAGATTAACCAAGATGGCGGAGTAGAAGGACGTGCTCTCACTCCCTCTTGCGAGAGCACCAGAATCACAACTGGCTGCTGGACAATCATTGACAGGAAGACCCTGGACTTCACCAAGGAGGACACCCCACGTCCAAGGACAGAGGAGAAGCCACAGTGAGACGGTAGGAGGGGCTCAATCAGAGTAAAATCAAATCCCATAACTGCTGGGTGGGTGACTCACAGACTGGCGAACACTTATACCACAGAAGTCCACCCACTGGAGTGAAGGTTCTGAGCCCCACCTCAGGCTTCCCAACCTGGGGGTCCTGCAACGGGAGGAGGAATTCCTAGAGAATCAGACTTTGAAGTCTAGTGGGAATTGATTGCAGGACTGTGACAGGACTGGGGGAAACAGAGACCCCACTCTTGGAGGGCACACACAAAGTAATGTGTGCATCAGGACCCAGGGGAAGGAGCAGTGACCCTGGGGGAGACTGAACCAGACGTACCTGCTGGTGTTGGGGGGTCTCCTGCAGAGGCGAGTGGTGGCTCTGTTTCACCGTGGGGATAAGGACACTGGCAGCAGAGGTCCTGGGAAGTTCTCCTTGGCGTGAGCCCTCCCAGAGTCTGCCATTAACCCCACCAAAGAGCACGGGTAGGCTCCAGTGTTGGGTTGCCTCAGGCAAAACAACCAACAGGGAGGGAACCCAGCCCCACCCATCAACAGTCAAGTGGATTAAGGTTTTACTGGGCTCTGATCGCCACAGCAACAGGGAGGGAACCCAGCCCCACCCATCAACAGTCAAGTGGATTAAGGTTTTACTGAGCTCTGACCGCCACAGCAACAGTCAGCTCTACCCACCACCAGAGCCTCCCATCAAGCCTCTTAGATAGCCTCAACCACCAGAGGGCAGACAACAGAAGCAAGAAAAACTACAATCCTGCAGCCTGTGGACCAAAAACCACAGTTACAGAAAGACAGAGAAGATGAAAAGGCAGAGGGCTATGTACCAGATGAAGGAACAAGAAAAAACCCCAGAAAAACAACTAAATGAAGTGGAGATAGGCAACCTTCCAGAAAAAGAATTCAGAATAATGATAGTGAAGATGATCCAGGACCTCGGAATAAGAATGGAGGCAAAGATTGAGAAGATGCAAGAAATGATTAACAAAGACCTAGAAGAATTAAAGAACAAACAAACAGAGATGACCAATACAATAACTGAAATGAAAACTACACTAGAAGGAATCAATAGCAGAATAACTGAGGCAGAAGAACGGATAAGTGACCTGGAAGACAGAATGGTGGAATTCACTGCTGCGGAACAGACTAAAGAAAAAAGAATAAAAAGAAATGAAGACAGCCTAAGAGACCTCTGGGACAACATTAAACGCAACAACATTCGCATTATAGGGGTCCCAGAAGGAGAAGAGAGAGAGAAAGGACCAGAGAAAATATTTGAAGAGATTATAATCGAAAACTTCCCTAACATGGGAAAGGAAATAGCCACCCAAGTCCAGGAAGCGCAGAGAGTCCCATACAGAATAAACCCAAGGAGAAACACGCCGAGACACATAGTAATCAAAGTGGCAAAAATTAAAGACAAAGAAAAATTATTGAAAGCAGCAAGGGAAAAACGACAAATAACATACAAGGGAACCCCCATAAGGTTAACAGCTGATTTCTCAGCAGAAACTCTGCAAGCCAGAAGGGAGTGGCATGAAATACTTAAAGTGATGAAAGGGAAGAACCTACAACCAAGATTACTCTACCCAGCAAGGATCTCATTTAGATTTGATGGAGAAATCAAAAGCTTTACAGACAAGCAAAAGCTAAGAGAATTCAGCACCACCAAACCAGCTCTACAACAAATGCTAAAGGAACTTCTCTAAGTGGGAAACACAAGAGAAGAAAAGGACCTACAAAAACAAACCCAAAACAATTAAGAAAATGGTCATAGGAACATACATATCGATAATTACCTTAAACGTGAATGGATTAAATGCCCCAACCAAAAGACATAGACTGGCTGAATGGATACAAAAACAAGACCCATATATATGCTGTCTACAAGAGACCCACTTCAGACCTAGGGACACATACAGACTGAAAGTGAGGGGATGGAAAAAGATATTCCATGCAAATGGAAATCAAAAGAAAGCTGGAGTAGCTATACTCGTATCAGATAAAATAGACTTTAAAATAAAGAATGTTACAAGAGACAAGGAAGGACACTACATAATGATCCAGGGATCAATCCAAGAAGAAGATATAACAATTATAAATATATATGCACCCAACATAGGAGCACCTCAATACATAAGGCAACTGCTAACAGCTATAAAAGAGGAAATCGACAGTAACACAATAATAGTGGGGGACTTTAACACCTCACTTACACCAATGGACAGATCATCCAAAATGAAAATAAATAAGGAAACAGAAGCTTTAAATGACACAATAGACCAGATAGATTTAATTGATATATATAGGACATTCCATCCAAAAACGGCAGATTACACGTTCTTCTCAAGTGCACACGGAACATTCTCCAGGATAGATCACATCTTGGGTCACAAATCAAGCCTCAGTAAATTTAAGAAAATTGAAATCATATCAAGCATCTTTTCTGACCACAACGCTATGAGATTAGAAATGAATTACAGGGAAAAAAACGTAAAAAAGACAAACACATGGAGGCTAAACAATACGTTACTAAATAACCAAGAGATCACTGAAGAAATCAAACAGGAAATAAAAAAATACCTAGAGACAAATGACAATGAAAACACGACGACCCAAAACCTATGGGATGCAGCAAAAGCGGTTCTAAGAGGGAAGTTTATAGCTATACAAGCCTACCTAAAGAAACAAGAAAAATCTCAAGTAAACAATCTAATTTTACACCTAAAGAAACTAGAGAAAGAAGAACAAACAAAACCCAAAGTTAGCAGAAGGAAAGAAATCATAAAGATCAGAGCAGAAATAAATGAAATAGAAACAAAGAAAACAATAGCAAAGATCAATAAAACTAAAAGTTGGTTCTTTGAGAAGATAAACAAAATTGATAAGCCATTAGCCAGACTCATCAAGAAAAAGAGGGAGAGGACTCAAATCAATAAAATCAGAAATGAAAAAGGAGAAGTTACAACAGACACCGCAGAAATACAAAACATCCTAAGAGACTACTACAAGCAACTTTATGCCAATAAAATGGACAACCTGGAAGAAATGGACAAATTCTTAGAAAGGTATAACCTTCCAAGACTGAACCAGGAAGAAACAGAAAATATCAACAGACCAATCACAAGTAATGAAATTGAAACTGTGATTAAAAATCTTCCAACAAACAAAAGTCCAGGACCAGATGGCTTCACAGGTGAATTCTATCAAACATTTAGAGAAGAGCTAACACCCATCCTTCTCAAACTCTTCCAAAAAATTGCAGAGGAAGGAACTCTCCCAAACTCATTCTATGAGGCCACCATCACCCTGATACCAAAACCAGACAAAGACACTACAAAAAAAGAAAATTACAGACCAATATCACTGATGAATATAGATGCAAAAATCCTCAACAAAATACTAGCAAACAGAATCCAACAACACATTAAAAGGATCATACACCACGATCAAGTGGGATTTATCCCAGGGATGCAAGGATTCTTCAATATACGCAAATCAATCAATGTGATACACCATATTAACAAATTGAAGAATAAAAACCATATGATCATCTCAATAGATGCAGAAAAAGCTTTTGACAAAATTCAACACCCATTTATGATAAAAACTCTCCAGAAAGTGGGCATAGAGGGAACCTACCTCAACATAATAAAGGCCATATATGACAAACCCACAGCAAACATCATTCTCAATGGTGAAAAACTGAAAGCATTTCCTCTAAGATCAGGAACGAGACAAGGATGTCCACTCTCACCACTATTATTCAACATAGTTCTGGAAGTCCTAGCCACGGCAATCAGAGAAGAAAAAGAAATAAAAGGAATACAAATTGGAAAAGAAGAAGTAAAACTGTCACTGTTTGCGGATGACATGATACTATACATAGAGAATCCTAAAACTGCCACCAGAAAACTGCTAGAGCTAATTAATGAATATGGTAAAGTTGCAGGTTACAAAATTAATGCACAGAAATCTCTTGCATTCCTATACACTAATGATGAAAAATCTGAAAGAGAAATTATGGAAACACTCCCATTTACCATTGCAACAAAAAGAATAAAATACCTAGGAATAAACCTACCTAGGGAGACAAAAGACCTGTATGCAGAAAACTATAAGACACTGATGAAAGAAATTAAAGATGATACCAACAGATGGAGAGATATACCATGTTCTTGGATTGGAAGAATCAACATTGTGAAAATGAGTATACTACCCAAAGCAATCTACAGATTCAATGCAATCCCTATCAAATTATCAATGGCATTTTTTACGGAGCTAGAACAAATCATCTTAAAATTTGTATGGAGACACAAAAGACCCCGAATAGCCAAAGCAGTCTTGAGGCAAAAAAATGGAGCTGGAGGAATCAGACTCCCTGACTTCAGACTATACTACAAAGCTACAGTAATCAAGACAATATGGTACTGGCACAAAAACAGAAACATAGATCAATGGAACAAGATAGAAAGCCCAGAGATTAACCCACGCACCTATGGTCAACTAATCTATGACAAAGGAGGCAAAGATATACAATGGAGAAAAGACAGTCTCTTCAATAAGTGGTGCTGGGAAAACTGGACAGCCACATGTAAAAGAATGAAATTAGAATACTCCCTAACACCATACACAAAAATAAACTCAAAATGGATTAGAGACCTAAATATAAGACTGGACACTATAAAACTCTTAGAGGAAAACATAGGAAGAACACTCTTTGACATAAATCACAGCAAGATCTTTTTCGATCCACCTCCTAGAGTAATGGAAATAAAAACAAAAATAAACAAGTGGGACCTAATGAAACTTCAAAGCTTTTGCACAGCAAAGGAAACCATAAACAAGACGAAAAGACAACCCTCAGAATGGGAGAAAATATTTGCAAATGAATCAACGGACAAAGGATTAATCTCCAAAATATATAAACAGCTCATTCAGCTCAATATCAAAGAAACAAACACCCCAATCCAAAAATGGGCAGAAGACCTAAATAGACATTTCTCCAAAGAAGACATACAGACGGCCACGAAGCACATGAAAAGATGCTCAACATCACTAATTATTAGAGAAATGCAAATCAAAACTACAATGAGGTATCACCTCACTCCTGTTAGAATGGGCATCATCAGAAAATCTACAAACAACAAATGCTGGAGAGGGTGTGGAGAAAAGGGAACCCTCTTGCACTGTTGGTGGGAATGTAAATTGATACAGCCACTATGGAGAACAATATGGAGGTTCCTTAAAAAACTAAAAATAGAATTACCATATGACCCAGCAATCCCACTACTGGGCATATACCCAGAGAAAACCGTAATTCAAAAAGACACGTGCACCCGAATGTTCATTGCAGCACTATTTACAATAGCCAGGTCATGGAAGCAACCTAAATGCCCATCAACAGACGAATGGATAAAGAAGTTGTGGTACATATATACGATGGAATATTATTCAGCCATAAAAAGGAACGAAATTGAGTCATTTGTTGAGAAGTGGATGGATCTAGAGACTGTCATACAGAGTGAAGTAAGTCAGAAAGAGAAAAACAAATATCGTATGTTAATGCATGTATGTGGAACGTAGAAAAATGGTACAGATGAGCCAGTTTGCAGGGCAGAAGTTGAGACACAGATGTAGAGAATGGACATATGGACACCAAGGGGCGAAAACTACGATGAGGTGGGGATGGTGATGTGCTGAATTGGGCGATTGGGATTGACATGTATACACTGATGTGTATAAAACTGATGCCTAATAAGAACCTGCAGTATAAAAAAACAAACAAAACAACTAATACTAAACTTTCATTGGGTTATTTGTATGGAAATATGTTAATATAAATGTTTCAGACATTACATGAAATTTCTAAAAATCTTATATTTGTATTTGTATGGAAATATGTATGGAAATATGTTAATATAAATGTTTCAGACAGTACATGAAATTTCTAAAAATCTTATATTTGTATTTGTATGGAAATATGTATGGAGATATGTTAGTATAAATGTTTCAGACATTACATGAAATTTCTAAAAATCTTATATTTGTATTTGTATGGAAATATGTATGGAGATATGTTAATATAAATGTTTCAGACATTACATGAAATTTCTAAAAATCTTATATTTGTATTTGTATGGAAATATGTATGGAGATATGTTAATATAAATGTTTCAGACATTACATGAAATTTCTAAAAATCTTATATTTGTATTTGTATGGAAATATGTATGGAAATATGTTAATACAAATGTTTCAGACATTACATGAAATTTCTAAAAATCTTATATTTGTATTTGTATGGAAATATGTATGGAAATATGTTAATATAAATGTTTCAGACATTACATGAAATTTCTAAAAATCTTATATTTGTATTTGTATGGAAATATGTATGGAAATATGTTAATATAAATGTTTCAGACATTACATGAAATTTCTAAAAATCTTATATTTGTATTTGTATGGAAATATGTATGGAAATATGTTAATATAAATGTTTCAGACATTACATGAAATTTCTAAAAATCTTATATTTGTATTTGTATGGAAATATGTATGGAAATATGTTAATATAAATGTTTCAGACATTACATGAAATTTCTAAAAATCTTATATTTGTATTTGTATGGAAATATGTATGGAAATATGTTAATATAAATGTTTCAGACATTACAGGAAACGTCTAAAAATCTTATATGTTCTGGTATAATGTTATAAGTAATAATCCTAGTTATTACTTTAAAATGTATATCTCAGAAATAACTAATTTTCTTGTCAACTGCATTATTATGAACTTTCATCAAATCTTTAACCATGGTCATTTTTAAGTCTTTTGTCATTTACAGACAGTTCTGGGTGTACTCTGATGATTTTGCAAATATGTTCCTATAAAAGAGTTTCATCTTCAAGAAATTCATGGAAAAGACTCTGACAAGTACAGGTTTCTGGTAACTGACTGTACTGCTGAACTGAATGAATAAGCATTTTCAGAACTCTAATGAAAAACTGATGAACTCATAAAAGTGCTAACAAAAGATCAAGATGAAAAAAAAGAAATTAATTACATGGGACTGAGTGAACTGATGAGGATGAGTATAATTTTTGTGACTTTCTGTCTGAATTAAAAAAAAAAAAAATCCCACAAGGACTCAGAGGAAAAGAATATACAAATCAATTCTCACTGCAAAGTAAAGGAGCTGTTACAGTGGAGGATTACTGGACTGAATGTCAATGTTATGACATAGTATAAGTGTGTTTCATGTTTGGTAATTGCAATCATTGTTGCTTTTGTTGTGGTCATCCATGTACAATGCTTGGTGTCAGTCTATCTATCTCTTGTAAAAATAAAATACAGTGTGTGTGTGTGGAAAAAAAAAAAAAAAAAAAAAAAAAAAAAAAAAAAGAGAGTGTTAAGTTCAGGGAATGATAGGATTACCGTGGCTAAAGAAGAGGCTGCATGTTGAGGGGGAGGCCAAAAAGGAGGAGGGGCCGTGGGAGAAAGAGTGGGGTGCTGGGAAAGAAACTGAACAGATATATGAGAAGGGTCTGAAATGCCAAACTAAGGAATTGGGGCTTTGATTAAAATGGATGCTCCCAAGTTGGCTTTCACTTATTTGTTTTGCTTTGAAGTGGGGAAGTCAGGGGATTTATGTTTAACACATTGAATTATGACCATTTGCATCTACAAGAATTTCCCCTGCTAGGTTTGAGCTTTTTGTGGGACTGAGGGACCCTATATTGTTCACCTTTGCCCTCCAATTCCACTCCATGAACAGCGCTGCCACTCAAAAAAGTTACTTGAACTCATTAATACATCTTAGCAAATGAGTTACTCGGCAAAAACTAACTTCCCCTCTCAGATAATCCATATGTATTATATGTCTCAAAATATCCCCTGTAAATAACTAAGGCATATAATTTGTTCAAAAACATCTCAATTCTTCATTTATCACCCCAGGTTATATCTTACAATTTCTCTCTCATTTTCTGTGACTTTATTCATGAGACAGCATATTTTAATTACTTTGTGCAGGATACTAATACAGTACTTACCTCTACTCTGAAATGAATTTCAAATTCTTTTCATTAAATATACTTCTTTCAAAAAAAAAAAAAAAAACAAGATGAACTTTATTGATATTTAGAGAACATTCCATCCAGAAACAACAGAATACACTTTCCTTGCAAGT
This sequence comes from Balaenoptera acutorostrata, assembly GCF_949987535.1. Classification (NCBI taxonomy): domain Eukaryota; kingdom Metazoa; phylum Chordata; class Mammalia; order Artiodactyla; family Balaenopteridae; genus Balaenoptera; species Balaenoptera acutorostrata. The sequence goes on from NC_080072.1 coordinate 9,041,494, forward strand.
TTTCATGGAACATTCTCCAGGATAGATCATATCAAGGGTCAGAAATCAAACCTTGGTAAATTTAAGAAAATTGAAATCGCTTCAAGTATGTTTTCCGACCAAAACGCTATGAGACTAGATATCAATTACAAGAAAAAAATCTGTAAAAACTACAAACACATGGAGGTTAAACAATACACTATTTAATAACCAAGAGATCACTGAAGAAATCAAAGAGGAAATCAAAAAATACCTAGAAAAAAATGACAATGAAAACACGACGACCCAAAATCTATGGGATGCAGCAAAAGCAGTTCTAACAGGGAAGCTTATAGCAATACAATCCTACCTTAAGAAACAAGAAACATCACAAACAAACAACATAACCTTACACCTAAAACAACTAAAGAAAGAAGAACAAAAACACCCCAAAGTTAGCAGAAGGAAAGAAATCATAAAGATCAGATCAGAAATAAATAAAAAAGAAATGAAGGAAGCAATAGCAAAGATCAATAAAACTAAAAGCTGGTTCTTTGAGAAGATAAGTAAAATTGATAAACCATTAGCCAGGCTCAACAAGAAAAAAAGGGAGAAGACTCGAATCAAGAGAATTAGAAATGAAAAAGAAGAAGTAACAACTGACACTGCAGAAATACAAAGGATAATGAGAGATTACTACAAGCAAATATATGCCCATAATTTGGGCAACCTGGAAGAAATGGACAAATTCCTAGAAAAGCACAACCTTCCAAGACTGAACCAGGAAGAAATAGAAAATATAAAAAGACCAATCACAAGCACTGAAATTGAGACTGTGATTAAAAATCTTCCAACAAAGTCCAACAGCAGATGGCTTCACAGGTGAATTCTATCAAACATTTGGAGAAGAGCTAACACCTATCCTTCTTGAACTCTTCCAAAATATAGCAGAGGGAGGAACACTCCCACACCCATTCTATGAGGCCACCATCACCCTGATACAAAACCAGATAAAGATGTCACAAAGAAAGAAAACTACAGGCCAATATCACTGATGAACAGAGATGCAAAAATCCTCAACAAAATACTAGCAAACAGAATCCAACAGCACATTAAAAGGATCATACACCATGATCAAGTGGGGTTTATCCCAGGAGTGCAAGGATTCTTCAATATATGTAAATCAATCAATATGATACAGCATATTAACAAACTGAAGGAGAAAAACAACTTGATCATCTCAATAGATGCAGAAAAAGCTTTTGACAAAATTCAACACCCATTTATGATAAAAACCCTCCATAAAGTAGCCATAGAGGGAGCTTACCTCAACATAATAAAGGCCATATATGGAAAACCCACAGCCAACATCGTTCTCAATGGTGAAAAACTGAAAGCATTTCCACTAAGATCAGGAACAAGACAATGTTGCCGACACTTACCACTATTATTCAACATAGGTTTGGAAGTTTTAGCCACAGCAATCAGAGGAGAAAAAGAAATAAAAGGAATCCAAATCAGGAAAGAAGTAAAGTTGTCACTGTCGGCAGATGACATGATACTATACATAGAGAATCCTAAAGATGCTACCAGAAAACTACTAGAGCTAATCAATGAATTTGGTAAAGTAGCAGGACACAAAATTAATACACAGAAATCTCTTGCATTACTCTACAGTAGTGATGAAAAATCTGAAAGAGAAATTATGGAAACACTCCCATTTACCATTGCAACAAAAAAAGAGTAAAATACCTAGGAATAAACCTACATAAGGAGACAAAAGACCTGTATGCAGAAAACTATGCCACCAATGAAAGAAATTACATATGATACAAACAGTTGGAGAGATAGAGCATGTCCATGGATTGGAAAATCATCACTGTGAAAATGACTGTATTACCCAAAGCAATATACTGATTCAATGTAACACCTATCAAACTACCAATGGCATTTTTCACAGAACTAGAATTTAAAAATTCACAATTTTTATGGAAACACAAAAGACCCCAAATAGCCAAAGCAATCTTGAGAAAGAAAATTGGACCTGGAGGAATCAGGCTCCCTGACTTCACAGTATACTACAAAGGTACAGTAATCAAGACAGTATGGTACTGGCACAAAAACAGAATTATAGATCAATGGAACCATATAGAAAGCCCAGAGATAAACCCACACACATATGGTCACCTTATTTTTGAAAAAGGAGGCAAGAATATACAATGGAGAAAAGACAGCCTCTTCAATAAGTGGTGCTGCAACAACTGGACAGCTACATGTAAAAGAATGAATTTAGAACACTCCCTAACACTATGCACAAAAATAAACTCAAGATGGATTAAAGACCTAAATGTAAGGCCAGACACTCTAAAACTCTTAGAGGAAAATAGACAGAACACTCTATGACATAAATCACAGCAAGGTCCTTTTTGACTCACCTCCTAGAGAAATAGGAATAAAAACAAAAATAAACAAACGGGATTTAATGAAACTTAAAAGCTTTGGCACAGCAAAGGAAACCATAAACAAAACAAAAAGACAACCCTCAGAATGGGAGAAAATATTTGCAAATGAAGCAACTGACAAAGGATTAACTCCAAAATTTACAAGCAGCTCATGCAGCTCAATATCAAAAAAACAAACAACCCAATCAAAAAATGGGCAGAAGACCTAAATAGACATTTCTCCGAAAAAGATATACAGATTGCCAACAAACACATGAAAGAATGCTTAACATCACTAATCATTAGAGAAATGCAAATCAAAACTACAATGAGGTATCACCTCACACTGGTCAGAATGGCCATCATCAAAAAATCTACAAACAATAAATTCTGGAGAGGGTGTGGAGAAAAGGGAACCATCTTGCACTGTTGATGGGAATGTAAATTGATACAGCCACTATGGAGAACAGTATGGAGGTTCCTTAAAAAACTAAAAATAGAACTACCATATGACCCAGCAATCCCACTACTGGGCATATACCCTGAGAAAACCATAATTCAAAAAGAGTCATGTACCACAATGTTCATTGCAGCTCTATTTACAATAGCCAGGACATGGAAGCAACCTAAGTGTCCATTGATAGATGAATGGATAAAGAAGATGTGGCACATATATACAATGGAATATTACTCAGCCCTAAAGAGAAACGAAATTGAGTTATTTGTAGTGAGGTGGATGGACCTAGAGTCTGTCACACAGAGTGAAGTAAGTCGGAAAGAGAAAAGCAAATACCGTATGCTAACACATATATATGGAATCTTTTTGCCTATTTTTAGTTCAAAATCTTTAGCTTCGCTATAAGGCTCCCTATTCTTCACCTAATTTTCCTCTCTCATCTCCTGTCATAACACACTTCCACACACAGACTCACACACACACACATGTATCACCCTATGCCCATGTAAACTGATCAATCAGCATTTAATTGTGAATCATTATAAAGGGCTCAGTCAGAAAACGGTCCATATGAGCACTATGACCCTGAAATCTTTTATGAATTATATTGGAGTGACACATTCAAAGTTCACAATTTTCAGCTATAAGATTAAATGATGTTAGTCTTACGAATGACAAGGAACATTTTAAGCCTCCCATACCCCATGGGAGGCTTGTGTGTATGGCTGCCATGGTTGTCCTCTTAGTTTTAAATGACCACTGCCAGGCACAGAATAACCCAAACTTCTCACACCACAAACAATAACACCTGTGGTCTATAGATTAATTATCTTACACAGTTGCAAGTATTACCTCTAATGAGGCTTTTTTTTCTTTTTTACAAAATCAAACATACAGATTATAGTCACAATTATGTCTTAATTCAACTTCAATACCATATAACAAACACCAGGTTTTATAGAAATGAATACTCATTACAGTGGGGTAACCATGACATCATGACCAATGTGGGAACCCACAAGCATTCAGCTCACTGAATCTGTGAGGGACTTAACACAGAAGCTATGGCAAAGGCCTGCATTGCTGTTTCCTAAAACAGGCTGGACTCTTATCTTGGAGCAACTTCCTTTCCCTTCTCATTGATAACTCTTCCTCTTTATATAATAAATGAAGTTTATGGTAACTTACCTCTAAATACTTTTCTGAGTCACTTCCCAACTACAGTTCCCAGCGTTCTGACACTGGAGGAATCTCTCCGCTCCTGCCTTCAGAATTTCAAATTGAATGTTTTTTCTCTAGCAACTCTTTCATTTCCAGTAAAGCAGTTTCATAAAAAAATACTATTCTGAAATGCCCCCAGATCTTATGGAGATATCATTTCTGTGCCCAGTACAGAGAGCTCCGTGGCAACAAAATGACATTCATCACAATGAGTCTAATTCTACATTTCCATCTATAGCTCCTTGGGAACCAAGGCAACCCACAGCAGTAGATATTGTCTACTGAAACTCAATAAAACCTTCTTTATGAGACAATTAATCATGAACTGTGAAAACACCACACAGTAGGGCAACAATGATCTAGAGACACTCACCTGTCTGAGAGATGGCACTATATGAAGTCCCCCACCAGCATTCCAGCCATGAATGGGGATTGAGCCATTGGTTTCTGTGACTGATGATCACATACTAGGTCCCACTGGAAGAGAAGGAAACCAGCACAGAGGAGCTTCACAGCATCTTACATCCCTCAATGTTCACTCACTCAGAAAACCCTCAGTGAAATGTGTGTCCTCTGGGTTTCCCTTTACTACATTTACTGATCTATATCATTCATGTCTCAGCTTAAGCATGTTTTTTTTCTAAAAATCCTCAACAAAATCTTTTAGATTATATTAGGGCCAATCTTCATATTCTCTTAACACTGCACACCTCAGTGGTATTCAATCCTTACCATGTATTGAAAACATTGAGGTTATTTTTTCAACACTGATGCCTGGATTTCACACCTAGAGTGAAATGCACTTTGATTTGTTTCTCTGACAAGTATCCAGGGTAGGGCATTTTTTAAAAATTAATACAAATATTTATAATTTGCAACTAAGTTAAGAGCAAATGACCAAGAATAATTTTCCACAATTTATATCAAGTACTTATCTAACCATCAATATTCACATTAAATTTAAAGCTTAGTGATAGTAAAATTCATACCCAGTTGTTGATTTTGCTGTCATCAATTGTAATGTAAGTGCTTGGCATTAAATAGATAAGCAATCAGTTTTCCTAAAAGAATGAAAGAGAGCTGGCTACACTATCTACTCAGTAACTGAAGACATGAACCTTGTTGATCTTATGTTATTCTAAACACCCAGACCATATACTCACAAAAAGGTAAATGGGGCCTTTACCTCAGTCACGATGGTGGAGGAGAAGGAGCTTCAGTCATACACCCAGCCGTCCACACAGGGCTCCGTGTCCAGGTCAGTCATGTTGGGGAAGGTCCCATTCAGGTGAAGGAGCTGCCACTGGGGGAGGAGGAAGTGATGGCATTTCTCTGGTTTCAAGTTAGAATCCAACGGGATGAAGATTCTCAGGAGGACATCAGGGCTGAGGACCCCAGTGTCATTATCAGAGACAGTGTCATTATCAAGGATGTGGACCCAGCAGTAATGACAAGGAATGGCTGCAGTGACGTTCTCCAACAGTATATGACAAACTATTATCATGAAAGAAGGAAGAATTAAAACCAGCTGAAGGATCTGGAATTTCCCCAGACCACCAATTTCATCCAGGAGCTCCTCAAATGTCATTCTGAAGAGGTGACACTAAGTCCATGTGACCTCACACCAGTTTCTCATCAATGGGTCCCATCACCTCACTACTGCAAGAGAGCAGTGGAAGCAATTTCCCCAGTCCTGCTGGAATCAGTAGGTATTACTTTTTGTAGTAAAGTCACAGAGAAAATAATTTACCAAAGATACTTCTATCTGATGACCATTAAATCTGTTTAAAGATTTACTCTCTGAATGTGCTTCTCCTCAGTTACTCTGTAAAATCAATATTGGACTTCGGCATGTACACGTTCTCTAAACAAGCTAAAACAAACCTGCTACAGGGTCTTCAGTCATTTCCAGAAAGTGGAATTTGAGACACACAGAAGTGAACTGCTTTATGATTTTCCTGTGGAAAGAAGAGAAAGCAAGTGTTTTCTGGTTTATACTGACTTTAGACTACAATAATTTAAAAAATACAATCCTTTGTTTTTAATTAAAGCAAAGTGAAATATCGTGCCATTACTAACTTTTGGTAACTGATATTATGCTTTAGTATAAATCACACCAGCACCTCACAATAATTTTTAATTCCTTCAAATAAAGATACAGGAGAAAGGTAATGGTAAGCTAACATAAGGGTTTGTTTTCTCAGGTTTATTTATTCATTTACAGAATATATTAAGGATCATTTATGTGCCAGTGTTCAGAATCCTGATGAATTGATCATTTTCTCATTATGAACTTGGCTTCTTTATCTCTAGTAATGCTCCTCGATTTCAAGTATGTACTTTCTCATATTAATATAAACATTCCAGGTTTCTTATGCTTATAATTTGCATGCTATACCATTCCAATCATTTATATTTTTAATTGAGATGCTTTAGGAGATTATTACAGATTCACATGCAGTAGCAAGAAATAATATAATGAGAAACTGCATGCACTTCACCCTGTTTCCCCCAATAGTAATATTTGCAAAACTATAGTATAATATTACTACTAATTTTTTGAGGGTGATAAAATCTACTGATTTTATTCAGATTTTCCCAGTCAGTTTTACCTGTACTTGTGTTTGTGTGTGTGTGGTGTACTTAGTACCATATAGTTTTATCATCTGTATAGCTTCACGTGCCCACCACCACAGTCAAGATACTAAAGATTTCCCTCTCCACAGGCATCTCTCTTGTTGTACTGATATAAATATACCACCTGCCCTTGCTCCTATCACTTCCTTTCCTAATTTGGCAACAATTGATCAGTTTTCCTTTGTTTAAATTCTGTCATTTAAAACTATCTTATAGAAGGGAGGGATCAAGATGGTAGGGTAGGAGGACATGGAGCTCAACTACCCCCATAAAAAAATCAAAAGTACATCTACATGTAGAACAATTCTCACTGAATACTAAATGGAAACTGTCAGAAGATGTTTCCATTTACTTCGGAAGAAAGATTTTCACATAACCGGCTAGGATGGAAAAAAGGTGTAAAGCCAGAACTCCCACGTTTGAGAGGGATCTGAAAATAAGAGAAGATCTGCAAGGGTAGACCCTCACCCTTGGGAGCAAGCTGGTCGAGCCACAGACTGGGAATCCCAGTCCAAGGTCCTGTGTGGAGGAGATAAGCCCCCTTGTTTGCTGGGAGAACTACTGGGACAGTTAGATGGGTTTGAGAAGCCTTGACACTATTTGCAAGGAGAGCACACCTCCTGGCTTGCAACAATCAGGATAGAGCAAGTTTTGCACTGGCAGTGACTGCCTCTTTGCACCCCCCAATCTGAATGAGGTGAACGCCCTCACTCCACACCACAGCTCAGTGCTGGATCTGGAACACAGAGGTCCTGGGAGAAAATGGGTAGGGAGCTCATATATCTAATGACAGTGCAGCCACTTCAATTCCTGCAGCCACAATGCCTCAAGCCTCAGCCCCAGCCTAGTGAATGCCAGGTATGAACACCCCAGCCCTGCACTAGATCTAGGACAAACACATGAGGAAAAGTATGCATCGTTGGGTTGCATCCAAGCGGAGCTGCAAACACTTACACAGGCAGCGGTTTTATCCTCTGTGAGCACTTGGGCCTCAGTTGCTTCCACACTCCCCTTTGTTTTGCAGGGCATGCACTCAAGAGTAATGAAACCTGATGGAACCTGACCCTCAGAACTTCTACTCCAAGAGTGACGGCAGGCATGGAGCAGAAAGAAATTCCCACATCACACTGTGAACAGGCTTTAGATATCCCCAAACCAATTGCACCACCTATCAAGGTGATGAGGACGAGTACACACTGAGGAAAGACATGGTTGGCATCCATATGAAAACCAGCCCTTGCACCAAAGACATTGGACACACAAAGTCTGCACAGAGATACTCTTACCTAAAAACACCCCTTCAAGACTGAAGTAGTGTTTCCTAAATTCACAGAAATAAAGAAAGTTAAGTAAAATGAAAAGACAGAGGAACTACTCCCAATTAAAAGAACAAGAGAAATCACCTGAAAGAGCAAATAATGAAACAAACCTCACCAGTCTACTATAACCCAAGTTCAAAAAGGAGACAATAAAAACACTAAAGGAATTAAGAAAGATTATCAATAAAAATGCAGATCAATGTAGCAAGCAACCAGAAACTGTAAATACGAACCAAAAAATAGATAATTTGAATACAATATAGAAGCAGTGAATAGATGACTAAATGATACAAAAGAATGAATAAGTGATCTGGAAAATAGAAAAATGGAAATCACTCAGTCAGAAAAGCAGACAAAAAGAAATGACAGCAACATACGAGATCTATGGGAAAATATAGAAAGTGTCAACCTACACATAACAGGGGTTCCAGAAAGAGAAGAAAGAGACAATGGGATTGAAAATGTATTTGAAGACATGATAGCTGAAAACATTCCAAACCTAAAGAAGGAAACAGATATACAGGCACAGGAAGTACAGAGGGTCCCAAACAAGATGAACTCAAATAGACCCACACCAAGACATATGATATTTAAAATGGCAAAAACAAATGATAAAGAGAGGATTCTAAAGGCAGAAAGAGAATAACAAAGGGTCAGTTATAAGGGAACCCACATAAGGCTATGAGCTGATTTCCCTGCATAAGCTTTGCAGATCCAAAGAGAGTGGTGTGATATATACAAAGGGCTGAAAGGGAAAAACCTGCAACCTAGAATACTTTACCAAGCAAGATCATCATTGAAATAGAAGGAGAGATAAAGAATTTCTCATACAAGCAAGAGCTAAAAGAATTCAGCAATACTAAGCCTAAATTTAATGAACTATTGAAGGGTATTCTCTAAATAGAAAAGAAGCAAGAATCTATAGGAGAGAGAAACTCACAATAGCAAAGGCAAATATATAGGAAGGGTTGAAGATCAGTAAAATAAATCAATATGTAGATTAAAAGAAAATTTAAAAATTATAAATGCACTTATAAATACAATAAACAGTAAAAGGATAAGTGTGAAAATATAAATAAGACATCAGAACCACAAAACGTGAGGGAGGAGTATAAAAATGTAGGTCTTTTAGAATATTTTTAAACTTAAATGACTCTAGGTTAAGGAAAGAAGATATAGTTATGGGTCAATATACAAGAAATTTATGGTAACCACAAATCAAAAATATACAATAGATTCACAAAAAATAAAAAGAAAAATTCAAGCATACAACAAAAGAAAATCATCAAACTACAAAAGGAAAAACAAAAAGAAGAAATGAACAAAGAAGAACTACAAAAAACAACTGGAAAACAAGGATTAAGATGGCAATAAGTACATACTATCAACAATTACTTTAAATGTCAACAAATTAAATACTCAGCTCAAAAGCCAGAGTGGTTGATTGGATTAAAACATAAGAACCTGCAGTATGCAGAACTCACATTAGGACAAAAGACACACATAGACTGAAAGCAAGGGTGTGGAAAAAGATATTTCATGCAAATGGAAATGATAAGAGAGGGGGAGTAGCAATAATCATATCAGACAAAATAGACTTTAAAACATAACCATAAAATAAAAGACAAAGAAGGGCATAATATAATGATAAAGGCATCAATACAAGAGGATATTACACTCGTTAAAATACACACACCCAATATAGGAGCACTTAAATATATAAAGCAAATACTAAAAAACATAAAGGGAGAAACTGACAATAATACAGTAATTGTAGGATACTTTAAACCCCACTGACATCAATGGACAGAATATCCAGACAGAAAATAAATAAAGCAACAGAGGTCCTAAATGACACAATGCACCCATTGAACTTAATTAATATCTAAAGGACACTACATCCAAAAAACAAAAACAACAACAACAAAAAAAACAGGATACACATTCTTTAAAGCATGCATGGAACATTCTCTAGGATAGACTACATACTAGGTCACCAAACTAGCCTCAACAAATTTAAGAGGATAGAAATTATATCAGGCATGTTTTCTGACCACAATGCTATGAAACTATTTAGAAATCAATTACAGAAAAAACAACAGAAAAGAATAAACATATGAAGACTATACAACATGCTACTAAAAACCCAATGAGTCAATGATCAAATCAAAGAGGAAATCACAATATACTTTGAGACCAATGAAAGTGAAAACACACCTTTACAAAATCTATGGGTTGCAGAAAAAGCAGTTCTAAGATGGAAGTTCAAAGCGGTATAGGCTTTCATCAAGGAACAAGAAAAATCTCAAATAAACAACTTAACTTACTACCTAAAATAATCAGGAAAAAAAGAACAAAGCCCAAAGTCAGCAGAAGGAAGGAAATAATAAAGATCAGTGAGGATATAAATAAAATAGAGCTTAAAAATCAGTAGTAAAAATCAAAGGAGCTAATTTTTTGAAAAGATAAACAAAATTGACAAACCTCTAGCCAGACTCACCAAGAATAAAAGGGAGAGGCCCCAAATAAACAAAATGAGAAAGGAAAGAGGAGAAATAACACCTGACACCACAGAAATGCCAAAAAAAAAAAAAAAACTGAATTGAATACTATGAACAATTATATGCCAACAAATTAGACAACCTAGAAGAAATGAACAAATTTCTAGAAACATACTGCCTGCCAAGAATGAGCCAAGAAGAAACAGACAATTTGAACAGACCAATCACTATAGGTGAAGTAGAATCTGTATTTTGAAAAATTCCCTGCAAAAAAAAAAAAAAAAAAAAGTCCAGAACTGGGCAGCTTTACTGGGTAATTATACCAAACATATAAAGAAGAAATTAAACCTATTCTTCTCAAACCTTTACCAAAAAATGAAGAGGAGGTAACACTCCCAACTTCATTCTATGAGGCTATTATTACCCTGATGCCAAAACCAAAGACAAGAAAAAAATGAAAATTACATGTCAATATCTCTGATGAATATAGATGCAAATATCCTCAACAAAATATTATCAAGCTAAATCCAACAGTACATAAAATGGATCATTTACCATGATCAAGTTGGATTTATTTAAGATCACAAGGATGGTTCAACATATGCAAATCAATTAATGTGATACACTACATAGACAAAAAGAAAGACAAAAAAATCATATAATTACCTCAATAAATAAAGAAGAAGCGGGCTTCCCTGGTGGCGCAGTGGTTGAGAGTCTGCCTGCCAATGCAGGGGACACGGGTTCGAGCCCTGGTCTGGGAGGATCCCACATGCCACGGAGCAACTGGGCTCGTGAGCCACAATTACTGAGCCTGCGCGTCTGGAGCCTGTGCTCCGCAACGAGAGGGGCCGCGATGGTGGGAGGCCCGCGCACCGCGATGAAGAGTGGTCCCCACTTGCCACAATTAGAGAAGGCCCTCGCAGAGAAACGAAGACCCAACACAGTCATAAATAAATAAATACATAAATAAAAAAAGAACGTGAATTTCTTTAAAAAAATAAAAAAAAATAAAGAAGAAGCATTTAACAAAATTCAACATCCATTCATTATAAAAACTTTCATCAAAGTGGGTACAGAGGGAACATATCTCAACATAATAAAGGCCTCTTAAGACAAACCCACCTACAGCCAACATAATATTCAACAGTGAAATATTGAAAGCCTTCCTGCTAAATTCAGGAACAAGACAAGATGCCCACTCTCACCACTTCTATTTAACATGGTACTGAAAGTCCTATCCACAGCAATCAGACAAGGAAAAGAAATAAAGTGTATCCAAATGGGAAGGGAAGACATAAAATTATCACTATTTGCAGATGACATGATACTCTCTATAGAGAACCCTAAAGTCTCCAGCAAAAAACTATTAGAGATAATAAATGAATTCAGCAAGGTTGTAGGACACAATATTAACATACAGAAACCTGTTGCATTTCTAACAGAAATACCAGAAATAAAATGTAAAAATAATAACTATTATGTTTAAAATCGCATCAAGAAACATGTGTAAACAAAAGCAAGGTATTGAAATATTTATATGCTGAAAACTAGAAAACCTTGATAAAGGAAATTGAAGATGATTTGAAGAAATGGACAGATATTCCATGCTCTTGAATTGGAAGAATCATTAGTATTAAAATGCCCACACTACCTAAAGCAATCTACAGATTTAATGCAATTTCTATCAAAGTACACAGGATATTTTTCACACAAATAGAACAAATAATCCTAAAATTCATATGGAACTAAAAAAGACCCCAAATTGTCAAAGCAACCCTGAGAAAAAAGAACAAAGCTCAGGTATAACTGCCCAACTTCAGACTATACTATTTACAAAGCAACAGTAATCAAAACAGCATGGCATTGACACCTCTGCACCTATGGTCAATTGATCTATGACAAAGGAAGTAAGAACATACAATGGAGAAAAGACCATCTCTTCCACAAGTGGTACCAGAAGAGCTGGACAGCTACATGTAAATCAATGAAATCAGAACATTCCCTCATGCCATATACAAAAATAAACTCAAAATGGTTTAAAGATCTAAATGTAAGACATGACATCATAAAACTCCTAGAAGAGAAGATAGGCAAAACACTCTTTGACATAAATCATAGCAATATTTTTTGAATCTGTCTCCTAAGGCAAAAGAAATAAAAGCAAAAATAAGCAAATGGGACGTGATCAAACTTACAAGCTTTTGCACAGCAAATGAATTGATCAACAAATCGAAAAGACAACCTACGAGATGGGAGAAAATATTTGCAAATGATGCAGCTGACAAGGAGTTAATATCCAAAATATATAAACAGCTCATAATACTCAACATAGAAAACAAACAATCCAAACAAAACATGGGTAGAAGACTTGAATAGACATTTTTCCAAAGAAGATGTACAGATGACTAAAAGGCAAATGAAATGAAACTCAACATTGCTAATCATTAGAGAAATGCCAACCAAAACTCCAATGAAGTATTAGCTCACAGCTGTCAGAATGGATATCATGAAAAAGACCACAATTAACAAATGTTGGCAAGGATGTGGTGAAACAGGAACACTTGTACACACCTGGTGGGAATGTAGATTGGTGCAGCCACTATGGAAAAAAGTATGGAGGTAACTCAGAAAACTAAAATTAGAACTACCATATGATCCAGCAATCCACTCCTGGATATATATCCAAAAAAACCACAAAACTCTAATTGGAAAAGTTACATGCACTCCAATGTTCATAGTAGCATTATTTACAAGAACCAAAACATGGAAGTAACTCAAGTGCCCATCAACACATGATTGGATTAAAAAGATGTGGAATATATAAATATATATATAAATATATATATATATATATTATTCAGCCATAAAAAAAGAATGAAAGATTGCCATATGTAACAATATGGATGGCATAGACAATATCATGTTTAGTGAAATAAGTTAGAGAAAGACAAATACTATATGATACCAGTCATATGTAGAATCTAAAAAATAATACAAATGAATGCATATAAAAAACAGAAACAGACTGACAGATATAGAAAACAAATTTATGGTTAACAAAAGGGAGAGGGAGGGGGGAGGGACAAATTATGGGTATGGGATTAACAGATACACACTACTATACATAAAATAAATAACCAACAAGGATTTACTGTATAGTACAGGAAATTATACCCAGCAATAACCTATAATGGAAAAAAATCTTAAAAAAACAATACTAAATCACTATGCTGTATACCTGAAACTAACACAATACTGTACTTCAACTATATTTAAAAAAAAAAACCCTACCAACGTGATTTTAAAATGGGCAGAGGAACTGGATAAACATTTATTTCTCCAAAGAGGATGTTCAAAAGGCCAACAGAGGCATGACAAGGATTTCAACATCACTAGTCATCAAGGAAATGTAAATAAAATCTACAATGAGATACTACCCACACCTGTTAGAACAGTTATTGTATAAAATAGGGGAGATGTTAAGTGCTGGTGAGGATGTGGAGGAAAAGAACTCATGTAGACAATTGATGGCAATGTGAATTAGAACATCAACTAAAGAAAACAGTATGGAGCGTCCTCCAAATATTAAAAACATAACCATGATATAATCCAGCAATCCTACTTCTGGATACCTAACCAAAAGAAAGAAATCTCTATCTTTATCTATCTTAAAGAGATATCTGCACTACCATGTTCATTGCAGCATTATTTATAATAACCAAGATACTGAAACAACCTAAGTATCCACCAATGGGTAAATTAAATATATATATATGCCAGGTATGAGATATAGATAGAGTAAATATAATATATAAAGGTATAGTAGATAAAGAATATGGAGAATATTATTCAGCCATGTGAAAAAAAAAGGAAATCCTGCAATTTGCAACATCATGGATGGCTCCTTGAGGGCATTATGCTGAAATAAGTCATACAGAGAAAGACAAATTCTGTATAATCTTACTTATATTTGGAATCTAGAAAGCCTGAGGTCATAGAAAGAGAAAACAGATTGGTGGTTGCCAAGTGTGGTGGAAATGGGTGATGTGTTCAAAGGGCACAAACTTCCAGTTACACATTTAATAACTTCTGGGTATGTAATGCACAGCATTTTGACTATAGTTAGAAATATTTCATTGTGCTGAGGTAAGTTCCCTCTATGCCTACTTTCTGGAGGGTTTTTATCATAAATAGGTGTTGGTTTTTGTCGAAAGCTTTTTCTGCATCTATTGAGATGATCATATGGTTTTTCTCCTTCAATTTGTTAATATGGTGTATCATACTGATTGATATTGAAGAATCAATATCAATTGTATTTTGAAGAATCCTTGCATTCCTGGGATAAACCCCACTTGATCATGGTGTATGATCCTTTTAATGTGCTGTTGGATTCTGTTTGCTAGTATTTTGTTGAGGATTTTTGCATCTCTGTTCATCAGTGATATTGGCCTGTAGTTTTCTTTCTTTGTGACATCTTTGTCTGGTTTTGGTATCAGGGTGATGGTGGCTTCATAGAATGAGTTTGGGAGTGTTCCTCCTTCTGCTATATTTTGGAAGAGTTTGAGTAGGCTAGGTGTTGCATTTCTATACACTAATGATGAAAAATCTGAAAGAGAAATTAAGGAAACATTCCCATTTACCATTGCAACAAAAAGAATAAAATACCTAGGAATAAACCTACCTAAGAAGACAAAAGACCTGTATGCAGAAAACTATAAGACACTGATGAAAGAAATTAAAGATGATACAAACAGATGGAGAGATATACCATGTTCTTGGATTGGCAGAATCAACATTGTGAAAATGCCTATACTACCCAAAGCAATCTACAGATTCAATGCAATCGCTATCAAACTACCAATGGCATTTTTCACAGAACTAGAACAAAAAATTTCAAATTTTTGTTTGATTTGGTTTGGTGCAAGGGCTGTTTTTAGTATGGATGTCTGTCACTTCTTTCATCAGTGTATGCTAGCCATTATCCCCTTGACTGCTGTTGTGGTAACTAGAGACTGCCCTGAATATTGAACAGGGCCTCCCATTTGCTCTGTGGTTGTCACTGCCCTGTCAGGGGTGGTGTCTGCTCCCTAGTTGTTGGAGTAGAAGTGCCCAGATCTGTTTCTTAGCTGTGTTTCTGATCTGCAGTGTGAGGTAGGTGGGATTGGAGCACTCCCACTGTGAGAGAAGCCACTGAGTATTCCTTTTCTGGAGCTGTTCACCTGTGAGTGTCCTCTGTTGTGTCACCTTTCACCCACTGTGTGACCTCACAAGTTATTCTGTTTTTGGCACTGCTCTCAGCCCCACCTTCACCATGGATATGCCAGCAATTGGTCCTGGTGTCTCTCTGGCATTGTTTTCACCAGGCCACCAGCATAGATCCACTGAAGTCAGGTCCCAGGATTGCAGTAATCATGGATCTAGACCCACTATGGGTGTATGGAGGCAGCTCAGACTCTGGCCTGGCCCATCCCCCGTGTGTACATGCCCACAAAGTCTAGAGCTGCTAAAGCTAGACCCATCTTGGTGGCAGGAGCACTCATTGTCCATTCAGATGTTCTGCAGGTGCTGAGTTTACAAAACTGGTCGTGAGGTTCTGATTCTATGGTTTGTGCAGCAGCGAGGAGAGATTTCAGCTCTTTTTCCTTATTTGCATGGCACCTGAGGCTCAGCTGTGGTTTCAGCTCCACCTCTGCATGTGGGCCACCCACAGGCATCTGCTCCCGAAAATGCCCCCGAGCACACAAGCCCGCCCCAGTTGGGATGAGTTGCATGGGGCAGCCCATGGCCATGGGCACTAGAGAGCCAGCCCCAGCAGAGACGGGGTATGTGGGAGAGCCTGTGGCCGTGGGCGCAAGAGGGCTAGCCCTGGCGGGAGCCCTTCCTAATGCTCCGGAGGCAGGGGGAGGGCGTATGGGGTGAGAGGTTGCAATGGTGGCCCCGCCCTCTGTGCATCACTCAACAATGGCGCTTTGCTGCTATGGTGGTCCGGGCTTCCTCCACTAGCATTCCTGGTTGTGGAGCTCCTCTCTCCCATCCCTTGAGGCTGTTTCCTTGCAGCCAACAGCAGTCCTCTCCTTGGGTCTGCTCGCCAAACCCCACATCCCAGTACCTGTCTGCACCAGCAGACACAGTGTCTCAGGCTGGGACAGGCAGGGCTGTGTCTCGGACCCCTGTGTATGTCTCTCTCTGTCCTGCCTGCACAGACTTGTTGCTGTGCTCTCCTCTGAGCCCCTGAAGCTCCCCTTCTGTTCCAGCTGATCCCGGCAGTGAGCGGGCTTCCCCGGATGCGGAAATCTCTCCTCTCCTTCAACTCCCCATTGGGGTGCAGGTCCCGTCCCGCTTCTACTCCTCTTCCTTTTCCCTTATTTCTTTCATCCTACCTGGTTATTCAGGGATCTTTCTTGTCATTTCAGGTGTCCAAGATCCTCTGCTAGTGTTCAGTTGGTGCTCTGTGAGAATTATTCCATTTGTAGATGTATTTTTGATGCATTTGTGGGGAGAGATGAACTCTGTGTGCTCCTACTCCTCCATCATCTTGAATCCTCCCTCCCCTACTTATTTTTTGAGGAGTTTTAGAATTCCAAGTCTGTGTTTAAGTCTTGCTTACAAATGGAAAATTATTTGGCCATAAAAAGGAAGCAAATTTTGCCATTGGGACAACATGGGTAAGCATATAGACATTATGATAAATGAAATAATCCAGTTACAGAAGGACAAATACTGCATGATTCCACTTATATGAGGTTTCTAAAATAGTCAAAGTTATAGAATCAGAGTGTAGAATGAATGGTCGTTGTCAAGGGCTGTGGGGCGGGAAAGTAGACAATTGTTTTCCAATGGGTATAAAGTTTCTTTTATTCAAGCTGAATGAGTCGATAGTTAACAATATGGTATTGTTCATCTAAAAATATGTTAAAGGGTGGATCTTATGTTATGGGTTCATTTTTAAAAAACTACAAAAGAACATATGGGAATTTTTGGAGGTGGTCATTACGTGTAGTATCTTAGTGCAGTGATGGTATATGTGTATGCATATGTACAAACACAACAAAATATATAAACTAAATGTGTGTAATTATTTGGTATATCAGTTACACCTCAATAAAGCTAAAAGGGAGCATATATGAAGAATATACAGAAATTGTCATCTTAAACGGTGAAATGCTGATTTCTTTACCATAAAATCAGGAACAACATAATGATTTCAACTATCATCATGTATACTCAACTATGTATTGAACGTTCCAGTGAGGATAATTAGACAAGGAAAATAAATCAAAGACATGCATATTGGAAAAGGAAAAGCAAAACTATGTATATTTGGAGTTGACATAATTTTGTAGGTAGAAAATTTCAAGGATCCACTAAATATCTATTAGAAGTAATAAATGAGTTTGCGTGCTTTGCAGATTACAAAATAAATTACAAAAATAAATTATACTTTTCTACACTAGCAGTAAACAATCCAAAAAATAAATCTAAAAATACAAATCAATTTACAATAGTATTACAGAGAATAAAATACACAGAAAAAATAATAAAAGGAGTGCAAGAATTGTCCACTGTAAACCACAAAACACTTTTTTAAGAAAATAAAGAAGATCTAAATAAAGGAAAGATATCTCATATGGTTGTATTAGGAGGCTTGATATTGTCAAAAAAGCAATACCCCCAAATTGATCTACAGATCCAATACAATTTCTATGCAAATCTCAGCTGTTTTTTTTTTCTTTTGGCAGAAATTGATAAGCTGTCATTATATTCATATGGAAAGTCAAGGACCCAAATTGTCAAAACAATATCGAAAAAGAAGAATAAACTTAGAGGACTTTCACTTTTCAATTTCAAAGGTTACTGCAAACCTATAGTATACGGTGGTTCAGGCATAAGGATAGACTTGAAAATAAAGGAATAAACTTGAGAGCACAGAAATAAACCCTAAAGTTATGGTAAATTGATATTTAACAAAGGGGACAAAAAATTCAGTGGGAGAAATGAAATCTTTAAGAAATGATGCTTGGATGAGTAGATATACACATACAAAAAGTTTTTGGACCTCTTTTTGACACCATGAACAAAAAAGAAAAGAAAGAAACAGAGACAAATGCAAGAGATAAAACTTTGGTTAAGAAATGATACCCTAAATATGACACAAGAAAACAAATGATAAAAGAGATTGATACCAGAAAGATGGCAGAATAGGAGGTCCCAGCCCTCCTCCCCAACAGTAACACCAATTTATCAACTCTCCATGGATGAAAATTCCTTTATGAGATATCTGGATTGCAGGTGAGAGGTTACAGAACACTGGTGCAGCACAGAAATGAGAAAAGACCCATTTAAGAGGGTGAATAGAAAAGTTCCACTTTCCTCCCGTCACACTCCTCCCAACAAGTCACGGAGCAGCACTGAGAAAGATCCCCTAGGCCCACAAGTTCTTTCATGGAAGAAAGAGAGAGAAAGCCTCTCTGTGGATTCTGGCATCAGGCTACGACTGTGGACCTCACCAACAAGCCCACCCAGGATCCCTGACAACTGGCCTGTCCGGCGTCTCTGGCCAAGCTGACTGGTGTAGAGCTTTCCCTGCCTAAGCCAGTCTGTAAAGAGTGGAAAGGGTGACTGCTTCTTCAGATGGGCAGACAGAAATGCAAGGCTACAAGGATCATGAAGACTTCGGGAATATGATACAACCAAGAAAGCAAAATGCAGCTCCAATAATTGATCCTAAAGAAATTATATTTATGAACTGCCTGACAAAGAATTCAAATAATCCTTTCAGAGAAGTTCAGGGAGTTCTTTAAGTTGCAATGAAATGATGCTAAGGAGCAACATGAAAGCATAAGAAAGTGCAAATCTCGTAAGGTAAAGGGAAATATATGGACAAATAATAATGAAATACTATGATGGTGGTACATAGATCACCTTTTAGTCCTGACATAGAAACTAAATACAAAAATATTAGTAAGTATGACCATAAAAATTTGTTTTATAAGTACACAATAAGATGTAGGGGCTTCCCTGGTGGCACAGAGGTTAAGAATCCTCCTGCCAATGCAGGGGACATGGGTTCAAGCCCTGGTCTGGGAAGATCCCACATGCCATGGAGCAACTAAGCCCATGCGCCACGTCTACTGAGCCTGTGCTCTAGAGCCCGCGAGCCACAACTACTCAGCCCACGAGCTACAACTATGGGAGCTCGCGAGCCTAGAGCCTGTGCTCCAGAGCAAGAGAAGCCACTGCAATGAGAAACCCACGAACCTCAAGGAAGAGTAGCTCCCACTCACTGCAACTAGAGAAAGCCTGTGCTCAGCAACAAAGACCCAACACAGCCAAAAAAAAAAAAAAAAAAAGTAAATTCTGACACCAATAACATATACTGTGTATGTGTGGAAGTAAAATTGTAGTTTCTGAATGTGTTTGAAATGTGTTGTTATCAGCTTCAAAAAGACTGTTAAAATCATAAAAATTTTATACAAGCATTATGGTAACCAGAAGGGAAAAGATGACAGTAGATTTTAAAAGGTAAAGAGAAAAGGATCAAAGTATATTACCACCCCATGAAAATACATTTGCATTGAGAGATTGGTTCAAGATGGCGGAGTAGAAGGACGTGCTCTCACTCCCTCTTTCGAGAACACCGGAATCACAACTAACTGCTGAACAATCATTAACAGGAGAACACTGGAACTCACCAAAAAACATACCCCACATCCAAAGACAAAGGAGAAGCCACAGTGAGATGGTAGGAGGGGCGCAAACACAATAAAATCAAATCCCATTACCACTGGATGGCTGACACACAAACTGGAGAACACTTATACCACAGAAGTCCACCCACTGGAGTGAAGGTTCTGAGTCCCACATAAGGCTTCCAAACCTGGGGGTCCAGCAACAGGAGGAGGAATTCCTAGAGAATCAGACTTTGAAGGCTAGTGGGATTTGATTGCAGGACTTCAACAGAAGTGGGGGAAACAGAGACTCCACTCTTGGAGGGCACACACAAAGTAGTGTGTGCATTGGGGCCCAGGGGAAGGAGCAGTGACCCCATAGGAGACTGAACCAGACCTACCTGCTAGTGTTGGAGGGTCTCCTGCAGAAGCGGGGGGTGGTTGTGTCTCACCGTGAGGACAAGGACACTGACAGCAGAAGTTCTGGGAAATACTCCTTGGCGTGAGCCCTCCCAGAGTCTGCCATTAGCCCCAACAAAGAGCTCAGGTAGGCTCCAGTGTTGGGTTGCCTCAGGCCAAACAACCAACAGGGAGGGAACCCAGCCCCACCCATCAGCAGACAAGCAGATTAAGGTTTTACTGAGCTCTACTCACCAGAGCAACAGCCAGCTCTACCAACCACCAGTCCCTCCCATCAGGAAAGTTGCACAAGCCTCTTAGAAAGCCTCATCCACCAGAGGGCAGACAGCAGAAGCAAGAAGAACTACAATTCTACAGCCTGTGGAACAAAAACCACATTCACAGAAAGAGAGACAAGATACAAAGGCAGAGGGCTATGTACCAGATGAAGGAAAAAGATAAAACCCCAGAAAAACAACTAAATGAAGTGGAGATAAGCAACCTTCCAGAAAAAGAATTCAGAATATTGATAGTGAAGGTGATCCAGGACCTCGGAAAAAGAATGGAGGCAAAGATCAAGAAGATGCAACAAATGTTTAACAAAGATCTAGAAGAATTAAAGAACAAAGAAACAGAGATGAACAATACAATAACTGAAATGAAAAATACACTAGAAACAATCAATAGCAGAATAACTGAGGCAGAAGAACGGATAAGTGACCTGGAAGACAGAATGGTGGAATTCACTGCTGCGGAACAGACTAAAGAAAAAAGAATGAAAAGAAATGAAGAGAGCCTAAGAGACCTCTGGGACAACATTAAACGCAACAACATTCGCATTATAGGAGTCCCAGAAGGAGAAGAGAGAGAGAAAGGACACGAGAAAATATTTGAAGAGATTATAGTCGAAAACTTCCCTAACGAGACACATAGTAATCAAACTGGCAAAAATTAAAGACAAAGAAAAATTATTGAAAGCAGCAAGGGAAAAATGACAAATAACATACAAGGGAACTCCCATAATGTTAACAGCTGATTTCTCAGCAGAAACTCCACAAGCAAGAAGGGAATGGCATGATATATTTAAAGTGATGAAAGGGAAGAACCTATAACCAAGATAACTCTACCCGGCAAGGATCCCATTCATATCCAATGGAGAAATCAAAAGCTTTACAGACAAGCAAAAGCTAAGAGAACTCAGCACCACCAAACAGCTCTACAACAAATGCTAAAGGAATTTCTCTAAGTGGAAAACACAAGAGAAGAAAAAGACCTACAAAAGCAAACCCAAAACAATTAAGAAAATGGTCATAAGAGCATACATATCAATAATTACATTAAACATGAATGGATTAAATGCTCCAACCAAAAGACACAGGCTTGCTGAATAGATACAGAAACAAGACCCATCTATATGCCGCCTACAAGAGACCCACTTCCGACCTAGGGACACATACAGACTGAAAGTGAGGGGATGGCAAAAGATAGTCCATGCAAATGGAAATCAAAAGAAAGCTGGAGTAGCAAGACTCATATCAGATAAAATAGACTTTAAAATAAAGAATGTTACAAGAGACAAGGAAGGACACTACATAATGATCAAGGGATCAATCCAAGAAGAAGATATAACAATTATAAATATATATACACCCAACATAGGAACACCTCAATACATAAGGCAACTGCTAACAGCTATAAAAGAAGAAATCGACAGTAACACAATAATAGTGGGAGACTTTAACACCTCACTTACACCAATGGACAGATCATCCAAAATGAAAATAAGTAAGGAAACAGAAGCTTTAAATGACACAATAGACCAGATAGATTTAATTGATATTTATAGGACATTCCATCCAAAAACAGCAGATTACACTTTCTTCTCAAGTGCTAATGGAATATTCTCCAGGATAGATCACATCTTGGGTCACAAATCAAGCCACAATAAATTTAAGAAAAATGAAATCATATCAAGCACCTTTTCTGACCACAACACTATGAGATTAGAAATGAATTACAGGGAAAAAAACGTAAAAAACACAAACAGATGGAGGCTAAACAATACGTTACTAAATAACCAAGAGATCACTGAAGAAATCAAAGAGGAAATCAAAAATACCTAGAGACACATACAGATAAACCGGTTTGCAGGGCAGAAGTTGAGACACAGATGTAGAGAACAAACGTATGGACACAAAGGAGGGAAAACCGCAGTGGGATGGGAATGGTGGTGTGCTGAATTGGGCGATTGGGATTGACATGTATACACTGATGTGTATAAAATTGATGACTAATAAGAACATGCAGTATAAAAAAAAACAGCTAATACTAAACTTTCTTTGGGTTATTTGTATGGAAATATGTTAATATAAATGTTTCAGACATTACATGAAATTTCTAAAAATCTTATATGTTCTGGTATAATGTTATAAGTCATAATTTTAGTTATTACTTTAAAATGTGTATCTCAGAAATAACTAAATTTCCTTGTCAATTGCATTATTATGAACTTTCATCAATCTTTAACCGTGGTCATTTTTAAGTCTTTTGTCATTTACAGACAGTTCTGGATGTACTCTGATACTTTTGCAAAAATATTCCTATAAAAAGGTTTCATCTTCAAGGAATTCATGGAAAAGACTGACAAGTACAGGTTTCTGGTAACTGACTATACTGCTGAACAGAATGAATAAGTATTTTCAGAACTCTAATGGAAAACTGATGAATTCATAAAAGTGCTAACAAAAGATCAAGATGAAAAAAAAAATTAATTACATGGGACTGAGTGAACTGATGAGGATGATTATAATTTTTGTGACTTTTTGTTTGAATTTTTTTAAAAAATCCCACAAGGACTCAGAGGCAAAAAATATACAAATGAATTTTCACTGCAAAGTAAAGGAGCTGTTACAGTGGATTATTGATTACTGAACTGAAAGTCAATATTATGACATAGTATGAGTGTGTTTCGTGTTTGGTAATTGCAATCATTGTTACTTTTGTTGTGGTCATCCATTTATAATGCTTGGTGTCAGTTTATTTATCTCTTGTAAAAATAAAATACAGTGTGTGTGTGTGTGTGTGTGTGTGTGTGTGTGTGTGTGAAAAATAAATAAATAAATAAGAAGATATAACAATTGTAAATATTTATGCACCCAATATAGGAGCCCCTCAATACACAAGGCAAATGCTAACAGCCATAAAAGGGGAAATTGATAGTAACACAATCATAGTAGGGGACTTTAACACCCCACTTTCACCAATGGACAGATCATGCAAAGTGAAAATAAATAAGGAAACACAAGCTTTAAATGACACATTAGACAAGATGGACTTAATTGCTATTTATAGGACATTCCATCCAAAAACAACAGAATACACTTTCTTCTCAATTGCTCATGGAACATTCTCCAGGATAGATCATATCTTGGGTCACAAATCAAGCCTTGGTAAATATAAGAAAACTGAAATCATATCAAGTATCTTTTCCGACCACAATGCTATGAGACTAAATATCAATTGCAGGAAAAAAACTATAAAAAATACAAACACATGGAGGCAAAACAATATGCTACTAAATAACCAAGAGATCACTGAAGGAATCAAAAAAATACCTAGAAGTAAATGACAATGAAAACACTACCACCCAAAACCTATGGGTTGCAGCAAAAGCTGTTCTAAGAGGGAAGTTTATAGCAATACAAGCCTACCTCAAGAAACAAGAAAAATCTCAAATAAACAACCTAACCTTACACCTAAAGCAATTAGAGAAAGAAGAACAAAAAAAACCCAAAGTTAGCAGAAGGAAAAAAATCATAAATATCAGATCAGAAATAAATGAAAAAGAAATGAAGGAAATGATAGCAAAGATCAATAAAACTAAAAGCTGGTTCTTTGAGAAGATAAACAAAATTGATAAACCATAAGCCAGACTCATCAAGGAAAAAAGGGAGAAGACTCAAATCAACAGAATTAGAAATGAAAAAGGAAAAGTAACAACTGATACTGCAGAAATACAAAGGATCATGAGAGATTACTAAAAGCAACTATATGCCAATAAAATGGACATCCTGGAAGAAATGGACAAATTCATAGAAAAGCACAACCTTCCAAGACAGAACCAGGATGAAATAGAAAATTTAAACAGACAAATCACAAGCACTGAAATTGAAACTGTGATTAAAAACCTTCCAACAGGGCTTCCCTGATGGCGCAGCGGTTAAGAATCCACCTGCCAATGCAGGGGACATGGGTTCGAGCCCTGGTCCAGGAAGATCCCACATGCCGTGGAGCAACTAAGCCCGTGAGCCACAACTACTGAGCCTGTGCTCTAGAGCCCGTGAGCCACAACTACTAAGCCCGTGCACCACAACTACTGAAGGCCGCGCGCCTAGAGCCCATGCTCTGCAACAAATGAAGCCACCGCAATGAGAAGACTGTGCACACCGCAACGAAGAGTAGCCCCCACTCCCTGCAACTAGAGAAAGCCTGTGCACAGCAACGAAGACCCAATGTAGCCAATAAATTAATTAATTAATTAAATAAGTTTATTAAAAAAAAAAAAAACTTCCAACAAACAAAAGCCCAGGACCAGATGGCTTCACAGGCAAATTCTATCAAACATTTACAGAACAGCTAACACCGATCCTTCTCAAACTCGTCCAATATATAGCAGAGGGAGGAACACTCCCAAGTTCATTCTACAAGGCCACCATCACCCTGATACCAAAACCAGACAAAGATGTCACAAAAAAGAGAAAACTACAGGCCAATATCACTGATGAACATAGATGCAAAAATCCTCAACAAAATACTAGCAAACAGAATCCAACAGCACATTAAAAGGATCATACACCATGATCAACTGGGGTTTATCCCAGGAATGCAAGTATCTTCAACATGCACAAATCAATCAATGTGATACACCATATTAACAAACAGAAGATAAAAAAGATTTGAAAATCTCAATAGATGCAGAAAAAGATTTAAACAAAATTCAACACCCATTTATGATAAAAACCCACTAGAAAGTAGTTATAGAGGTAACCTACCTCAACACAATAAAGGCCGTATATGACAAACCCACAGCCAACATCATTCTCTATGGTGAAAGACTGAAACCATTTCCTCTAAGATCAGGAACAAGACAAGGTTGTCCATTCTCACCACTATTATTCAACATAATTTTGGAAGTTTTAGCCACAGCAATCTGAGAAGAAAAAGAAATAAAAGGAATCCAAATTGGAAAAGAAGTAAAACTGTCACTGCTTGCAGATGACATGATTCTATACATAGAGAATCCTAGAGATGCTACAAGAAAACTACTAGAGCTAATCAATGAATTTGGTAAAGTAACAGGATACAAAATTAATGCACAGAAATCTCTTTCATTCTTATACACTAATGACAAAAAATCTGAAAGAGAAATTAAGGAAACAATCCCATTCACCACTGCAACAAAAAGCGTAAAATACCTAGGAATAAACCTACCTATGGAGACAAAAGACCTGTATGCAGAAAACTATGAAACTGATGAAAGAAATTAAAGAAAATACAAACAGATGGAGAGATATACCATGTTCTTGGATTGGAAGAATCAACATTGTGAAAATGACTATACTAACCAAAGCAATCTACTGATTCAATGCAATCCCTATCAAACTACCAATGGCATTTTTCACAGGACTAAAACAAAAAATTTCACAATTTGTATGGAAACACAAAAGACCCTGAATAGCCAAAGCAATCTTGAGAAAGAAAAATGGAGCTGGAGGAATCAGGCTCCCTGACTTCAGACTATGCTACAAAGCTACAGTAATCAAGACAGTGTGGTACTGGCACAAAAACAGAAATATAGATCAATGGAACAGGATAGAAAGCCCAGAGATAAACCCACGCACATATGGTCACCTTATCTTTGATAAAGGAGGCAAGAATATACAGTGGAGAAAAGACAGCCTGTTCAATAAGTGGTGCTGGGAAAACTGGACAGCTACATGTAAAAGAATGAAATTAGAACACTCCCTCACACCATACACAAAAAAAACCTCAAAATGGATTAAAGACCTAAATGTAAGGCCAGACACTATAAAACTCTTAGAGGAAAACATAGGCAGAACACTCTATGACATAAATCACAGCAAGATCCTTTTTGACCCACCTCCTAGAGAAATTGAAATAAAAACAAAGATAAACAAATGGGACCTAATGAAAGTTAAAAGCTTTTGCACAGCAAAGGAAACCATAAACAAGAAAATATTTGCAAATGAAGCAACAGACAAAGGATTAATCTCCAAAATTCACAAGCAGATCATGCAGCTCAATATCAAAAAAACAAACAACCCAATAAAAAAATGGGCAGAAGACCTAAATAGACATTTCTCCAAAGAAGATATACAGATGGCCAACAAACACATGAAAGGATGCTCAACATCACTAATCATTAGAGAAATGCAAATCAAAACTACAATGAGGTGTCCCTTCACACCGGTCAGTATGGACAGCATCAAAAAATCTACAAACAATAAATGCTGGAGAAGGTGTGGAGAAAAGGGAACCCTCTTGCACTGTTAGTGGGAATGTAAATTGATACAGCCATATGGAGAACAATATGGAGGTTACTTAAAATACTAAAAATAGAACTACCATATGACCCAGCAATCCCACTACTGGGCATATACCCTGAGAAAACCATAATTCAAAAAGAGTCATGTACCACAATGCTCATTGCACCACTATTTACAATAGCTAGGAGATGGAAGCAAACTAAGTGTCCATCGACAGATGAATGGATAAAGAAGATGTGGCACATATATACAATGGAATATTACTCAGCTCTAAAAAGAAACAAAACTGAGTTATTTGTAGTGAGGTGGATGGACCTAGAGTCTGTCATACAGAGTGAAGTAAGTTAGAAAGAGAAAAATACCATCTGCTAACACATGTATATGGAATCTAAAAAAAAAAAAAAAAGGTCATGAAGAACCTAAGGACAGAATGGGATTAGAGACACAGACCTGCTAGAGAATGGACTTGAGGACACGGGGAGGGGGAAGGGTAAGCTGGGACAAAGTGAGAGAGTGACATGGACATATATACACTCCCAAATGTAAAACGGATAACTAGTGGGAAGCAGCCACATAGCACAGGGAGATCAGCTCAGTGCTTTGTGACCACCTAGAGAGGTGGGATAGGGAAGGTGGGAGGGAGGGAGAGGCAAGAGGGAAGAGATATGGGGATATATGCATATGTATAGCTGATTCACTTTGTTATAAAGCAGAAACTAACACACCAGTGTAAAGCAATTATACTCCAATAAAGATTTTTTTAAAAAGCAATAATTTATGTCATAGCCAAAAAAAAAAAAGATGGTAAAAAAATAGAAATAATGGGGCTTCCCTGGTGGCGCAGTGGTTGAGAATCTGCCTGCTAATGCAGGGGACACGGGTTCGAGCCCTGGTCTGGGAAGATCCCACATGCCACGGAGCAGCTGGGCCCGTGAGCCACAATTGCTGAGCCTGCGCGTCTGGAGCCTGTGCCCCGTGACGGGAGGGGCCGCGATAGAGAAAGGCCCGCGCACCGTGATGAAGAGCGGTCCCCGCACCGCGATGAAGAGTGGCCCCCGCTTGCCGCAACTGGAGAAAGCCCTCGCACGAACCGAAGACCCAACACAGCCAAAAATAAATAAATAAATAAATAAATAAATAAGAAAATCCTTAAAAAAAAAAAATAGAAATAATAATAAATAAGTAAATAAATAAAAATGAGATGGAAATCAGGAATTCACTGGCCATCCAGGGGTTAGGACTCTGCACTTTCGCTGCCAGGGGCTCGGGTTTGATCCGTGGTCAGGGAATTAGGATCCCACAAGCTGTGTAGCACAGCCAAAAAAAGAGAGAGAGAGAGAGAGATGAAAATCACAAAGAAAGTACCACACGGATTCTAGAAATGAGGAATACAGTGCATGAAATGAAAATTGCAATAGAAAGCATCAATGGCAGAATGGATCTTGCAGAAAAAAGAATCTGTGGGCTAAAAGACAATAACTTTGAAATTATCTAATCAGAGGAGAACAAAGAAAAAAGAATAAAACAGAGTAAAGAAAGCCTACATGATCTGTGGGCTACCATCAAAGGGAACAATTTGCCAATTATTGATGTTCCAGAAGGAGAAAAGAGGAAGAAGGGGGCAGAAGACTTACTTAATGAAATAATAGTTGAGAACTTCCCAAATCTGGGGAGACATTTGGATATCCAAGTTCATGAAGCTCATAGATCACTAAACATTTAAACTCAATTTAAAGAGATCCTCTATAAAACACATTATAATAAAACTGTCAGAAGTTAAAAACAGAGTGAATCCTAAAAGCAGCGACAGAAAAGAAGTTTGTAAATTACAAGGGAAACCCCCATGAGGTGATCAGTGAATATCTCAGCAGACACCTTAGAGGCCAGTAGTGAGAGGGATGATATCTTCAGAGCCCTGAAAGAAAAATACTGCCAACAAAGAATATTCTATCTGGCACAGTTACCCAAAGAAATAAAGACTATCTCAGATGAAATAAAGCTGAGAGAGTTCATCCCCACAAACCTGACTTACAAGAAATGCTGAAAGGAGTTCTTCAAGCTGAAATGAAAGGCCCCTAACTAGTAACATGGACATATATGAAAATATTCAACACATTGGCAAAGACGAGTATATAGTCAAACTCCAAATACTCTAATACTGTAATATGGTGGTGTGTTAACTACTTAATTCAGATTTAAAGGCAAAGGACAAGAGTATTAAAAATAGAAATAGCTACAGTCATTGGTTCATGATTATACAATATAAAAAACGGTAAATTGTGACATCAATCACATAAAACGGGGAGTAAAAGGACAGTTTTTGTATACAAAGTTAAGTTTTTATCAGCATGAAATAGACTGTTGTATCTATAAGTAGTTTAATATAAGCCCCATGGTAGCATAAAGCAAAAGCTACAACAGATTCACAAAAGATAAAGAGAAGGATACCAAAGCTTGCCACTATGAAAAATCATCAATTCACTAAAGAAAGCAGAAAAAGAGGAAGAAAGGAATCAGAGACTACAGAAAGCCAGAAAACAATTAATAGGATGGCATTAGTAAGTCTTCAACTATGAATAATTACTCTATATGTAAATAGATTTATTCTCCAATCAAAAGGCATAGAGTGGCTGACTGGATCAAAACAAAACAAAACAAAAAAACCAAGACCCAAATATCTGATGCCTACAAGAGACTCACTTCAGCTTTAAGAACACACATAGGCTCAAAGCAAAGGGATAGAAAAAGATACTCCATGCAAGTGGAAATCATAAGAGAACAGGGATATCTATACTTATAATAAAATAAACTTTAAGCCAAAACAGTAACAACAGACAAAGAAGATCAAAATATAATGATATAGGGGTCATGTCATCAAGAAGATATGAGTCATAAATATATATGCACCCAATATCAGAGCATCTAAACATATAACAGACTTGAAGAGATCTGAAGAGAGAAATAGACAATAATACCATAATAGTAGGGGACTTCACTATCACAACGTCAATAATGGATAGATTATCCAGACAGAAAATCAATAAGGAAATATTGGACTTGAACTATGAGACAAAATGGACCAAACAGACATACATGGAACATTCCATCCAACAGCACTAGAATATGCTTTCTTCTCAAGCATACATGGAACGTTATCCAGGATAAATCATATGACAGGTCACAATCAAGTCTTAGTAAAGTTAAAAAGATTGAACTCATACTAAGAAACTTTTCCAACAACAGTGGCATGAAACTAGAAATCAATAATAAGAACAAATCTGGAATACTCACAAATATGTGGAAATTACACAACATACTCCTGAACAACCAGTGGGTCAAAGAAGAAATCAAAATAGATCTTGAAACAAATAAAAATGGAAACACAACATAACAACCTATGGGACTGAGCAAAAGCAATTCAAAGAGGGAATTTTATATCAATAAATGTTTACACTAGGAAAAAAGAAAATTCTCAAATAAACAACCTAACTTTACACATCAAGGAACTAGAAAAAGAGAACAAACTAAGACCAAAGTTAGCAGAAGGAAGGAAATAACAATTATACAGACATGGAAATTACAGCAAATTAGACAGAGCAGAAAAAAATTATACAGACACAAGAAAAAACAATAGAAAAGATTTATGAAACTAAGATGCTGTCAAAATACTAGAGCAATGCTTAAAAAGCCTACAGGCCATTTTATAGGGGCTCCCTTTTGCAGTGTTGAAATCATTTAGCCTCAAGAAGATGCATAAGGAGGACGAGGAGAAGGAAGAAGCAGATGGAAAGAATAAAGGGGAAAGATGGTCGTTTGAAAAAAGTTGAGTGTTAAGAAAGACTTTAATAGGGCATCTAAAAAAAGATGTTAATAGGGCAAACAAAAGTCTTTAATAATGCTAAGAGACCAGTTCAGGGTAATCGTAGTGACAGGACACCAGCCAAAGAGGATTCTAAAAGAACAACATTGGGGTTGGATCCAGGTTGTAATATCCAAAAATCTTCTTGATGTAATAAATTAAGTTAAAATACAAACAAAAGAAGGAAGCTAAGCCAGAAGCTTGGGTCTCAGTCACCTTGGAAGTCTCCTTCCCTAACCAAAAATCAGTCCATTAATAATCCAGATTAATTAACCTAAGCTGGTTTGAGGATTTGTGGTCGAAACTGCTAATTAACTGCCAATATCCATTTTCCCCTTCTTCCATAATGCAGAATTTTGGCCACCCAGAGGAAAGGCTACATCTCACAGCCTCTCTTGCAGAAGAGTCTGGCCATATGAATCCTTAGCAGCAGTGTTTTCTGGACAGTGGGATGTGAGCAGAAGTAATGTGCACAACCTCTAGGTTGTCTTTAAAGGGAAGAGATGTGTCCTTTCCCTCCGCTTTTGAACCCAGGCAGCCTACCTCCAAAAACAAACAAACAAAAATCTAAGTTCTTTTTTTTAATTTATTTTATTGAAGTATGGTTGATTTACATTGTTGTGTTAGTTTCTGCTGTACAGCAAAGTGAGTCAGTTATACATATATGTACATCCTTTTTCATATTCTTTTCATTATGGTTTATCACAGGATACTGAATATAGTTCCCTGTGCTATACAGTAGGACCTTGTTGTTTATCCATTCTGTACACAATGGTTTGCACCTGCTAATCCCAAACTCCCGATCCATCCCTCCCCCACCTCCCC
The DNA here is from genome assembly GCF_949987535.1 of Balaenoptera acutorostrata. Lineage (NCBI taxonomy): Eukaryota > Metazoa > Chordata > Mammalia > Artiodactyla > Balaenopteridae > Balaenoptera > Balaenoptera acutorostrata. Next base: position 9,073,348 of record NC_080072.1, read on the forward strand.
TCCACGCCTGGCAACCATAAGTCTGTTCTCTCTGAGTCTAAAAACCTGTTCTTAACCATCGTGTTATATGTGTTATATTGCTACTGGCCCCAACTTGCTCCTCCGCTATCCCTAGGATGTTGTCTTCATCATCATGATCCAAAATGATTCACTCTCCTGTCTGCATTCTACTCACCTGGAAGGGAAGAGACAAACTTAAAGAACTGCCTTCCATCCCAAACTCCTAACACTGTGCTCTACGGCCCTCTAGTGGAATGATCTGGTACTTGACATAATCGTTGAGTCAAAGCACTGACGGGGTGGAGGGAGGTTAGAGAGGGAAGAGAAAGTGTCCACAGCGTTCCAGCACCCTCCAGGCATGTAGGTGCCGTCAGTCCCTCATCCCAAAAGGTCACTACCCAAGAGGCTTTAGAGCCACCTTGGAATAAGTCATCCCCAGGAGTCCTAGGGACATACCCTCCTCCCAGTGATGCCCAGGCAACAGCTCAATATTTTGTCACAGGAACAACTACTAAAGGAATTGCCCCTCCAGCTTCAAGGGCCAAGAAGGGCCCAGGTGGAATGATTGCCAAGTGTGGCAGCCCAATTAAATCCCTCCTATGGCTAAAACTGGGAGAGACTTTAACCTGTCGGGCAAACCCTGGAGTCAAAAGTTTTTAAAAACGTCAGGCTGAATCAACAACTTCAAATTCCTCCTTTATTTGGTAAAACACAAGTCGTTCTTCTAACTAACCTGAGCCCAGGGGTCCTAAATGCTACTCTTTTCCATTCACTGGGAGTCCATTATGTTGAATTATGTCCTCCCAAAAAAAGATAGGCTGAAGTCTTATCCCCAGTACTGCAGAATGTGACCTTACTTGGAAAAAGGGTCATTGCGGATGTATTTAGTTAACATGAGGTCCTACTGGAGTAAGGTGGGCCCTCAACCCTATATGACTGGTGTTCTTATAAGAAGACACAGACACACAGGGAGAATGTCACGTGAAGACGGAGGATGGGAGTGATCCATCTACAAGCCAAGGAATGTCTGGGGCTACCACGAGCTAAGAGAGAGAACAGAACTTCCCTAAGAACTTTCAGAAGGAACCAACCCTGCTGACACCTTGATTTTGGACTTCTAGCCTCCAAAACTGTGAGACGATTTCTGTTGTTTTAAAGCACACAGTTTGTGATACTTGGTTACAGTGGCCCTGGGAAACTAACACAGGAGTCAACTGAGTGGAGAAGAAGCTGAGGGTCCCTCATACAATCTTCTCTCCCCTCAAGAATCATCATGGCCCAATGGAAAGGGCACATCTAGGAGGTGGAACTGTGTAGACCCGAGTTTGAATGCTGGCTTACTGTCTGTGTTTACTTAAGAAACGTTTTTAACTTCTCCAAGCCCTATTTCACCTAGAAAAACAAACGGAGGAGGGGATAATGCCATCTAACTCAAAACCCTGCTGAGGCACTTGATGTCCGTTTAATCCCTCTCTCTCTCTCTCTCTCTCTCTCTCTCTCTCCCTCTCTCTCTCCTCTCTCTCTCTCTCTCTCTCTCTCTCTCTCTCTCTCTCTCTCTCACTCATTGTGGAGGAAGCCGCCTGCCGTGTTGTGAGGTGACCATGTGGAAAGGCTCCCTCACAACAACCACATAGAATCAGATGCCTTGCCCTGAGTAGAGCCTTCAGATAAGACCCCAGTCCTAGCCGGCAGCTTGATTGCAACGTCATAAGACACCTTGAGCCAGAGGCACCCAGCTAAGCCAGGTCCAGAATCCTGACCCACAGAAACTGTGAACTACTAAACATGTGTTTTAAGCCACTAAGTTGGAGGGTGATTTGTTACAAGGTAATAAATAGCTAATAGAGTATATTCCACAGGAATCTGGGTCTGTGGAAGGATCTGAAATGTGTACTTTGGAGGCTGAAGTTTGGAGTTCCCTCTGATGCTGTGGAAATTAAGGGGATGGACGAGGCAGCGAAGTGATGAGGCATGCATTTTTGAGTCTGTGTGCTTTCCTCCATTAAAGAAAGTTCCTGACTCACATTCTTAACAGCCATCAGCAGGTTCATGACGAAACTACTCCCTCTTGAACTTTCCTAGCACCTGCTCACGTACTCACCTGTACCCTCTACTTCCATTCTTACTAAACTGAGCTAGGTAAATCCAGTTTTCCAAAATCATCTTCGACTGAATAGTAGCTCCCAAAAAGGTGTGTCTACATCCTGATCCTCAAAGCCTGTCAAAATTACCTTATATAATAAAAGAGTAAATATTACCTTATATGACTAAAAATGTGATTAAGGATTTTGAGAGGAAGGGCATATCTGGGTTGTCCAGGGGGACAAGTGTCCTTAAAAGAGTGAGAAGGAGGAAGATTCCACTGACAGAAGAGGAGGAGACAGAGATTGGAATGATACAGCCTCAAGTCGAAGAATTGCCAGGAGGCACCAGAAGCTGGTAGAGGCAAAGAACTGGTTTTCCCTTACAGACTCCAGAGGCAGTGTGACCTTGCCGACACTTTGATTTCATACTTCTGGCCTTCAAAACTGTAAGAGAATAAATTTCTATGGATGGACCTAGAGATGATCATACTAAGTGAAGTTAAGTCAGAAAGAGAAAGACAGGGCTTCCCTGGTGGCGCAGTGGTTGAGAATCTGCCTGCTAATGCAGGGGACACGGGTTCGAGCCCTGGCCTGGGAAGATCCCACATGCCGCGGAGCGGCTGGGCCCGTGAGCCACAACTGCTGAGCCTGCGCATCTGGAGTCTGTGCTCCGCAACGAGAGAGGCCCGCGCATCGCGATGAAGAGTGGCCCCCGCTTGCCACAACTGGAGAAAGCCCTCGCACAGAAACGAAGACCCAACACAGCCAAAATCAATCAATCAATCAATCAATCAAACATACGCATCTGATTCAAGATCCTCATTAAAAAAAAAAAAAAAAAAAAAAGAAAGAGAAAGACAAACACCACATGATATCACTTATATGTGGAATCAAAAATACGACACAAATGAACTTGCCTACAAAACAAAAACAGACTCACAGGCATAGAGAACAGACTTGTGGTTGCCAAGGGGGAGGGGAGTGGGGAAGGGTTGGATTGGGAGTTCGGGATTAGCAGGTGCAAACTATTATATATAAGATAGATAAACAAGGTCCTACTGTATAGCACAGGGAACCATATTCAATATCCTGTGATTAAACCATAATGGAAAAGAATATGAAAAAGAATATACATATATGTATAACTGAATCATTTTGCTGTACACCAGAAACGAACACAACATTGCAAATCAACTATACTTCAATAACAAAACAAAAATAAAAAAATAAATGTTTGTTGTTTTAAGCCACATAGTTTATTGCACTTTGTTTCAGCAGCCTCAGGAAACTAATACCCCAGTCTATTTCCATGTACAGACATTCTCTATGGTTCCCGTGTGTTGTGGTTCCCGTGTGTGTGTGTGTTTGTGTCCTCCCAAAATTCATACGTTGAAGTGCTGACCCCCACTGTGATGGCATTTGGATGTGAGGCCATTGGGAGATAATGAGGTTTAGATTAGGTCATGAGGGTGGGACCCTCATGACAGGATTAGTGCCCTTTTGAGAAGGAGAAGACAGAGCGATCTCCCTCTCTATGTGCACACACAGAGGAAAAGCCAAGTGAGCCCACAGGGAGAAGGCAGCTGTTGACAAGCCAAGAACAAGTTCTCACCAGGCACCAAATCTGCTGGCACCTTGATCTTGGACTTCCCAGCCTCCAGAACTGTGAGAAAAAAATTTCTGTTGTTTAAACGACCCAGTCCATGGTATTTTGTTACCACAGTCCACACAGGCTAAGACATCATAGTACACTGAAAATGGCCACAAGCCCTTGTCCCATCCCCTTTGCATCTATACTCTTGTATGTGACATGGTCTTCCCATTGAGAAGTGTAATCTATTTCTCCACCCCTTGGCTGTGACTTGCTTTAGTCAAGGAGATATTACCGATCACGACACAAGCAGAAGCTTGAAAGGTACTTGCTCATAGGGTTTCCCTCTTGCTGCTCTTTGGCAGCCCAGGCTCACTTGCTTCCTATAAGAATGAGAGACCACCAGAGCAGAGGTGAGCCAAACCACCTGAGGGACCTCCTGTTAGACCAAACAGCCTGCCAACTGACCCGCCAGCTGACCACATCCACTTGAGCAAACCAGGCAGAGATCAGATCAGGAAGAACCACAAGCTCAGGAGTCAAATAAATGGCTGTTGTTTTAAACCACCACGTTTTGGAGTTGTTTGTTACCCAGCAGTAGATAACTGATACAGTTCCTAAGGTCACCTCAATTCCATGATAAATCTTTACATCCACAGGGGGTAAAGCTCTGATACTATCATGGGCCATTTCCTGATTTTTTTCTCTTTTCCAGGGAAAAAATAGATTTTCATAGTCTTGCTTCAGATGGACCTATGTGCCAAGGAGGACCTTTGGTCTGCCCTGCCATTCCTCTCTGGATGATCTTGGCCAACCCCCTCTCTCTCTGGGTCTTGGTTCCCTCATCTGTACAATTAGGACAATGGATTTAACAAGTGGTTCTCAAACGCTGATTCAAGACAAAGTTCACAACTGGATGCATTAAAATAAGAAAGAATAAGACATTTTAAAGTTCCTATTTAATCTAGAATTCTTCCATTTAAAGGACTGTTCTTTATTTTCAGATCATATTCTTCTTATGTTTGTAATGTTTTTAAGTTGTCCTTTAAGAAATGATAAGGTATTGGGTGGGAGAGGATATAAGTGAAACAAAATTTGCAAAATGTTAATAGCTGCTGAAGCTGGGTGATCTTCGTATATGTTTGAATATTTCCATAAGAAACAGTTTAGTAAATGATGGTGCAAGTAAGTCATGATGGTGTTTGTATATGCATCCGTGTGTGTTTTAATTCTAAAGTGGATGAAAGGGCAGTTCTAAAAATAAAGTAGAGAAGAAGGAGGTGGGGAAGGAGAAGATGAAGAAGAAGAGTTGCTGTGGAAATTAGATACATGCAGACAGAGAGAGCTTAGTAGGCTCTCAGTAAATGCCATTCATACACCGGCAATACAACCTCTTCACACTTCTCTCTGCAATATCCCCCCCGCCCCAACTCCCTCCCTTCTCCCCTGGGTCCTGGAAGGGAAACTTTTTCACCCTGACTTGCAAGTGAGAAAAAGTCATATCAGGGCTCTCTATGTCACAGGAGGTCCGAGGAGAATGTGGCTGTGAACAGGTTGAGGGAGGGGATGGCTGCCTGCCCTTGCCTATCCTCCCACCTGTTGAGCAAAGCAGGTGGATTGACTGCCCGATGGCCCTGGTCACATGCCCCTCCAGGAGTCCTGTCAATATAGAGATGGACAGGGACCTGCTATGCTGCCACCACACCCTCCCCCTATACCTGTGACGGGCCAGCAGAGACCATCAACTCCCAGACCACATCCCATTGGCCTTTACCATTTTAGTGATTGACAGCCTGACTTCCTGTTGCCGAGAACCTGCAACTCTTTGCCAACGGGTTTCCTGGCCACCAGATCCTGTTCTGCCCAAGTATGGCAGACTGGAGGTGCAGGGGAATTAACTACTGTACAATAGCCCTCGACCCATTGTTGACCAGAGTTCAGGGAAAAATGCCCCAGCTCCCCCAGCCGGGGCGCAGGGGTGACTCAGGCATGTGCTGCATGCTGTCTCCCTCAGTTCCCCAGCGAGGTCCAGCTCCAGTGGTCCACAGGGACATCTGGCTCGATGACACACCCTTTATTGACCCCTTCCCTTCCCTATGCCACATCCCCACTGCCCTACTGGGTGTCCTGGGATCACCTCCTAATAAACCACTGGCACTCAGACCTTCGTCTCAGGATCAGCATGCTTACGGGGGAACCCAAACCAAGATACAGACTATGGTAATTGTGCTAGACAGAATAATGTTCCCCCCATGGTGTCCACATCCTAATCCCCAGAACCTGTGAATATGTTACTGTAACTGAAAGTGGGGTTTGGCTGCTTACCTCTCAAAAGCCAATAAAGAGGCGAAGTTGGTGGAAAGGAAAGTTTGCTCTATTTTGGATGTCGGCAACCGGGGCAGAAGGGAGGGGCAGACCCCACCTCCCACACACACACAACCAGGGGGCAAGAGCTTTTATAGGCAGAAGGAGGGGGCTACGTGCAGAAACAGAACAGTCAGCTCTGACAGTCATCTTGAAGTTGGTTATCAGTGGTCTGACCAGCGTCATCTTGATTGTTTCAAGTACAGTTAATCTTCAGTTCCAGGGTCAGTTCCAGTTCTTTGAGGACAATTCTTGGAATTGTGGCAGCTTACGTCATGGGTACAGCCTGGTCATCACATAGATAACTTCTTCCACTTGGGAGGGTTTTCAGTATCTACAACAAGACAGCTCCCAGGATACGGCTCAGAATATTACCTATAGCCCTTGAGAGGGAACGGAAGATCCTTGACTAAACTATTCTTATTTAGTCTTGTTGGACTGTTTTCCTTTGTTTCTGCATTTTCTCACTTCTCTGATTAAACTTATTCTTTGGCTAAAGTTTTTCCACAGACAAAAGGCAGGCGGAGGACATGGGGGCGGGGTGGGGGGGTGGGGAAGGACGATAGGGTCCTGCTCCATTTCATTACCTTACATGGAAAAAGGGGATTTTGCCAATCTTGAGATGGGGAGATTATCCAGAATGATCTGTGTCGCCTCAGTGTAATCACAAGAGTCCTTATAAGAAGGAGGCATTTGAGTCAGAGAAGATGTTATCATGGAAACAGAGGTGAGAGCAATGCAATTGACGGAAAGAGGTCACAAGCCAGCCGGCTTCTAGAAGCTGGAAAAGGCAAGAAAACAGATTTTCCCCTAGGGCCTCCAGAAGGAATGCAGCCCTGCTGACACCTTGATTTAAGCCCAGTGAAACCCATTTTGGACTTCTGACCTCCAGAACTGGAAGATAATACATCTGTGTTGCTTTAAGCCACTAAGTTTGTGGTAATTTGCTGCAGCAACAATAGGAAACCTACAGTAATCAATCAGCCACACTTACCCACTGAACCCAGGCATCGTGATGGAATCCTTCCCAACGTGTGCTAACTGACAGGAATTGGTACCCAAGGAATTACCCATGTACCATCCCTGTGTCATGAACACCTGCCCTCTAGAGCTGGAACCTTTGGACACATCAGAGGAACCCTCTCCCTTGGGTGGGTCCAGCCCTCACTTGCCCGTGTTCCCAGGGTCCACCACATTACACAATCAGGGGCACCACTTCCCTGACTCTCTATGTGAAAGGTGCTTCCTGGGAAACGACAGAGAAAGAACCAGATATTACGGAGGGGGAATGGGGGTGAGGATGAGCCACCCGGGAGCTCCTGAACTTGTGATGCAGCCACTGGGTGTGAGATGCTTCACTGCAGCTGCTCCGATTCTGTCCTTTTGTCTCGGGGACATCCTGACACGGCCTAAGAGACAAGCCACTAAACAGTCAACGTCTTTATTATTAAGTAATGTGGGAAACAGACACCCTGATGCCGAATCTAAGACCCTCCCTACCCCTGACCCCTACCCAGGCGTGGATCAGGGATGAAGCAGGGCTCCGGGATGCCTGTTGCATTATAACTCGTTGGTGTTCGGGAAATATTAGATGATAGCTCCTATGTTTTTTCCCAGTCAGTTGATCAAGCCCCCGCTTGCCTTACTGTCGTTCTTTTCTCCCAGAGGTTGACACTGTCAGGAGGGCGGCGGTCAGTCTGGCTTCCTGGCGCTGGGCAGAGAGAAGCAGCAGGCCAGCCACCTTTGCCTCTCTCGGCCACACGGCGTCGCTGTTGAGCCAGCCCGGCGCGGGTCCGGATGCGGGCGGGGCCGCGGGGCTCGGAGCCCCGGCTTGGGCAGAGCGCCCACCCCAGTGCCCCACCGTGGGCCCCCGAGGACTCTGAGATTCCACACACGGCTGCTGTCCAGGGCCCCAGGCCTGCCGAGGGTCAGCAGCCGTCGCTGTGAATCCTCAGAGTGCGTCCCCTTTCCCTGGGCGACGAGCCCCTCACCCCCTTCTGAGAGAGATGCCTCCGGGATGGCTGGCCCAAGGAAGCCCCAGTGGTCCGGGAGACCCAGGCCGGGAGACTTGCTGCCACCTCTCTGTCTGGTAAAGATGCACACGCATGGACCAAAAAAAAAAATGGAGGGCGCCCAGACACCTGCTGGGGAAATACAAACTAGAGACAAAATCTCCTGCCAACCCAGAAAACCTCTCCGAAAAATTAAGAGGGAAAGAACCTTTTTATATTGAATTAGCATTCGACCAGAAAGTGCGGCATATCACAGGCTATCCGCTAGGAGGTTACAGAGAGCTCTCACCTTTTCATATAGCCAGGCAGATAACGACACGTCATACACATCTCAAGATCAACCACAGCTAGTCCTCCAGCAAAAGGACTGGACGGCACCGCTGTCACGTATATGCTACATTTGCCTGGCAATTACAGTGGCCACCTGTGTTTGCTAATTGCCTTTATGCCGAGGAAAAATACCTACCTCCAGAGGTAGGTTTGCAACCTGGGGCCCGGCACCGGCTCAAGTTAGGCTCCTGCTTTCCCACAGAAAGTGGGAGATGAGTTTCTGGATGATCCATTTCAGAGAGAGAGCTGCGCATCCTTGAGGAAACATTCCTGGGATGGGAAACTGGCAAGAGGCTTATTTAGCATTTGAAAAGATTTACATACATTTCAAAGAGGCAAAGCTTACAATTATAAGGTTTCTAAACTGAAAAGGGAAGAGAAGTCTCTTCCCTTTTTTTCTACAGGGAGAATTAAACTCTTTTCTTTCTTATTTTTAATTTGTATCTGCCCTTACACACCCACGGCAAACGTTCACTACCTCTCAAATCCACCTCCTCTGCCGGCCCCACCACAGACCCTGTAAGCTAGCCACCACACGCGCGAGTGCAGGACACGCACACACTGACTCACACGTGTGCACAGGCATGCGTGCACACGTGCTCACTCACTCTCTGCTTAGCCTTTGCTTTCTGGACTATTTTCCTTTTCAGGTTAACCCTCCAGGTTGAGCTGACTCAACTCAGCAAAAGTTAAGACTAGGTCTAGCCAGTTCTGCCGGGGTGGGAGGAGCAGGGGCGAGGTTGAGTCTAGGCGGGACCAGAGACCTGGGCCCATCTGGCTTCTTTGCTGTGAACTCTTGATTCGTGTATCCACCCCCCTACCCTACCGAACCCTGGCTGCTGTTGGCTTCACCTTCAACTGATAGACCATAATAAAACTGTTCCCTGGTCTGTGCTGGCCTTCTGCAGAGACTGTAACAAGTAAATAGAGGGGACGGGACCTCGAACTGGACCTTTCCTGCCCTCAGGGCTCTGTGCTGGACTTACTGTGAGGTAACAAAGCCTAGCCCTTTACCTCAGCCCAGTTCACGTGAAAGAGGCTGAGAAATTCAAAAAAGACTGTTCCAAATGAGAATTTCTTCCTAGAGAGTTGTCAGCCCAGGAGGGAGAAGGGCTTACACACACACACATCCCAAAATAAACACCCCTCAAGCCAGGTGAGGGGGACTCAGGACCGCTGCTTGGAGGACAGGGGGTCGCCAGAGGGGACCCTGGCACCTCGTCCCCACCCTCACTGCTGAGCCGCTGACACTCAGTGGCCTGCGACTGCTGCTACCAGGGCAGGGCAAGGGGAGAGCAGGGGACCAGAAACCTGGAACAGTGTCAAGACTGGCAGGATGAAGGACAGAGGGCTGCAGGGGGGGTGACCCGCCTGCCACCACTGGCAGGGCAGGAGCCAAATTCCCATGGCCAAAGTGGACATTCAGCAAGAGAGCTGAGCTAGAGCAATCTCGACAGGACCTCACCCGGGGGGCTGCCTGCGGGCACGGGGTGACCCCACAGAAAGCGGCTTTGCGGGAGGACCGGGCAGGGTGTGAGAGGGCAGCCGGAGCAGGTGTGACCTGTGTCAGGAAAGGGCGCAGGCAGAGTTTGTGGAGGGGCTAACTCACCTGCACACCCCACGTGCGTGACAGTCCCATCATCAAGGAGCCCTTAACTGTTTCTTTTCATCCCTCCTTCCCTCTCAGACCGAAGGAGCCGGAAAGCAGCGGCTCGCAGTGGGAGAGGAGGTGAATCAAACAGAGCCAAGACACCCTCCAAGACCACCCACCTGCCGCCGCCTGCCTTTCCCACCAGGTGAAACTGAGTCAGCTGGAATAGGAGACACATGTTGGATGGGAGGTGAATATTCTTAACTTCGATGGGACTGGGCTTATTTTTTAACTTGGCAAAAACAGTTTCTTTTTTAGCCAACTTTTGATAAGAATTTTCAAACTCACAGAAAAGTCAAAAGAATATTGCAATGAAGCCGTATACTCACCACTTAGATTCAAAAATTTTTGACATTGTGGGGTGCGTGTGTGTGTGTGTGTGTGTGTGTGTGTGTGTGTGTGACCTGGTTTGGCTGAACCATTTGAAAGTGAGCCTCAGACATCACAACACTTCACTCTTGGATCATTCAATGTACATCTCTTAAAGAATCACTTTTTAAAGCCTGAAATTGAAAGTGATCTAATACCTGAAAGGAATTGGTAAAACTCTATTTAGTTGAAATACTTTCAAGGAGAGGGATTAGAGAAGCAACAGAGCAAATGCTAGGATGGTGGTGGGAGACAAATTAAGCTGTTTCCAGCTTGCACCCTACAAAGTCCAGCCAGTTGAAAAAAAACAGTTACATGAAGAAGATAAGACCATTTCAGGTAATGACAGGTGTTATAAAAAAATAAAACAGGGTAGAGGTGATGAGGGTAAGACCAGGAGGCGAGACAACATAGGGGGGGTAAGGAGTCAACCACTCAGGAAGAAAAAGTGACTTTTGAGCTGAGACCTCAAGTCAGCAACGCCAGACAGTCAGGAGAACGGTGTTCAAGGCAGAGTCAAGAGCAAGGCCAAGGGCCCGGAGGCATAAAGGAGCACGGAGGGACAGCTTGCGGAGAAGGGGTATGGAAAGTACAGAGAGAGGAGAAGTGATGGGGACCCCGCTCTCTCAGCCAAGGGGAGGAATTTGGAGAGAATTTTAAGCAGGAGAGTAACTTGATTGGACTTACGGTTTTAGATACTCTGGCTGCTCAGGTGAAAAAGACCTGGGGGGAGACCCAAGAGTGAAGCCCAGAAACCACGAAGGAGGCTGTTTGCAATCCTCCAGGCCAGGGAGGTTGGTGGCTTGGATCAGAGTGGTATCCCGAGGTAGGCATTATTGCCCCCACTTTAAAGATGAGGAAACTGAGGCTCAGAGAAGTTAAGTGACTTGACCAAGATCATGCTTCCTTTAAGTGGCAGGGCCAGGATTATTTTTTGGAGGGGGAGGGAGGGTACTCTTTTTAATTGTGGTAAAATATACGTAACGTAAAACTTACCATCTTACCCATTTTTAAGTGTGCAATTCAGTGGCATTAAGTACATTCACAATGTTGTGCCAACATCACCACTATCCTTTTCCAGAACTTTTTCATCATCTCAAACAGAAACTGTACCCATTCACCAATAGTTCCCCTGTCCCCCTACCCCAGTCCCTGGTAGCCCATAATAGAGGTCTACTTTCTGGCTCTATGAATGTTCTCCTCTAGGTACCTCCTGTAAGTGGAATCATATAATATTTGTCCTTTTGTGTCTGGCTTATTTCACTGAGTATAACATTTTTTTGTTTTGGTTTGGTTTTGGTTTTGGCTTTTTTTTTTTTTTTTTTTTTTTTTGGCCACGCCGAGTGTCTTGCAGGATTTTATTTCCCGGACCAGGGATGGAACCCACGCCCTCGGCAGTGAAAGTGAGGAGTCCTATCCACTGGACCACCAGGGAATTCCCAGTATAATATTTTCAAAGTTCATCCATATTGTAACATGTATCTGAATTTCCTTCCTTTCTAAGGCTGAATAATATTCCATTGTGTGTATGTCACATTGTGTTTAACCATTCATCTGTTGTTGGAGGGCCAGGATTTTTACCAAGATGTCTGATTGGCGCTGAGTCCAGCGCAGTGCCCCCAGCGGCCACCAGAGGGCGCACAGAGACCACTCCCACCCCTACCCCCTCCCCACCCACCCAGGCGGGCGCGCTGCGGGCACTTGGCGGTTTGTGGGAGGAAGAGGAAGCCGGAGCTCAGCCTCTTGCACGCACATCCCACACCAAGGAACATGCAGATGACAGGGAAGCTGGCTACGGGGAAAGAGACCCAACTATAGAATTGGCCTCAAAGGGAGGAAAGGGAGGAGGTCGGGGTGGGAAGTGTCGCCCCTGCAGTCCTGGTCCAACCCGCAAAGGAAACAAACGCTGGGCACCCCTAGCTTCCGGCTGAGGAGCTGAGTGAAGCAGGCGGGGCACTGTGTCCAGGGAGCCTCGGGCTCCCGGTCCTGCTCGCCTCCAGCGGCCCCGTGAGCTCCAGCCTAAGGCTTGCACGTTTCACAGATGAGGAAACTGAAGCTCGGAGCCACTGACCGCTTGTCCAGAGCAAGCGGAGGAGGCAAGGTCCGAACACCTGCCGCCAGGTGGGCCTTGTGAACTTCTCCTCTCCAGGCTCAGTGCCCTGATTTCTTCAACCATATCCCAGTGTGGTTTTAGGCCTCATTCCCCACTTGATCTTGTTGGCCAGTCTCTCTGCAGGGGAAGCGCAGAATGGGGTGCGGCTCTTGAAGCTGCTCTGACCACCGTGCTCTCCCTCCTTCTGAGCATTAGGCCTCTAATAATGCCACCCAAGTCTGTCCTGGCTGGTCTTGGCAGTCACCTCATGTTGACCAAAATTTCCATCAGCTTAAATCCCTCAACTTTTCTCCCATGTGCTGTTTGTTGCTAAGCCTTTTCTTCCCCCTACTGCGTCCATGTGCAGCTGGGTCTTTGGATCTGAGTCCAGGAGCTGACATTTATCCCCGTCAGATTTCATCTTGTTCATTCATCTGACAAACATTTGTTCGGTGCCCACGCCATACCAAGAACTGGCAGCACAGAAAGACAGATCCCCTGTCCTTGAGGAGCTCACACTGTCATTAATCACAGCAACCACCATAGTTATCAAGGGCCTGCTGTGTGCCAGGCACTGTGCTGGGGGCTGCATGTAGCTTGTCTCACTGACCCTCAAAGCACTGCAGTATAGGTGGCATTGCTCCCATTTTGCAAATGGGGAAATCGAGGTTCAAAAAGTTTTTGTGCCTTGTCTGAAGTGGCATACCTGGAAAGTGGCAGGCTCAGCATTCAACCCTTCAATCGCTTTAGATTCTGGCTCTGTCCTCCTACATAGATACCCTCTCTCCCAGCTTTGGGTTCTCTGCAAACCTGATAAACTTCACTTCTCTGAATTTCATCAACAGCACTGATGAAACTAAGATGAGGTCAGAGACCTGGGGTGAGCCACCAATGCCCCTCTACCCCAGAGGGACAGCCATCTATGACTCTGCACCCTGTGGGCTCAGCAGATACAAATGCACTCGACTGGAAGCCCCCTGACCCTTCTCCTCCCTCCACCCCAGTCCCCAGGCTCGCTCCCCGTCCAAGCGGCTATGTATCTGGTTGTTGGCGTCTTTGCCAAAACACCAGCCCCCACTGCCAAGTCCTCTATATGCAGGAGCCCAGCTGTGCCTGGCCCTTGCCTGAATCATGGTAAAGCTCCATTTGCCAATGTCCCTCCCCAAGAGGGAGACCTGAAGCCCAAGGCCGGGAGAGGGCAGTTGAGCTGGGATTTCTCAGGCTCTGAGCACCCCCTCTTGCATCTGAGGCTTCTGCTCTCCCGCACCGTCTGCTCCCAGAGGCTCAGCCCATCTTTTTCGCTCAGCTCTTCCACCAAGCTGACGGAGACCAACTGCAGAGCAGGCCTGTGCGAGGGCTGGGGGCAGGAAAGGAGGTGAGCAGAATAAAGCACTGCTCTGTGAGGGAGACGAGGTTTGAGATGGGCTCCAAGCTCCTGGCCAGACCCGGGGACACCGTACCCCATGACAGGGTTTGAGCTTACCACCTCACAGGACCACAGGCACCCACCCTCCTCACAGCCCCAGAAGATTGGAAATATTATCATTGTGCCCATTTTGCAGGCAAGGAGACGAAGGTACAGCAAGTGGGATCCAGGCCTGGACACTACCTCTGCTAAGACTGCTTCCTGAAAAGAGATCAGGGACTTGTGGACAGAATGCATCTGCTGAACAAGAACCGAGCGAGCTCCTACCATAAGCCCAGTAAGCAGCAAATATGTCAGAGTCAGGCCCTGCCCTTATGGCCTCACGTTCGGGGGCAGGGGAGATAGATAATAAAGCCAGCCCATAATTTCAGGCAGTGATAAATGCTACGAAGAGCATAAAGCCAGGGAGAGCTTTATGTCAGTAGGTGTCACTAGAGTTAAGGATGCTACTCCAGCTAGCATTGTCCTGGAAGGTCTCTCTGACGAGGTGACATTTGCGGAGCCAAGAAGGAGCTGGCCTTGGGGACAGCAAGTATAAAGATGCAGAAAGAGAATGAGTGCAGTGTGGTACCAAATCCACCCACCCCCACCGTGGATGATTACAGAGAGGAAACCACATGGCTCTGATGTGAGGCCTCAGTGGGGAAGCATGTGGGCCGGTGTCCTCAGGATGCCTGAGTCCTGGCACGGGCTCCACGGATGCCTCCACTCTCCCTCCAGGGGTCTGTGAGCCCCCGCCCGGAATGTGGGTCTGTGATGCTCTGTGTCGTCTTCGTTTCCTCCCATCTTCAACACCTTTCTGCGCAAGGCCCAGCCCAAAGCAGGCTCTAGATAAACTTTGCCGAATGAACAACCTCCAGAAGGCCCTGCTCACCAAATCCCGAGGGCCAGCAAGGAGGAAGTGTGAGGACAAACCCGAGGAAATCCTACCTTCTTCTGCAAGGAATCACTTGATGGAGTTTGTGGCTCCTGTCGGTGGTAGAAGCAGAAAAGACAAAGGGATTCCAGAAGGTGGGAGGAGGGGGTCGCCTACACAATTGGAAATTTTCGCACAGAAGTCCAGATTTCAAGCTATTTTTAAAATATTTGAAGATCTGGCAACCCCGAGCCTGCATATCCCCATGGCAACGCCAGCTGGTGCTGAGCGGCCCTGGTGACTGGACATGCGTTCTGCACTTCGCCGCGGACAGGCGGCTCACTGCTGCAGACACTTAACCCACCCGACTCGTTCACATCACTGGCCCCGTGGGCATCTGCATCGGACAACCCCGGTTTAAGAGATCTGATGAGCAGAAAGTAGTGCAGGGGGCATGGGGACCATGGCATCTGTCGTGTCAGCCTGCAGCTAAGGAGAGTCAGACTGAGGTCCCCTCCCTCAGGTTCTTACGGCAGTTGTCCAGTGTGCGGAGGTTTCCAGGTCCACTTAAATCGGTTCGCTGTGCTGTGTTCTGGGTTCGGGTGCCGGGAGGGCTCTAAACCTTCGGCCGTTCAGTCGAGGCGAGAGATGCAGTTCCCGATGTGCAACAGCATGGGGCGTCTCTCCCTACTGCGTCCTCAGAGCTGCAGGGCGGTAGGGCGGTAGGGGTGGGGCGGGGGAGGGGGGCGCCACTCCCGGCCTTGACGGTGCAGCCAGGGCTCCAGCTGCTGGAAAACAGTCCCTCAGTCATCCCGGGTCTCAGAATGATCCTGTGTCCCTGCATTTTCTCACTTGGGGTGACAGCTGAGGCCCAGCCTGCCTGGCAACATGATGGGCTCAGCGGTGATTAACTGGGCCAGGACATACTCCAGGTGCCCGAGGACAGCCTCAAGAGGTCCACAACCCACCTTGAAGCCCTTCCAGCCTGTGACCCAGGGGCCAAAGGGCACCCCTTCTGCCC
Source organism: Balaenoptera acutorostrata (assembly GCF_949987535.1). Classification (NCBI taxonomy): domain Eukaryota; kingdom Metazoa; phylum Chordata; class Mammalia; order Artiodactyla; family Balaenopteridae; genus Balaenoptera; species Balaenoptera acutorostrata. Next base: position 9,089,144 of record NC_080072.1, read on the forward strand.
TCCCTTCTCCCAGCATCCTTCTCTTCCTCCTCTTCTTCTGGGACTGCTCAGCCTTGCTGGTCCCTCAGGGCTGACCCTCAAATTAAGTACTATGTGCTTAGCACTTTAAAATCCCAACAATCCTATAAGGTAGATATTAATCCCCATTTTACAAGTGGGGAAACTGAGGCTTAAACAGGAGACATCACGGGCCCAGGGCCAACCAATTAGCGAGTGGTGGAGTCGTGATTCAAATCCAGGCCTGTGGAACCCCTCTTCCCTGGACTGCTTTGTTCCCATGAAGGAAATTTTAGAATCAGCCCGTGGAGGAGGAGGGGTTGGTTAGGGTTTGAGGGCAGAGGACAATCCCTTGCCCAGGTCCAGCCTGAAACCACCCCACACAGGCCACCTATCCTGTTGGAGCCGCCCAAGGACAGGGGCAGAATCTGGGGCCCCTAAACCAGCGATGAAGGCTCAGGGCTTCAGCATGGCCACCAGGGAGGAACAGCTCCTGGCCCTTGGGGATTTACTGAATGCCTCACGATCCCCACCTGGGGCTATAGTCTGAGCAGCGGGACAGGGTCCCACACATGCTACAGCTTCTGCCTTGAACCCATGAGGGGTGGTGAGCAGACAGCGCCAGGCACAGAGACACCTGGACAGTTCAAATGGCCAACTCGGCTGGAGGGGACCTAGATGAGGGGCAAGAGACCCAGAGTCTGTACAAGGCGAGCTTAAGCACCGCTGAGCATGCCTCGGTCAGCTCATGAGCCACAACCTCAGGAGCTCCCCCCTCCCACCTACAGGGAGACAGAGAAGCCCAGGGATCGTCAGCCCCTCTGAGACTATCACAGCGATGTGACCAAGGCCACCACCCTGGGTAAGAAGAGAGGTTCTGTCCATGCTATTTCACCCAGTTTACCTCCCATTTTCCCACCATGCCCTGCACTCACACCGCTGGGTCTGCAAGTCCCTCCTCATTTCTGCCTGCGTAAATGCCTCCTTCTATGGGCAGCCCACCCTGATCTGATCCCTCAGATCTGGTCATTTTCTCCCTCTCCTGAGACCACTGAAACTGTGTGGACCTCTCCTGTGGCACTGAGGTCAGTCTCCTTTATGCTGTAATTGTTTCTGGAACACGGTCTTTTCTGACAAGTGGACTGGAAGTTTCAGCAGGCACCCTAGCTCTTAGCGCAGGGCCTCATGCACACAGAGCGTGAGACACATTGGATGGAAGGAAGGATGGAGGGAAGGAAGGAAGGAAGAAAAGAAGGAAGGAGGGAGGGAGGAAGGAAGGAAGGAAGGAAGGAGGGAAGGAAGGATGGATGGAAGGAAGGAAGGAGGGAAGGAAGGAAGGAGAGAAGGAGGGAAGGAGGGAAGGAAGGAAGGATGGAAGGAAGGAAGGAGGGAAGGAAGGAAGGAAGGAAAGAAGGAAGGAAGGAAGGAGGGAAGGAAGGAAGGATCAAAGGAAGGAAGGAAAGAGGGAAGGAAGGAAGGAAGGAAGGAAGGAAGGAGGGAAGGAAGGAAGGAAGGAAGGAGGGAAGGAAGGAAGGAAGGAGGGAAGGAAGGAGGGAAGGAAGGAAGGAAGGAAGGAGGGAAGGAAGGAAAGAAGGAAGGAAGGAAGGAGGGAAGGAAGGAAGGAGGGAAGGAAGGATGGAAGGAAGGAAGGAAGGAAAGAAGGAAGGAAGGAAGGATGGAAGGAAGGAAGGATGGAAGGAAGGAGGGAAGGAAAGAAGGAAGGAAGGAGGGAAGGAAGGATGGAAGGAAGGAAGGAGGGAAGGAAGGAAAGAAGGAAGGAAGGAGGGAAGGAAGGAAGGAAGGAAGGATGGAAGCAAGAAAGGAGGGAAGGAAGGAAGGAAGGAGGGAAGGAAGGAAGGAAAGAAAGAAAGAAGGAAGGATGGGGAGACGACCAGATAAACAGATGAACAAATGAGTGGGTAGGAGAGTGGATGGCCCACAGAGATTCAGTATGGCCTCCATAATTGGCCAGAACTCTCCCTCCAAGGGAATGAGATTTCCCTGTTTCACTTATCACAGCCCCTCCCCTGCCTCAGTGAACTGAAGATTTAGAGACTGTGCTGTGTGGAGCTGCAAAGGGACGCGGGGAGTCAGATCTGTGTTCCTTCCCTCACTGGACCTCAGCATCCCTTATATAAGATGAGGACATTGGACTAGATGATTCTTTGGGCCTTTCCAGAGCAAAACACATGTCAGTGCTGGGACCCAGCAAAGAACAGGGCAACTGATTGAACCTAGTTCAGCTTAAAGGCTCTAGAAGAGTTTAGGCAAAAATGAAAGGAAGAAAGAGAAAGAGAAAGAAAGAAGGGGGAAGGAAGGAAGGGAGGAAAGAAGGAAGAAAATCGATTCCCATGTCCCAAATTAAAAATGCGGTTTTTTTTAATCTTCATCCTTCCTGTTTTTAAATTTATTTATTTATTTATTTATTTATTGTTGTTGTTGTTTTTGGTTTTTTTAATTAATTATTTATTTATTTATTTTTGGCTGAGTTGGGTCTTCGTTTCTGTGCGAGGGCTTTCTCTAGTTGCGGCAAGCGGGGGCCACTCTTCATCGCAGTGCGCGGGCCTCTCACTGTCACGGCCTCTCTTGTTGTGGAGCACAGGCTCCAGACGCGCAGGCTCAGTAATTGTGGCTCACGGGCCCAGTTGCTCCGCGGCATGTGGGATCTTCCCAGACCAGGGCTCGAACCCGTGTCCCCTGCATTGGCAGGCAGATTCTCAACCACTGCACCACCAGGGAAGCCCTAAAAATGCATTTTTTAAAAATGCATCTAGTATGTAAGATTTCCCAAATGCATCATTTCTTTAAAAAAAAATGTTATTTTCAACATATTGAACTTAGGATCACAGCATGTAAGAAGAGATGGATCCTCTGATATAATGGAGCTGCCTCAGGCTGGGATGGCCTGGGGCAAAAGGTGCCAAAGGGAAGGATGGGCTGGGAGGCTGGGGGTGTGGAGGGGGCTTCTCTCCACCCGCTTCACCACTTAAGCAGACCACCTCCTTTAGGATCTGACTTATATGTTGACCTTAGGAACCCACTATATTGTTTGAATAAAAGGTTTCTCTGTGTGTGTGTGTGTGTGTGTGTGTGTGTGTGTGTGTGTGTGTGTTTTAAGCCACTTAACTAATAAAGAGAAACAAGAAGCCCAGAGGGAGGTGATTTGCCCAAGGTCGTACAGCAAGTGCATCAACACATTCCTTCAGTTCAGATTCAGGAATCCAAGCACATCCATGGGGGTCGGGGGCACTGCCCCTGACTGGGCTATACTCGGGCTCGGCTCCAGCAGCCGCAGTGGGAAGTCACCAGGCTCCTTTAAACAACATTCCACTAGGACAGGAACAATCAGATAACCCTGGCCCAATTAGGAACCAGAAAATCTCACAGAGGGCGAATGCCCAGAACAGGGGGGCTCAGGGCGGGGGCCCAGCTCTCTGCAAGCTTCACAGTCGAAAACCTTCCTAAAACAACCCCTTGGCTGCCTCGGAGCATAATTTAATCTTCCTTTGATGACTCCGGATCTTGCCCTGCCTTGGGCCACTTTAAGAACATCAATTACTGCTGGGCCCAGGTGGGGAGCGGAGAGGAGGGGCTGGACCCGGGTTACAGCTGACCCTGCCCTTGGGGAGGCCGGTAGGGGAGGAAGAGCTGGAGGAGACTTCAGGGGGAGGAGCCCAGCCTGAGCCCAGGGAGCTGGATGCTGCCTTGGTGGAGAAGGGGGCCAAGGAAGAGAATGGGGAGCCCCCTCCCCAACCAAGAAGGGGAGCCCTAGGTGGGCTCCTTCTTAGCCCCCAGAGCAGGCAGGAGGGGCAGCTCCTAAGGTTCCTGGAGGAAGAACCCGAGAGCTGAAGGCAGGCAGGAGTGATGCTAAAGGCCAGGCTAGGCGACCTTGCTAAGGGAGAGGCAGCACAGTGCCCCACGGACTTTGCAGAAATGTTGGCTCCAAGGGAATTCCCTGGTGGCGCAGTGGTTAAGAATCCGCCTGCCAACGCAGGGGACATGGGTTCGATCCCTGGTCCAGGAGGATCCCACATGCCGCGGAGCAACTAAGCCTGTGCGTCACAACTACTGAGCCTGCGCTCTAGAGCCCGCGAGCCACAACTACTGAGCCCACGTGCCACAACTACTGGAGCCCACGCGCCACACCAAGAGAGGCCACCACAATGAGAAGCCCGTGCACCGCAAGGAAGAGTGGCCCCTGCTCACCGCAACTAGAGAAAGGCCACGTGCAACCCACCGCAGCCATAAATAAACAAATACATTTATTAAAAAAAATAAAAAATAAAAAATAAAAAAAGAAATGTTGGCTCCAAGAGACAGAAGTGGGCTTAGAGCCACACTGCCCCTGCCCTGCCACTTCCTGGCTGGGGAACCAGGAGCAAGTTACTTAACCTCTCCGTGCCTCAATTTCCTAGGATAATGCTAGAATAGTAATAACAAGGCTGCTGTGAGGGTTAAACGAGACTCACGTTGGCTGCTAGAAAGTGGGGGCTTAGGGGGCTTCCCTGGTGGCGCAGTGGTTAAGAGTCCGCCTGCCAATGCAGGGGACGTGGGTTTGAGCCCTGGTCCCGGAAGATCCCACATGCCGCGGAGCAACTAAGCCCGTGCGCCACAACTACTGAGCCCGCGTGCCACAACTACTGAAGCCTGCACGCCTAGAGCCCGTGCTCCGCAACAAGAGAAGCCATGGCAATGAGAAGCCCACGCAAGGAAGAGTAGCCTCCGCTCGCCACAACTAGAGGAAGCCTGCGCACAGCAACAAAGACCCAATGCAGCCAAAAATAAATAAATAAAATGAATAAATTTATAAAAAAAAAAAAAAAAGAAAGAAAGTGGGGACTTAGATCGCGGTCTCATGAGGAAAGGGCTGGAAGTACATACATCAGATCACTCACAGGGTTGGCTGTCAGGTGAGACGGGGCGTTTTGTTTTGTTTGGCTTGTTTGTATTTCCTGTACTTTATGCGAGAAACAGTTGATTATATAATTAAAATAATATTCAGAGGAAAAAACAGAACCATAGGGACTGCAAGGTTTCTTTAAAGGGAAGCAGTTGATCAGAAGAGGAGCCCATCCATTGCGCGCGGGGATGGAAGGGGGCGTGGGCGTTCCCCTGGGTCTGAGACTCAGACAGGGGAGCCCTGGCTGCCCCAGGGGCCCAGGGGGTGACAGCCCGGAGCCCTCAGCGACAGACACAGGGGACATTTTCGGCCTGGACGTGCCCTACTATTTCCTGTGCCCTACCAAGAAGCACCAGGCAGGGGAAGTCGGTGCCCTGGAGAGTATTGTCCACTCACAGGCAGCAGCACTTCTCTGATTGGCTCTTCTCAGCTCCGAGTCTTCAGACCGTCAGCTCAGAGAGGACCCTGGGCCCTCAGGACTCAAGCCAGCCCCCCACCCCATCCCCCGACTCCCCCTGCCCAGACCACCTAGGCTTCTGTCCCCCCAGCAGCCCCACTAGGCTCAGGCACACCACCACACCAGCCTTTGCTGAGGCAGCCCTTTGAGGAAAGCTGGGCTTAGTGGGTCCACAGCCCTGGCCCTGCCAGTGTCATTAATCCCCAAAGGAAAGTCAAACATTAGCCTGGGAAACAGCTTATGCCTTATATAAGCCCCCCTGGGGAAGGCACAAACACAGCTTGCTGGAGCTGAGCTGCCAAACTACAGCAGCTGCCGGACCCTGGGACAGAGCAAGGGTTTCAGACACATCGACCACCAACCCCACCGGAGGGAGGAGCCAGGCCCAGCTACCAGGTGAGGAGGGACCCCTGGGAAGCCCCCAAGGCCGGGCCTTGCTTCCTCATTGCAACTGACCGAGTCCCTTATGCCCTCTGGGATCTGCTTGGCTCCTTTCTGCTGCCCTGGTATGGTGCACCCAGCCCCAGGGGACAGCCAAAACCAGGAGGCGCTGGGCTTGGGGAGACCTTCCCAGCAGGCCCCCTGAGCCCTGCCAGTCCCGTGTGTCTGCTCAAGGCAACCAGGGACCTCGCCCACTTACTCCTGACATCCATCCTGTGGGGACAACGTCCAAGACGGGGCCCCTTGGTCCCAGCGGCCTGCCTGCACTGCCCCACGCCTGCAGCGCATGTGCCCAGCCTGGCTGAACACCTACTCACACCCACAAGTCCCCACACGCACACAGCGACACACCCACGCTCACACAGCTGTGCCCTTACACTCCAGCCTAAATGTGCACGTCCCAGCAGACACTGCTGTGAACACACACCACACCTGTGACCCCACGTCTGCACGCGCAGTTGCGTACATCCTCATCCACACACAAATCTGTGGGTACGCACGGCTGTATCACACGCTTATACATACACAGGCTTACACATACACCTGGGCACACCCCCCCGCTTGTGCTTCCACACCCATCCACCTGCCCCCCCTCACCCCCATGCACACATCCCTCTCCCCGGCCTGGTGCCCCACCCGTAGCTCTGGCTCATCTTGCCCAGTGCCATGACCTTCGCTGAGCTCGTGGACCGCGTGGCCAGCAAAGGGCCCTTCCAGTTCCTGCACACGGTCCTGCTCGGCCTCCCGATCCTCAGCATGGCCAACCACAACCTGCTGCAGATCTTCACAGCGGCCACCCCCGCCCACCACTGTCGCCCACCACCCAACGCCTCCGCGGGGCCCTGGGTGCTCCCCATGGGCCCGAATGAGAAGCCTGAGCCGTGCCTCCGTTTTGTATATCCACCCAACGCCAGCCTGCCCAATGACACCCAGGGGGCCACCGAGCCCTGCCTGGATGGCTGGACCTACGACGTCAGCACCAGGGACTCCATTGTGACTGAGGTATGCCCAGAGGCCAGCCCTCTCCCTCCGATTACAGCAGGGACCCCACACTCGTGGACAGGGGAGCAGGCTGGGGCCCAGTCTCCCTAAGGACCCAGGGACAGGGCACTGGGCAGGCAGAGAGGAAGGGCCTGGGTGCAGAGACGCACCAACCAAAATGTTCCATCTCTTCACATTCAGAGTGCAAACAGCCCTTTCTATGCCAGGCGCAGCGCCAAACTCTGGGGATACAAAAATGCACTGTCCCTGTTCCCACGGGGTCCACCGCCTAGCAGGGGTAACATCAATTAATGAGAGGACCACACAAAGAAATGTCAAATTACAACTTCAAAGTACTTAAGGTTGTGACCTTAGACTACAGCCTACCCCTGGGCTGGGGGCAAGGGCCAGGGGAAGCTTCCTTTAAAAAGTGACCCTAGGCGGAGATAAGGGAGTCCAGCAAGAGTTAGCCAGGCAATGGGGAAAAGGAGGAAAATTCCATCTTGGGCAAAGGTCTCAAGGTGGGACAGTGTGTGCAGGAGGGGATGGACAGAGGTGAGGGTTGGAACATGCCTGAGCAGACCCAGAAAACATCTCATCCGCTCCTGCAGTCACTTCTGTGTTCATCTCCCATTCATTCACACCCTCATTTATTCACTGATTCTTTTACCCACCATCTCCAGGAGTTACAGAGTTAAATCAGGCTCTCAAATGACCTGGAGACCATGGTCAGATGAAGAGAGCGAAATGGGAATTGGCATTTATTGAGGATCCACAAATAGCCAGTCACGTCTTGGTGTCTGGCAGACATTGTCTCCCACACTTTGATTCCCACAATGATATTCTGTTGAAGGTGATTTTATCTCCTTTTTCATTCAAAAAAAAAAAAAGAAAAACTAAGACTCAGAGGAGGGAAGTGAAGGTCCAGTGCCACACAGCTGGTCAGTTTCGGAGCTGGAGTTTAAAGCAAAAGTCCATACTAGGCACAGGGGGACAAGCATTCATGGCAGTACAAAAGAGTGGGGGGACCACGGGATTCTAGGGAGCCTTCCTGGAGGGGGTGACATGTGAGCAGTGAGCAGAGGCCAATGTTTTCATTCTCCCTTCGGGGACCATGAGCCCCTCGAGGGCAGGATCTTGCTTTTGCCGCCTTAGAAGAGATGCATTTCAAAGTCTTTACCCGGTGCCAGTCCTGTGCTGGGCACACTATGAGCGTGGGCTCCTGGAATCCCTGGAGATGGCATCTCAGTGAGGGAAGTATTGTTAGTACCTTCAGATGAGGAAACCGAGGCTCAGCCTGGTTCAATGACTTTCCCAGGAGTACATATGATTAGGACCTGGCAGAGAAATGATTTGAATCCAGGACTATCTATGTTCAGAATCTATGATTGCTATTCATTTGTCTAGTGAGTATTTATTTCTGTATAAAGCACTGACTACGCGCAAGGCACTGTCCTAAGTGCTTAATAAATATTAACCCTTTTAACCTTCCTGACAACATTATAAGATAGTTAGTATGATAAGCCCATTGTTGCGATGGGGAAACTGAAGCGCAGAGAGGATAAGGAGCTTGTTCAAGGTCTCGCCACTAGTAAGAGGCAGATTCAGGATCTGAACACAGGCACCTGGCCCCAGAGCCGTGCTCCTAACCATCACATCTGCTGACTCTCATGGCCCCGGATACTCCATCCCTGTCCTATGCACTTTTTCTCCCCAGCACCCAGCCCAGTGCCTGAAATACATCCAGCATCCAACATTTATTGACAGCTACACGCATAATACTGAGGACACAGAGTCAAAGAACTCATGAGCCCTGCCTGTCCTCCAGGTGCTCACCTCTAGTGAGGAAACTCACCAGCAGCGTGGTGGGGTACGCAGGCTTCCCAGGGCAGGGGTTTTCAGCTGCTTTGCTCTATCCCCAGCAGCTGGAACAGTGCCTGGCACAGAGGAGGCGCTCTGTGCAATAAATATTTGTGTAATGAATGGATACGAGCTTTATAAACTCAGGGTGCTCTGGGAGCCCAGAGGAGGGGCATGGAATCCGCCTGGAGGGGGAAACCGGGAGGGCTTACTGGAGTCAGCAAAGCCTGAGCTGAGTGTGAAGGAGGGGTCAGGGTTAGGGGGCAGGCTGACGCGGGCAAGCGCACCCCAGGCGAAAGGAACAGTGTGCCTGGAGTCAGACACGCAGTCACAGAAGCATAAAGAGAGCAAAGCAGTAAGGACGGCAAGAGACTGAGGGAGGCTGGAGAGGCGGGCAGCGGGGTGCGGAGGCCAGGGACATAGGGAGGAGGAGGGCCAGCAGGAGGGCCTGGCGTGGACGCCGGGGCGAAGGACTGGCCTCTGTCTCGAAGGTGACAGGGAGCCATTGCATGGTGTTAAGCAGGAGTGCGACATACTCAGATTACCTTCTAAGGATCTGCACTCTGACCGTGGTCTCGGGTGGCCTCGGCCTACGGCGGCTTGAAGCAGGATTTCGATTCCCAGCCAGAGGTTGAAGTCAGGCCACAGCAGGGAGAGCGCTGAATCCTCGCCACTAGACCAGTGGCCATTGACAAGGCCCTGGCCCTTCGGCTTTGTAGAAATGAATTCCCACAAAGACAGAAAGTAGTGAAACAAGTATTTATCAGGAGGTAAAAGGGTACGTGTGGATAGACACATGGGCGGACTCAGAGAGAGAGTGGCACCCTTGTGGTAGTTTGAGTCACTTATATGGGGCATTTCTTCCGGGTTTCCTTTGGCCAATCATCTTGCTTTGCCTGGTTCTGTGTCCATATTTTGTTTATCTCGGGGTCCTCCCATGTGTGCGCGCGCATCTCTTAGCCAGGATGGATTCGAGCAAAGAGGCCTGTGGGTAGGTTGATGTCACTTACCATGGAGTGGCGCCCCCTCCGTCGTTGACCTTCAAGGAGCCTTTCTGAGCACGTGTAGTTGGGAAGGTCTCCTTGACTTCAACAATGAGGCATATGCAGTCTTTTATCTCTTATCTGGACAGGGCTCAGCTCTCCTCCCTCCTGCTATTCTGGAGGATCTGTCCACAGGGGACGAACTCCAGCTGCTCAGCCTGAGGCCCATCTATCTCCTGCCTCAACTGCAGGGCGGAGAGTAGCTTGTGGAGCATTTTGGTCCAGCAGCTGGGAGACCAGTTAGCAGGTTGCCACAGGGACCCAGGACCAAGATGACAGACGGCAGGGGCAGTCGGAATAAATACCGGAGAGGTTGGGGAGTCAGAATCTCTGGGACTCGGGAACCAAATGGATGTAGGGGCGAGGAACAGGGCGGGGGGTGGGGGGAGTGGAAATGCCCCAATATCTGTAAATAAGTTTCCAGGTGTGTGGGCAACTTGCTGTACCTCTGGTCCCTGGAAGACAGAGAGAAGGGGTAAAGCCACCATCCATGTCCTCCAGAATACAGAACCTAGACAAGGAAACAAAAATCCTACAGGGAGCAATGAAATAATAACCATCGCTACCCCTTACCGCGTGCTAACCCCTTGCCAGACGGCCCTAATCAGTTTGCTCATATGAACTCATTTAATCCTCACAACAACTCTCTGAGGTTAGTACCTATATTATGTCATGTTTGCAGATGAGGAAACCAAGGTACAGGTTAGTGGCCCAAGGCACCACATCTTATAAATGCTGGAGCTGGGAGTCAAACCCAGGCAGCAGGGCTCCAGAGCCACCTCCTCCCACTTCCCCACCCCGTGTTCCTTGGGACTGCATCCCCCGACCACTGCACCCTGGGCTAGGTTCTAGGAAGCGCTCAGTTAATGCTGGATGAAGGCCATATGCCCTCAGAGCCCGGCAGGAGGGACTCAGACAGGGCTGACTGCTGGGAAGTGTCTTCCCCTCCAGGGTGCACCTTGAGCTCCAGGGAGCCTGGCCAAGAGCAGAGCTTGCAGGTCTTTTTTTTTTCGGCTGCATTGGGTCTTCGTCGCTGCGCGTGGGCTCTCTCTAGTTGCCGCGAGCAGGGGCTACTCTTCGTTGCGGTGTGCGGGCTTCTCATGGCGGTGGCTTCTCTTGTTGCGGAGCACAGGCTCTTGGTGCATGGGCTTCAGTACTTGTGGCACAAGGTCTCAGTAGTTGTGGCTCGCGGGCTCTGGAGCGCAGGCTCAGTAGTTGTGGCTCACAGACTTAGTCGCTCCGTGGCATGTGGGATCTTCCCGAACCAAGGCTCGAACCCGTGTCCCCTGCATTGGCAGGCGGATTCTTAACCACTGCACCACCAGGGAAGCCCAGCTTGCAGGTCTCGTACCCGGTCAAGCATCAGCTCACATCTGTGCCAGCTGAGCACCCAATCACCATTCCAGCAGTTGGGGCCAGGTGAATCTACATCCCAAATAAACACAGGGTTTCACCAGGCCTCGGGGTCTGCCCCTTCTGCAGGTCAGGTCCTGGTCAGGCCCAGGCTCCCTGAGGACTCTCAGCCATGAGAACCCCTGATCAGGGTCCTCACCCAGTCAGGGAAATGTCAGTGGCCAGACCCAGCCAGGTGCTCTTAGCAGCTCAGCAAGGTCAAACCCCCTCTGACTTTTCTGTTTGTGGTTCAAGCCGTGGCAAATCCATGCTCCATCACTTGGGGTGGGGTGGGGTTCCGGTCCCTCAGGGGGTGGAGGTAAGACAGGGCTGGCTCACCTAGGGGTGTGTCTCTGGCGTGGAGTCAGGGACCTGGGTGTGCCGGCCCTGGGGGGAGGGGTGGTGATGAGGAAGACAGCACCTGGCAACCAGGTCAGTCCAGGTGACCCTGGTTAGTAGGCAAGGAGCCATCTCCCAGGTGGACAGCATGCCACCATGAGCCAGGGCCAAGCAGCAGAGTTCACATTCTGACTCTGCCGTTTACTGGGGATGTTACAACCCCAGAAGTCTCAGTTTCCTCATCTGTAAAATGGGGTAAGAGAACAAGTACGACCACTAAAAGAGATAATGCAAGGCCAGCGTTAGCACAGGGCCTGGCACCTACAAGGTGTTCAACTAATGTTTGCTGCCACTGTTGCTGTTATGGTGGTCATGATTAATAGAGATGTCCTGAGAAGTAGGGGGTTAGTCCCCCCAGAAGAGTAGGGGGACTCCCGGTAAAAGGAGAATCAGCTGTCACAGCTCTTCCCGGCTCACCCAGGCCGCAGGGCTTTGTCTCACTTCACCCCCCAACCCAGCACAGGCCAGCACGCAGGGCCCAGCTCCCCACCCCCCACAGCCAGGGACCTGGTGAGTCATCTCCCTCCCCACCTCAGTCCCCTCATCTGTAGAATGGGATAATAAGGACCTTCCCTGCAGAGGAGGGGAGGGTGGGAGGACTGCGCTGGGTCCAGCCAGGAGCACGGGGAGTTTCCCTCCCCCTTCTGATCCCATAAGCTTTGCTGGCAGAGGTGACCACACATTCCTTTCTCTGGGTTCAGCAGAGACAAGGTAGGAATTTTTCAGAAGGAGCTTTACCAGGACATTAAGAGGAAACAAAGGCCTTTCTTTTAAGTCTGGAAAGTGTGAGGAGTGAGGACTGTGGACTCTGGATTCCCTGGAGAGGAGCCCACAGCTTCCACACTACAGAGCACAGCCCTGTGGGGGCCCAGCTCAGTCTAGGGGCTCCGGAAACCCAACCCTACAGCCCTCGAAGGCCCGGGCCTGGCCTTGGATGAGCAGGCCCTCCCCTCTGAGGCCCCTGTGAGTCCTCTCTAGGTCTTGAGCCTTCCCGTCCTGTCTCCAGGGCCACAGAAATCCTGTCTCCCCACACAGGTCCCTGGAGGCCCCAAGTCAGCTGCTGGAGAAGCAGAGAACCCACTCAGTGGTCCTTCCAGAAGTGGGTCTCCACCCTGGAAGTTTCCCCTGCCGAGTGTCTGGTCTCCCTCCACGCTCACCCCCAAATCCCCAGGCTGCCCACCTCCCACACCATCTGTCCACCTCTTGTCTCCAGCTGAGCTCCTGCATCAGCCCTACTTGCTCACCGTGGACCCTGCCCTGGGCACCCCTCCTATCATCTCCCCTTTCCTAGCCTCCAATCTGACTCCTGCGTAATGACCAGGGGGCCCCAGCTCAGCCACGTGTCTGGGCCAGCCTGACACACACACCCCCCCCCCCGCCCCGTGGCAGCCCTCACCTAGGAAACTGTGATCCCGGGCAGGAGGAGCCCGGGCCCATCCCCTGGGCTCTCCAGGGTCAGAGTGAACATCTACTGTGTGCAGGGCCCTGGGCTGGTGCTTTGCATTCCTTCTTTCACCACCCTGCGAATCTTCTTTTATGGCCACTGTGAATGTTGCCCCTTTTTACAGAGGAATACACTGGGTTCAGATCCAGAGGGTGGCTCTCTCAGCCATGATGGTGAAATCAAGTGTTTGTAGGAAGAGGGATGGGGGTCCTGACTCCAGAATCCATGCCCCTTCTACTGCATCACATGTCCCTGTGAGCACAGGCCTTACAATGACATGTGACAATAATAATAAAACAGCTATCACATAGAGTGCCGACTGTTTGCCAGGTATAGTGCTGGGTGCTCTTCATTCCCTATTTTATTTACAATCTTGAGAAGCAGGTGTTAGTATTACCCCCATTCTACAGATAAAGAGACTGAGCCACAGAGAGGTTAAGCAACTGGCCCAGGAACTCACAGCTACTAAGTGGCGGAGCTAGAGACTCATGCCCTTTTGAGGTTTCCCAGGTACCTGGCTCTCTGGCCATTGTGCCCCAGCCTTGGTTCCATCAGAGGTCCAAGAGTAGACAGAGGCATAGCAATTCTCCCCAAGTTCTAAACTGGATCTAAAAGGCCCCAAATCTAGGGAAGTCTGTTTCCCTTGTCCTTGCTCTGGAGGGAGTATGGACCATGTGTGGGGTCCCCTGGCAGAGTCAGCCTATACACACACACACACACACACACACACAAACACACACACACACATACACACACACACACCCCACACACACATACACACACCCCCACACACACACATACACACACACACATACATACACACACACATACACACACACCCACATACACACACACATACACACATACACACACACATACACACACACCACACACACACACCACACACACACATACACACACACACACACACACACACACACACACACACACACGGAGCAGGGTCTGCATCCTTGATCGCACATGGCTTGCCCTGACCTTTTATGTCACGCCTTCTTCTCTGCCCTCTGAGGGGCCTCCTGGCCTATGCTTTTGCTGCTGCTACAGCTCCTGAGCCTGTCCCTCACCTTTTGGGCCTGACATCAGATCAGCCCACTTGGCTCTGGCCTTGGCTGCCTCCTTGACCATGACTCCAGCCCATCCTGCGCTTGTGTCTTATAGTGACGCATGGCTACAACTCCCGTGGACTGAGCCTTCCCTCTGGCAGCTCAGGACTCAGCAAAGCACACATCAGGGAGCCATGGTCAAGAGCACTAGTTGGGGGTCCAGAAGACCTGAGTTTGAGTCTCTGCCTTGAAATGAACCAAGCTGTGCTTGGGCAAGTGATTTACCCTCTGAGCCTCAGGTTCTTTGTCTGTAAAATGGAGATAATAATAGTACCCACTTCATAGGATTATTATGGCATCATTTGCAAAGCTTGCTCCTGAGCATAGTAAGCCCTCTCTTTCTCCCCCACCACCTTCCTGGTATCTCATCACTCAGGAAGACATGGCAGTGGGCTTCCTGTTCTTCCCTTCCTGAACCCAGCTCCCTAAGGAGTAAACATTCCAAGAAAGGAAAAAGAAGGTCAAGAACGTTGGATAGGATATTGGGAGCCAGAACTCTATGTGGAGCTGTCAAAAGCTGATAGACAAGAGGTCAGCCCAGACCATGCCATGGGCTAGATAGAAGTTGAGTGACTGGTTTCCTCCAGTCAGCTGGTTACCTCTTCCTCTCTGGGCCTCATCAGTAAAATATGTATAGCAACTCCATTAATTAGTCATTGGACAAACATTTAACATTTCCTGTGCACCAACTACTCTGCTAGCTGCTAGGGATAAAGAGTCAAATGAGATGTCTACGCCCTCGGTGAGGTTACGGAATACAGGAGAGATGGACAAGCAAATAGGCAGGTAGCATGCTATGTAATGTGTCCTCTTAGAGGTAAGAACAGGATGCTGAGTGTGGAAGGAGAAATGAGGAATTACGCTGGGAGTCTGGATGTGCTTCTCAGCCATTTATCCATTTCACGACTATTTACTGACTAGCTGCTTGTGCCAGGCAGCCAGAAAAGATGTTTCTGGCACTCAGAGTAAGTGATCTTGACATGTCTTTTGAAGGACTGACAACCTTGCTAGAGTAGGGGAAGATATCAAGTACAAAAGCAAAAAAGAACTCAATAGCCTGAAGCTTTTGTAGGATCTCTAGTGTAACCGGATTACAACCATGGACCCCATGTGGCCAGGTCTATGCATGGAGTCAGAGTCAAAGGAAACATAAATCACTCTCTCGACACCTTGAAGAATGGAGACTTCAGCTACAGGTTTTCTTAACACGGAAAGCATGCCAAAAATCCCTCAAAATATCTTCCTTTCCCCCCCAAAATTCCAGAATGCCTTTAAAAATCTCTCCAGTTCTCTCTACATCTGGTCCCATGCTCTTCGCCGTGCTCCTGTGTTCCCAGCCCCCTTCCTAGGTCATCCGGGGACCGAGACACCCAGCAGCTCCGCCATCTTCAACACGTGGCTTCCGGAGTTGCTCTAGTTATCACAATTCCTAACCAACGGGAAGGGAGAAAGCACGCACGTCCAGGCCAGGGATTCCCTCTTACTTAAATGAAGTGGAAGCAGCATCCATTTCTTCCACTCACACGTCATTGTCAAGAATTACATGGCCCCATCTCGCTCCCGGATGGCCTGTCCCTTTACAGCGCATGCTACACAGCACAGGAAGTCTCTCTAGACACCCACTGGCCTTCTCCTTTCACACCACCTCACTTCCTCCTTTACTCTTTTCCCTCCCCCATCCCCACACATGTACCACGCAGTCTCCCTTTCCAGCCAGATAGAGCCCTGGGTTTGCTGGCCACTCTGGGCCCCTGTGAGTAAGCTGGAGGACCTGGAGGCTTCCGCCTTGCCCAATCCCCCTCGCTTCCCGGGAGGAAAGCAGAAAGAGCTCTCTGGGCTGTGTGATTCTTTCCCCGCGCTGTTTTGCTTCCAAAACATTCTCGTAAGGCATTTCCAGTGAATGAGATTCTTCACTTCATTACACAAGTAATTCAGGACAACTGGACAAAGGGTGCGTGTTGGAGATTAGCAGGAGATTAGGCCAGACAGGTGGGCAGGGGCCAGAGCCTGAGGGCTTTATAAATCTGTGTTAACAGAGCTTTGTCTTTACCCAGAGGGCAAGAGGAAGCCAGGGGGTGCCTTAGGCAAGGCAGCAAGCTGATGTGAGAGGTGCTTCAGAAAAGCCACTCAGCTTATCAGGGAAAGAATGGATAGGAAGGACTGAGGTCGAAGGTTGGGAGACCTGTCAGAAGATTGTTGCGATAATCCTCTCTGGGCTCAATTTCCTCAACTGTAAAATGAGGATGACAGCAGCTCTACATCATAAGGTTGCTATGATGATTGAAAAAATTAAGGCATGGAAAGTGCTTACTTAGAACAATGCCTGGTGCAGAGTAAGCCCTCAATAAATATTGGCTGTTATTCTTTTTTTTTTAATTTATTTTACTGACGTATAGCAGATTTACAATGTTGTGTTAATTTCTGCTATACAGCAAAGTGACTCAGTTACCCATATATACACTCTTTTCATATTTTTTTTCATTATGGTTTATCACAGGATATTGAATATAGTTCCCTGTGCTATACAGTAGGACCTTGTTTTTTTATCCATGCTATATATAGTAGCTTGCATCTGCTAATACCAAACTCTCAATCCATCCCTCCCCTGCTCCCCTCCCGCTTGGCAACCACAAGTCTGTTCTCTATGTCTGTGAGTCTGTTTCTGTTTCGTAGATAAGTTCATTTGTGTCATATTTTAGATCCCACATATAAGTGATATCATATGGTATTTTGTCTTTCTCTTTCTGACTTACTTCACTTAGTATGATAATCTCTAGGTCTATCCATGTTGCTGCAAATGGCATTATTTCATTCTTTTTTACGGCTGAGTAGTATTCCACTGTATATATGTACCACATTTTCTTTATCCATTCATGCGTCAGTGGACATTTAGGTTGTTTCCATGTCTTGGCTATTGTGAACAGTGCTGCTATGAACATAGGGGTGCATGTATCTTTCTTAATATAGTTTTTTCCAGATATATGCCCAGGAATGGGATTGTTGGATCATATGGCAACACTATTTTTAGTTTTTTGAGGACCCTTCATACTGTTTTCCATAGTAACTGCACGAATTCACATTCCCACCAACAGTGTAGGAGGGTTCCCATTTCTCCACACCCTTTCCAGCGTTTGTTATTTGTAGACTTTTTAATGATGGCCATTCTGACCGATGTGGGGTGATAGCTCATTGTAGTTTTGATTTGCATTTCTCTAATAATTTGTGACATTGAGCATCTTTTCATATGCCTGTTGGCCATCCGTATTTCTTCTTTGGAGAAATGTCTCTTTAGGTCTCTGCCCATTTTTCGATTGGGTTGTTTGTTTTTTGTTTTTGAGTTGCATGAGCTGTTTGTAAATTTTGGAAATTAAGCCCTTGTCGGTCTCATCATTTGCAAATGTTTTCTCCCAGTCCATAGGTTGTCTTTTCATTTTGTTTATGGTTTCCTTTGCTGTGCAAAAGCCTGTAAGTTTCATTAGGTCCCATTGCTTTTATTTCTACTGAATATTGGCTGTTATTCTTAATCCAAGCATAAGAGGATGAGGCCTGCACTAAGATAGCAGCAGTGGAAATAGAAGAATCCAGATTCAAGAAATATTAAAGGACTTCCCTAGTGGTCCAGTGGTTAAGACTCCATGCTTCCACTGCAGGGGCATGGGTTCGATCCCTGGTTGGGGAAGTAAGATCCCACATGCCGCTAGCGGCGGCCAGAAAAAAAAGAAAGAAAGAAATATTAAAGAGTTAGAAACTGGAGGATGAAGTGATTGTAACATGGGAGAGGAAGGAGTCAAAAAAGGGCTGCCAGTCACTGTGATTCAGACCTTACAGGGAGGGGTTGGCAAGTCTCGTTGACTCTGAGATGCCCAAAAGACACCTTCCAGGGGGAGATTTCAAGTAGGCTGCTGAATCGATGGGTCTCAAGGCCAGAAGAAAGGTTGGGCTAAAGAGAGGGATTTGGAGTCTTCACCATAAAATAGTCATTAAAGCCATAGAAGCAGGTGGCATTTCCTGGGGAAAGTGAATAAAAAGAGGAAGATCCAGGAAGAGGCCTGGGGAACTTTTAAGGGATAGAGAGAAAGAATACCACAGAGGGAGGGAAAGGAGGAAGACCGGAGGAGGGAGAGGTCAGCGGGGTCACGGGCTGCTGAAGGGAAGTCAGGTCAGGAAACAGAAGGTTCCATTGGGTTTGGGGAGCAGAGTTTCAGTGGAGAGGTGGGGGCAGACTCGGGAAATGAGTGGGACATGAGGACGGGGTGACAACCAGGATGGTTCCTTGTTCCAGAGATCTGGCTTTGAAGGGAAGAAAGAAATGAAGCAAATGTGGAAGGGAAAGAGGCTTTAAGTGGAGAGACTGGAACACAAGCAAACGATGATGGGGAGGAGTCAGGAGAGAGACTGAAGGTGTGGGATGGAGGGAGGTGGCAGCAGGAATGTCCCCTGGAGGAGAGAGGGTGCAAGCAGAGGGACCAGCCTTGCACAAGTGAAGTTGGGGAACAGACACACAGGTAACCTCAGGACGCAGGTGAGCCTGGAGGAGCTCGAAGACAGACCTGGCTGTGACAGCTGAGCAGACTTCGGAAGCCATATGGCAGGCCACGTGTGCTGAAGGGATGTTGTCATCACAGAACCACAGGGCAGGGACCCAGGGAGCCCCAGGCCAGCCTGAAGGGGGAAACGGCACCGGGAGTAGGGGCCAGGCTCAGGGAAGCCAAGCGCGGGTGCTGGGAGAGGGAGCACACACATGGGGGCACAGGCGGAGCGCGGCTGAGAGGCTGGGCTGGACTGAGCCGGGTGGCCGGGTGGCTGGGTGGCTCTCCCTCTCTCCTGCGCAGTGGGACCTGGTGTGCAACTCAAACAAGCTGAAGGAGATGGCCCAGTCTATCTTCATGGCGGGCATACTGATTGGGGGGCTCGTGCTGGGAGACCTGTCGGACAGGTGAGACGCGGGGGCCTCGCCGGGGGAGGCACAACCCATGGAGACCCCCCCGCCCCTCTCCATTCCACCCATGCACCCCCAAAGAGGCAAAGAGCTGGGGGGGTGGGGGAGAGATGGTCCCTGCTGTGTGGCCAGCCCCTTTCAGGGCCACAGCCTTCTCCCTGTAGCCCCCAAAAGCCCTACAGCTTGAGTTTTCCAGCCTCCCCAGACCTGGGGCAACGGCCTCAAGGTTTTCAGACCCAGTAGTGGCTGCGTGGCCGTGGAGGTGGGTGATGAACGGCTTGGAGAGGAATGGTCCTTTGACCCCTGCTCAGGTAGCTGAGCTGGGGGTGGAGGAGATCACTCATTAACTCAAACGTCTAACTGCAAACTTGTCAACAAAAAAAGCAATTACCAGCAAGGCTCTGTCTGGGGAGGGAGTTACACACCCTGCCTGGCCCTTTGGGAGGTGGAGGGTCCAGCCCTTTGCCCCGAGGCCTGCAGAGTCACTCTCCTCGGCTGGCTCACAGCAGCTAACGACCCACTTCTTCTTTTTCGAGCTGCAGGTTTGGCCGCAAGCCCATCCTGACCTGCAGCTACCTGCTGCTGGCAGCCAGCGGCTCAGGCGCAGCTTTCAGCCCCACCCTCCCCATCTACAGTGTCTTCCGCTTCCTGTGTGGCTGCGGCATCTCAGGCATCACCCTGAGCACCACGATCTTGAGTGAGCCACAGGGGGAGGGGACGGGGACCAGGAGTTTGGGGAGCACCAGCCTGAAGCCAAGAGTGTGGCTCAGCCACAGGCACCGGGTGACCCTGGTCAAGCAAGGCGCTGCCCCTCTCGGAACCCCAGAGGCCCCCTCTGAACATAACAACAAGCATAATAGCAGCAGCTTCAATACTGAGGACCTACCCCGGGCCTGGCATCTGCCAGGTACATGATCTCGTTCAGCCCATACACACAAGTAGGTAAAACAAGGGAAGTCACCTGCCACTGGAGAGGTAGTCAAGATTGCAGACTTGGGAGTCAGTCACACCTACGTTTGAGTCCTACCTTCTTGAGCCTCAGTCGCCGCATCTCTAAAATGGGGGCGATGAAACCTTAGGATCAGGGTCAGATCGAGTAGCCAACGGAGGGGCAGGAGCTGGTGCCCCTTCTCAGGAGGTGCCCACCGCCCTGTAGGGTCTTAATCTGGTCCTTGGGTTCCTCCTGCAGGTGTCGAGTGGGTGTCCACCCGGATGCGGGCCGTCAAGTCGATTTCACTCGGTTACTTCTACACCAGTGGCCAGTTCATTCTGCCTGGTCTGGCCTACGCCATCCCCCAGTGGCGCTGGCTCCAGTTAACCGTGTCCATTCCCTTCTTCGCCTTCTTCCTGTTGTCCTGGTATGTGACTCTCTCTTCTTCAGCCCCCTCCTTAGAGCCACCGGGATCAAACAGGAGGAGCCCATGCCTGACCAGGCTGGCTGACTCTGTCTGTCCCGAGACACCCCATCCCAGAGTCAGGAAGGGCATTCCGGGGAGGAGGAACCACACACCGGGGCATGCCGCGAGAGCGAGCGCTCGGCTGGGGGGCGCGGTGAGGGGGTTAGGGTCAGACTGTGAAGAGCACAGAAAGCCAGAGAGGCCTCGGTTTCATGTGGAGGGACAGAGAACGCCTCTGAAGGTGCCCGGGGTGCTGAGAGGCCTGACCAAACTTCCGTTCATGACATAATCACACAGAAGGACAAACCCAAGTGGGTGGGGACGAGAGACAAAGGGAAGTGACCGTGTGGGCAGGAGGAGCCTGGGGGATGAGTCTGAGGGGCATTTTGAAGGAGAAATCCTCAGAGTGTGGGGACTTCTGGATTTGAGGTATAAAGGAAAGGAAAGCTCCAACCTGAGAACCTGGGAGAATCAAGGGGTCTGGGGCAGAGACCCCGAGTGAGGACATGTGGAAGACAGGAAACCAATCTGTAGGTGGTAGTTGACAGCTGGGCCCAAAGAACAGGAAATCATGAAGAAGCTCCGGAGCAGAAATGAAGTCCTGGCGGATCCTTTATCCAGCACTCACTACGTGCAAGGCCCTGTTCTGGGCATCAACCCGCATCATACCAACGCTTACGGCATCTCTGTGTGAAGGGGACATTAGTATTCCCATTTTACAGATGAGGAAACCGAGGATGAGAGAGGTGAAGCAATCCTCCAAGGTTACACAAAAAGACGCAGGACTGGAATGGGGCCTCCATTTGAAAATGAGAATAAGCTCCCAAGGGGAAGGGCAATCTTGCAGTGAGAGAGATGGTCAGAGAGTCCAGAGTGGAGTTTGGCATGTCCACAGCCTAGGATGGGAGCTGAGAGTTGGGAGGCAAAATAAGGGCAGATGGTCAGCAGGCCCCTTCATTGTGTGACTTGGGATAAGCCTCACCCACTCTGAGCCTCAAGATTTTTCTAGGCAAAATGGAGATACCGATGCCTGTCTCCCAGAGTTACATGTGCCTGGTCCACAGGAAGGCTCACTAATTGGAAGCCACTGTTGTCATTATTCTCAGGGAGAGGAGGATGGAATCCAGGCTCTGGCTATGGGATTTGGGAGGAAGTCACTCATCATCTTGGTAGGCACAGGCTGAGAAGACTGTCAGGGCAGAAATAAGACCACAAGGCCAGAAGGGCAGGTAGCAATGGGCCCAGGAAGCTGCCACTACCAGCAGGACCAAAGGTCTGAGGCCAGGTGACCCGCGTCCACTCCCCTGAGGGTCTCATTGGAGCCAGGTCCTGGGTGCCTGTGGGGTCCACAGCCAGGACGGACCCCACCTGGGACCAGACTTTTCCAAGCATCCCTCCTTTCTCCCCACACCTCTGCCTCCTCCATTTCCCTTCACTTTGTGACCCTCAGGGTTTGCTCAGGGGTGAACCAACCCCAAAAGCACAGCCTAAGGGTGGGGGAGAGTGAGGTTGGCCACACACTTGTCAACCCCAAGGCCCCATGTTGCGCTTGCAAACCGTCCCCCGACCCAGCAGAGTTGGCCTTTTGCAGGGAGAATCAAAGGGTCCTCGGACGCATTCCCTAGACCACAACCCTAAACTTAGCCCCCTTCCTAAGCTGCCCTGGGACTGCAGCCCTGCCCCCCCTTCACCCAGGACCTGGAATTCGGCCCAAGGACGGCTGGGGACATGGACGTGCAGGACCCTCCAGCTGTCCAGCCTCGAGCATGCCAACCCTTCCCCAGGCCCCACCTGCCTTGGCCTAGGGCCTGAGGCTCCTAGCTAAGAACAACACCCAAGGATAACAAGCTGCCCAGGGTCGGGGGCAGGGGAAAGGCTCTTCTGGAAAGGGAAGAAGAGATGTCTGGAATTTGTGCCGGCTGCAGGCAGCCCAGGTGCAGAGCTTGACCAAGTTTAAATTCCATAAAACCTGCAATAAGGCAGCTCGGGTTTCTGGTCCTCCTAGCCTTTGGCCCTGGCTCTTGATCTTTTTCCAGCCTCTCAGGAGAACTTCTGGTGTTGGGAGGTGGGGGGTTGGGAGCCACTGTGACTTGATTCTGGCCCCCAGGTGGCTGCCAGAGTCCATACGTTGGATGATCCTGTCTGGAAGGTCCTCCAAGGCCCTGAAGACATTCCGGCAGGTGGCGGCCTTCAATGGCAAGAAGGAGGAAGGAGAAAAACTCAGCCTGGAGGTAGAGACCCAGCGGGATTGTAGTCTGGGGCACGAACCTGTGCTCTGCTCTTGGACTGTCCCCTCCTCTTGCCTCTGTTTCCCCTGTTCACAAGCCTACATCTGATGCCCTAAGCAAGCTTTTCTAAAGGCACCAGGCCTGCACCTCCCTCTCTTCTTCCTCTGCACACCAGCTGGTCGCTAATGGACCCCTCCCCTTCCTCTGCCCCAAGGAGATCAAACTCAACCTGCAGAAGGAGATCACCCTGGCCAAGGCCAAGCACAGCATAGCTGACCTGTTCCGGACACCCATCCTGCGCCGTGTGACCTTCTGTCTTTCCCTGGCCTGGTAACCCACCACCCCTCCCTGCCCACACCCTAGCACCCCTGCCAAGCAGGGGTCATGAACAAGGCTTCTGGCAGGCTTACCTAAGGGCAAGGCCTAAAATACCTGCAAGAAGAGTCAAGGGATCCCCTCCTCAGGGCTGCCCCTGTCCAGCCCCAACCCCAGAAATCTCTGGCATCCCTGCCCCACACCCGGGTCCAGCCGTAAGGGTCTGCTTCCTTCTGGGGTTACACCCACCTCACCCACAGGGCAAATGCTCCAAACACCTTCACCAGCTCACATCCCTACCATGTGAGCTGTGCCTCTCTGTCCCTGCCCCCCACTGGTCCAACTCTGCCCTCTGGGACCCCGCAGAACAAGCCTGGCCCTCAAGTCTTCAAGATTTAACGACAGAAATTGTGATTCTTCTAAGTCTTCTCTTTTGCCCGACATCCCACATCTCCTTCAAAGCCCTTTCCGTGACCTGGTTCTGACGCCCTTCTCATCCTGGCCATCCCCATGTGAAAAGGATTCAGTATATCCAGGAACTCTTCAAAAGGGATCCCACAATTCTGAGAGGGGGAGGGGAGGCATCTGACCCATGTGTGTGCAGCCCTGGGGACTTTCACCTCCCCCATCTGAATGTTAAACCATTACCCAACAAAGAGAGATTGTTTACTGCCTCCTTTGGTCTCCAAGAGTCCCTCCAGGACCGATATTCTCTGGAATCAATTATATGGCACTGTGTCACCATACCCTAGACCATGTCCATGTCAGACATAACCAATCAATCCCCGCACTCTCTCACTGAGCCCAGACACAATCTCAGAGGCCTCACAACAGCACTGAAGCAGCCCCTATCAATCTGTTGCAGTTGGGACAAGAAATGAAACTATTCATCATCCTGGTGACCCAATGAGCAGTATGGGGAGAGGCCCCCACCTGGCTGTGTGTCCTAATCAATCACTCTCTGACCCTCAGGTTTTCCACCGGTTTTGCCTACTATAGTTTGGCTATGGGTGTGGAGGAATTCGGCGTCAACCTCTATGTTCTCCAGCTCATCTTTGGTGGGGTTGACGTCCCAGCCAAGTTCATCACTATGGTCTCCATAAGCTATCTGGGCCGGCACACCACGGAGGCCGTTGTTCTACTCCTGGCAGGAGGCTGCATCCTGTCTCTCATCTTTGTGCCTTCGGGTGAGAAGCTGGGGCTACCCCCAGAACCCTCCGAAAGAGGCTGACCCGTGAGACCAATGTGTCTGTGGGCCTCACAGGCTGGGAAGTGGGGTTCCAGGGACTCCAGATCTGCTGAGTCTGCCTCTAATTCACTGTGTTACCTTGAGCAGCTCCCTGTACTCTCTGGGGCTCAGGTTTCTCGTCTAGAAAATAACACAGGTGGGCTAGATGATATCAAAGATCCTTTTTCAGATCTGACTCAGGGCAAAGTATGGTGGTGTCTACACAGTGAGAGGAATTGCTCGGGATTTGGGTGTGGCCTGGGTGACATCGCTGCAGAAGACAAGCTTGGATGGGGAAACATCAGAGTCCAGTGCTCAAGGAACACCCCACAACCTACTCTACCATGACCTTGGAAAAGCCACTTTTACTTTATATAGATGTTTGGGTGTTGATACACCTATATCCTTCCAAAGGAACTGGAGATATTTTAGGACAAAAACAGATACAACAAAATATGAGAATAGGGAATCAGAGCCAGGGAAAAACCCAAATGCAGCAGGACACAAGCCTGCGAAGCACTGGGAATAGCAGAGGGGCTATTACTCAGCTTTAAGTTTGGATCTGAGCTGTCCGGCAGCCAAAGCAAAAAGGGAGACAAGGTCTCTGAGGAGTGAGAACACTCAGGGGCTCCTGAGCCCCGAGGTCTACTACGTTTTCTTCCCTCTGCAGACTTGTTGACCCTGAGGACAGTACTGGCTGTGTTTGGGAAGGGATGCTTGTCCAGCTCCTTCAGCTGCCTCTTCCTCTACACGAGCGAGCTATACCCCACAGTCATCCGGTAGGTAGGTGCTGGGCCTGGAAGCAGCCCAGCCAAAGGATACAGGGGCAGGTGGGATTGTGGCCCCTGTCCAGGGGTCCCAGAGCTGTTCTTTGAGAACCCACACACAGGCTGCCAATCTCTGCTCTGAACTCTCCCAGGCAAACAGGTATGGGCATAAATAACCTGTGGACCCGCGTGGGAAGCATGACGGCCCCACTGGTGAAAATCACCGGGGAGCTGAAGCCCTTCATCCCCAATGTCATCTTTGGGACCATCGCCCTCCTGGGAGGCAGTGCAGCCCTCTTCCTGCCTGAGACGCTCAATCGGCCCTTGCCAGAGACCGTTGAAGACTTAGAAAACTGGTCAGTCCCCTGTTTCTGGCCCCACCAGTCCTCCTCCTTGGGGAAGCCCAGGGCTTTTCCTGAGCTCTCTTTCCCTAGGTCCCTGCAGGCAAAGGAACCAAAGCAGGAGCCAGAAGCGGAAAACACATCCCAGAGGATCTCTCTGCAGCCTTGTGAACTGGGCCTGGGCCCCAACTGAAGGCAACAGACCCTCCTTTCCCTGCCCTCCAGAGACTAATCCCAGCCAGGTCCTTGCCTGTCTCTGGGCTCCTCAGGCACCTTGGGGAGGGCCCTGGGTGCATCTATGCTCCTAGGACAGTCTTCTGAGAGCTTGGTGGAGGTATCTCCACCACCACCGGAGCTCCCCAACCCAGCCCTGGCCAGTTCAAAAGTTTGGCCACAGGCCTTCGCACACCCCACCTTGCCCTCACCCTCCCTGCAGCCCAGGCCCTGCCATTCTTCTGTCCAGCCCTTCCCCACTGACCACTTCCCGCCTTGTTCCCACTCCCTTCCCCTTCTTGCTCCCACCCCTTTCTTCAATGGGAGGTTTCAATAAACAGCAGTGAAGAACTCAAGCCATGCTGCTCAGGAACAGGGGTGGGAAAGGGGGCAGGGCCTGGTACGGACGTGTGAGCATGCGCATCTGCCCATCCACACTGGCATGTACATACAGGTACGGGCACACAGGTACATGCAAGCTGGGCTGACGTGAACACGTGTGTCCAGTGTGAGCACACTGACGTGTGTATACGCCAAGCCTGTATTAGTCGACTCGGACTGCTGTAACAACATGCCACAGACAGAATCACTTAAACAATTTCTTCCCCACAATTTGGGAGGCTGAGAAGTCCAAGATCAGTGTGCTGGCAGACTCACTTCCTGGTGGGGGCCCCCTTTCTGGCTTGCAGATGGTCAGATACCTTCTCACTGTGTCTCACATGGCCGGAGAGAGATGAATCGAGCTTTCTGGTTTCTCTTCTTTTAAGGGCACTAATCCCATCATGAGGGCCCCACCCTCATGACCTCATCTAACTCTAATTACCTCCCAAAGGCCCCACCTCCTAGTACCATCACATTGGGGGTCACAAAGCAGTCTATAGCAAGTCCTGTCCTTGGAAATACCACATGTGTATCTACATGTCCCATCATGCGTGTGAGCACTTGACTAGATAAGCCCAGAGTGGCTGCAGATGGAAGCCAGGGCTCCTCCAATCCCAACCTCCTTCTCCCTGCTCACCCCAAGTCTCTGATCCATGTCCCAACCCTGCGCCCACCAGGCAGCTTTGTCTCCTATTTAACTGAGAAAACTGCAACCATAACTGAACATTGTCGACGTCTGCCACCATGTTTCCCAAGTTTCCCCCAATCACAACAGAAAGTCCAGTCCTCCCATTGGGGCTCTGCATCCAGCCTCTCCCACTAGCAGCCATCTGCCTTCTCCTTGGGTCTCTTCCCTTTCCCTCTCTCCTGGCTACTTTGCATCACCAGTTAAATAAACCCAAGGCTCTCCTATCTTAACACAAACCAACCAACCAACCTTCCTTGGTGGCCACGCCTCCCTCCAGGGCCACACTGTCTCTTTCTCCACTTCACAGCCAAACTTCACAAAGCTCCTGTCTGCCTCCCCTGCCTCCACTCTCTAACCTCATCCAAACTGCGCACTGGCTCCCACCCTTCTCTGAAATTGTTTTCACCAACAACACTCATCAACCCCTGTGCCAAATCCATAGGTCACTTGTCATCCCTTGTCTTACTTGACCTCACAGCAGATTTCATTCTATCGGTCATGGCCTCCTTCCTTGGTTTCTGAGATGCCACGTGCTTACAGCTCCCTCCCACACTCTGGCTGCTCCTTCTCAGTCTCCTTTGGGGTTTCCTGTAAATGCTACAGTGGTCACTTTGTCCTGCACCCACACCTTCCTCAAGGGTCTACATTTCCCAGAACCTGCTAACTGAACAGTTAACATGACCCTGCACCTCTGGTCATGATTGACTGGACCAGAGAGCACTTCAGATCCAAATCTCATTAATCACACGTTCCCTCCTGGCTGGAATCTGGGTCATGGAGGTTCTAGTACATCTCTTCTTTCTTGTCCTGAGAAGGCGAGTTAGCATGAAGGTGGGCTGGCCCAGATAAAAGTAGAGCAGAGAAAATCAGTTGCAGAGAAAGAATGAAGCAGGTGCACAGAGGGGGAAAAAAAAAAAAAGACATGGGCTTAGATAAACAGATAAACAAATGGTGAGACCATTTGCATTTATTTTTTTTTTAATTTATTTTTGGCTGTGTTGGGTCTTTGTTGCTGTGTGCGGGCTTTCTCTAGTTGTGGCGAGCAGGGAATACTCTTCATTGCGATGCTCAGGCTTCCCATTGCGGTAGCTTCTCTTGCTGCGGAGCATGGGCTCTAGGCACGCGGGCTTCAGTAGTTGCAGCACGCGGGCTCAGTAGTTGTGGTTTGCGGCCTCTCGAGCGCAGGCTCAGTAGTTGTGGCGCACGGGCTGAGTTGCTCTGCAGCATGTGGGATCTTCCCCGACCAGGGCTCGAACCCATGTCCCCTGCATTGGCAGGTGGATTCTTAACCACTGCGCCACCAGGGAAGTCCCTGCATTGATTCTTAATGGATTCCAGGTCCTAATTCCCTCTTAGCCCTGGATGCACATTCTGCCCCTGGGTTCTATCAACTATTTTGAATTCTCTGAATAAACTCCTTTTTTTCAAAGATAAACTCAAGTGTTTCTGTTCCTTATAACCAAACAATTCCAAAAGCAATTCCTTTATCAGCTCTTAATGATCATCTCTCAAAACTCTTCCTAGGACCTCTTCCTCTAGGATTCTTTACCAGCAATGTCCAGTGAAAATATAATGCAAGCCACTTGTGTAATTTAAAAATTCCTAGTAGCTATTAAAAAGATGAAATTAATTTTA
This sequence comes from Balaenoptera acutorostrata, assembly GCF_949987535.1. Classification (NCBI taxonomy): domain Eukaryota; kingdom Metazoa; phylum Chordata; class Mammalia; order Artiodactyla; family Balaenopteridae; genus Balaenoptera; species Balaenoptera acutorostrata. The sequence continues at coordinate 9,117,314 of NC_080072.1, forward strand.
ATACTATAATAATATTTTTATTTAACCCAATATATCCATATATTACCATTTCAACATGTAATCAATAGAAAAGTTATCAATGAGATATTTTATAGCCTTTAATTCATACTGAGTCTTCAAATTCCATATGTATTTTACCCTAACAGCATATCTCCATTAGGATTAGCTCAATTCAGGTGCCCAGTAGTAGCTAGTGGCTACGATACTGGACAACTCAGACACACAGCAGGGCTTCAATTATCAGCCACGGAGCTAATTGCTCTCAAGTCTGTATTTAGATATTTGTGAGAGAGCGCTTAATAAACGTGAACTAAATCATATTGCCCCCACGCTTCAATTTTTTGGTAACGTCCCATCGGGATGAAGTCTAAACTCTGTTACAAGGCCCATCATGATCAGGCCTCAACCTGCCCCAATGGCTTCAGTTTTTAACACCCTCTACCTTGTACCCTGAAATCTAGCCGCATTTCACTTCTTTCGGTTCCTAGACTGCAACAGCTCCTATTAGGCCTGCCCTTCATCCCTGCCTGGCACCTGACTTCTCCCCATCCCACCTCCACAACATTTGACTTAGGGTCAGCTGACAATGGGACCACCAACGTCTCTCCTTGGCTTGAGTGGGTCTCAACCTGCAGGGAGAAGAATTGGGCTCAGTGAAGAACACTGGCTCTCTCACCCCATCCCCATCTTTCAGTTGTCCAGAATTCAGGGTGGCTCCCAGGATGTCCTAGCTGTTCCTGTGCTGTATCTGGGGATTTACTGCAAAGACACACAGGAAGGTAAGGGAAGATGCCCAGGAAAGCAGCTCCTAGTCACATGTTCAGGACTCCTAGTGACCTGGGATGCTGGTGTCAGGATGTACTGACCCCCCCCCCCATATACGCCATTCCTCTGGCCATTCCCAACTCCCCATCTGGATTCCACCCTCTCTCCATGTCTGCTTGTTCCTCGACAACTCCAGCTCCTCCCGCTTTCCCTATTCGCTTCTCTCTGTCCCTGAACTGGCTCAGTGAATTGCCACCCAATGTGGAGCACCTCACTTGGGGGGCGTCCTCACACTGAGCCACTTCACTGGTTACTAGACTCATATCCAGCCTTTAAATGGTAGTCTTTGGATTAATTTCTAACTTATATACTACCCATTGGCCAGAGTAGCCAGGCCACAAGGCATAAAGCTCACAATTTGGCTCCTTGCTCCGAATGTTGTTGTAGACCTGGCAGGCACTTGGAGTCTGCCAGACTTCTCTGCAGGTCAATCATTTCAAACTCACACTTAGGGCATGTGATCTGAGCAAGAGTGTTTTCTTTATCTGTAAATTATTTTATTTGAAAAGTCTCACAAAGTAATCAACATCAAAATCATAGGTAGTCACACACCTTAAATCCCATTTATTTAATGGAATAAAATTATACAAAATCTGGATGTCTCAGGAAATCTGGGATATGTGATGGCTGCTAACATAGTAGAAAAAGCAACGGAATCAAGAGGGCTGAGTTCTAGATTTGCTTGCTGTGTGATCCTAGACAAATCCCTTGCCTACTCTGGGCCTTGGTCTCCTCATCTGCACAATGGAAGTTTTCACCCGTGTGATGGTGTTCATCGCTAATGGCACGTGGTTCTGTGGCTCTTGGCCAGTCGGAAGTCCTCAGATTTGACCCCTTCTCGGTGAGCAAGGCCAGAACTTAAGTCCACATTCCAGTGAGCACAGGGGAGTCCAACTCTGGGTGTTTAATGACCCAGAATGTCCCTAAAGGATAGTTCCTGGCTCTACAAATCATTTGCCACGGGAGCAATTCCATCCAGAAACTCTCCATGAGCTGAGAGGCTGGTGGGGAATCCCCTCACTAACCAGATAATTCCAGGAGCCAACCACAGTTCAGTCCCTAGAGTTTCCAGTTGAGCCTTTTCCAGACTTAGGCAGGCTTGGAGCTGGTCAGACACTAGGAAGGGAGCTCTTCTCCCAGGCAGGATTGGACACAGGCTCAGAGAAGAAGGGTGCTTGTAGGGGCCCACAATCTCCCCCACTGCACTTGGCACTCCACCCACCCCCCCATAAGGGCACCAAGTCCTGGCAGGAGACTGGCGCCAGAACCCCCAAGCTGTTTGTCCAGCTGTCCTCACATCCCCAGGCCACAAGGTTCTTATATACCTTGGCCTGGAAAATGTTGTCAGGCATCTGGACACCCATGGGGTCCCAGCCCAGAACAAACACAGGGTGGGAGGAGGGAAGCTGGGTTGAGTCTCATACCTCTCTGGGCCTCCCCTATTCTCTTCTGTACATATGAGGTCAGATGGTCACCAAGAGCTCTTTAGCTGGGCAGTCCACACCTCCAGAGTACTAGTTAAGAACTTCGTTGCCTTTGAAGTTAGAATAGGTTTGAACTAGCGTAAGATTTTATGTACCCAGGACTTCGATAGACAATAAATACTCCCCCAACTTCATACACAAAAGTGTAGTTTGTGTAAACTGTGTGATATTAACAGAGCATCTTGACTCCTTACAAGAGAAGTCGGAAGTCAAACTGCTTCCCCTCAGTAAGACTTGGAGATTTGTGCCCAGAAGAATTGAGAAATGCCCCTTCCCTTCACGGCCCTTTGCATCAGCTAATTTGTACAGGGCCTGGCATACCTCTTGTAAAACTATGGAACCCTAATAATCCATTGTGTTCAGACATATGCCAAAATCTCTGAAGTGGGCTAGAGGAGCAGTCAATAGGTGGCAGATTACAGAGAGGGACAGCCAGAGACCTCAAATAGAAACACACCACGAAGGGCAAAAAAGAGTCTGATATGGTAACCCAAGCCCAGCGATCGAGTTAGAACATGGTGGGAAAGGGTGTTGGCCGGGACACAGGGAGACCAGGGTCTTGATTCAGCCACTCCAGTGGCAAAACTGGCTGGGTAGGCGCAGCTAGGGGAAGACTTGCAGCACTTTGGAGCCTGCAAGTCTGCTGTTATTCTGGGGAGGCAGAGGAGTTCTCATGTTCACCTTGCAAACATTTGCCCATTCAAATAAGCATGTGGGGATTATTAGAAATATGTTGGTAGGAGTCATCCATCTGACTGCACTGTCCTTTGCCAAGCAGGTATGGGATTGATCACTATACAAAAGAAGTTTGAGGATATCTTCTAGGGTACGGTTTCTTAGCACTATTGATGTTATAACTCCAGAAAATTATTGGTTATGGAGACCTGTCCTGTGCACTGTAAGATGTTGAGTAGCATTCCTGGGACTCTACCCACTAGATGCCAGTAGTACCACCACCCCCAGTGGTGACAACCAAAAATGTCTCCAGATGTCCCCGGGGGAAAAATCTCCCCCAATCGGGAATCACTGTTCTGAGGGTAAGATGTGCTTAGGCACATTTTCTCTCTAAAATCAGTGTGATAGTGTCACCTTTTTACCAGAAACAAATAATAAGAACAGCTCATGATCACTGAGCCACAGGGCAGGGACCACCTTAAGATCTTTACCTGTAATTGCTCATTTAACCCTCCAACAACCCAATGAGGCATACACAACCATTATCCCCATCTTGCAAACAAGGACCCTGAGATACAGAAAGTTTAGCAACTTGCCCATGGCCTGCAAGTGTGGAGTGAGGATTTGGATCCAAGTAAACTGAGTCCACGGTTTATATAATATACACTATGGAAAGTAAAAGCAAGAAGCTGTAACCCACTCTCTTGACATGCCCAACCCATGATCCAACCAATCGGATCCCATAGAAACCCATCCAATCAGAGCTTGGTACTGCCCTGAGCAGGAGTGACCTGGACACAGGAACCAAACCGTTGGGGAAATCAAGTGAATGTCTTAGAGTTGTGGCTAAAAGTAAAATACGTTCACGCTCATTGTGAAGAAGAAGGAGGAGAAGGAGGAGAAGGAGAAGAAGAAGAAGAAGAAGAAAAAGGAGGAGGGGGAGGGGGAGGAGGGGGTGGGGAGGAGGGGAAGGGAAGGGGAGGGGGAGGGGAGGAGGAAGAGGAGGAGAAGAAGGAAAAGAAGAAGGAGGAGAAGGGGGAGGAGGAGAAGGGGAGGAGAAGGAGGAGGAGGAGAAGCTATAGACAGAAGACAAGACACAGGGAAATTTTGAATCAGGACGAGCAAGAAAGTAAAAGCTGAGATGCTGGAAGACTCAATCTACATCACATAAGATGTTGGTCTTAGGTCCCACTGCTTCAAAAGCAGCCTCTGACCTCTATTGTGTCTTCCAATTGAACAAAGCCGTGGTCCTATAAGATGTAAGCTGTCCCCAGAAGACCAAAGACCGGGGTTGCCAATTTTAGCAAATAGTACAGGATAGTGTGAAGCAGCCGCATAGCACAGGGAGATCAGCTCGGTGCTTTGTGACCACATAGAGGGGTAGGATAGGGAGGGTGGGAGGGAGACGCAAGGGGGAGGGTTTATGGGGATATATGTATACATATAGCTAATTCACTTTGTGATACAGCAGAAAGTAACACAACAATGTAAAGCAATTATACTCCAATAAAGATGTTAAAAAAAAAAAAAAGAATACAGGAAACCCAGTTAAATTTGAATTTCAGATCAATGAATACTTTTTTAGTAGAAGTATGTCCCATGTAAATATTAGGGACATTCTTAACACTAAAGAAAAAAATTTCTTTGATGATCTGAAATTCAAATTAACTGGGCAACCTGTATTTTCTCTGGCAACCCCTCTCCAAGACGGTCCCTTTGGATCCTGCCCACTAAAAGGGACAGAAGCCCCACAAGAGGCCAGCACACTTCCCAGAGCCCAATCCCCTCACTAAAAGGAAGACAAAAAGGTCCCACCCTGTCCCCTCCTGCCCCCAGATGCCCCTCCTGCCCCCAGATGCCCCTCCTGCCCCCAGATGCCCAGTACGATCTGCTCCCATCACCCCCACTTCAGTCCACCCTCTCCTGCCCTTTATACCCACGTGGAGAAATTCCACTGATACAAGGATACTTGGAGGGTTAATCCTTCTGATACCAAGTCACACTTTAACTCATTCCCTCCAGGCCAAGGATTAAATACTGCCCCTGTAGGGGTCAGGGCTACAGCAGACCCTGAAAGCTGAGAAACACCCCACACACTCACACCAAGTGGGGAGAGGCTGCCAAGGAAAGGGAGGGACGGAACAAGGAGAGAGAAGAAAGGAGGGGCCGCCTGGCCGGGCTGCTGTCCCCCCTACAGAGCCAGCTCAGATTCAGTTCCAGGAGCAGCTTGGCTGCGGAAGCAACGGCAGTCCCTCTCCTCCAGGGAAGGGCAGCAGGCGGACCGGCACACAGACGGAGGGCCCGGGACTGGAAGTCCTCAGCCCCCAGCCTCTCGGCCAGGCCCGGCCCCATGGCCTTCAATGACCTCCTGCTGCAGGTGGGGGGCGCCGGCCGCTTCCAGCAGATCCAGGTCACTCTGGTGGTCCTCCCCCTGCTCCTGATGGCCTCCCACAACACTCTGCAGAACTTCACCGCCGCTGTCCCCACCCACCACTGCCGCCCGCCTGCCGACACCAACCTCAGCAAGGACGGGGAGCTGGACGCCTGGCTGCCCCGGGACGGGCAGGGGCGGCCCGAGTCCTGCCTCCGCTTCACCTCCCCCCAGCGGGGGCCGCCCTTTCCCAATGGCACAGAGACCAACAGCACGGGGGCCACAGAGCCCTGCACCCACGGCTGGATCTATGACAATAGCACGTTCCCTTCCACCATCGTGATGGAGGTGAGGAGACCTGGGCCCCTCTGTGCACCATCCAGAGTGTGCTTTCCCCTCTGAGACACACACACACACACACACACACACACACAGACTGTCTCAAATTCTCCAGAGGCCAAGATGGGAAAATGGAGAAAGGAGTTCAAGATGGGGGTCTTTGTAGGAAAGGGGGAGGTGGGAGTTGTAGGGGTCAAGAAGAGTCTCTCAGCTCCTGGGGCCAAAGAGAAGAGTCGGGGGAAGAGGGTGACACAGGCCTCAGAGGGCCAGCCGGAAGGAGGGCAAGGGCCTGCCCTGCAGCCCAGGCTCATCTTGGCCTGACCCTTGCCCCCTCTCCCCACAGTGGGACCTCGTGTGTTCTCGTAGGGCCTTACGCCAGCTGGCTCAGTCCTTGTACATGGTAGGGGTGCTTCTCGGAGCCATGATATTCGGGCACCTGGCAGACAGGTCAGTCCTGGGCAGGGCCAAGGAGCCGGGCTGGGACTGGGGGCTCCTCAGCTGGGCTTGGGGGGCCTAGGTGGGAGGTTGGCATCACCAGCTGGGGCTCGTTTGAGGACCTATAGCAGAGCCTCATGATAAGTCACGGGTCCTGCAAAGACCCCCACCCCAGGGACTCACCCAGGACAAGCGCCCCTCTCCCAGTTTAGCCTGGCCCCTGCTGGTCCTCAGGACCCCTGCTGCAGGTCTTCCTTCCCCCGACAGGCTGGGCCGCCGGAAGGTGCTGATCTTGAACTACCTGCAGACGGCTGTGTCAGGAACCTGCGCCGCCTTTGCTCCCAACTTCCCCGTCTACTGTGCCTTCCGGCTCCTCTCGGGCATGTCGCTGGCTGGCATTTCCCTCAACTGCATGACACTGAGTGAGGGAGGCCGGAAGGGCAGGGCAGGCCCCTACCCACTCCCCTCCGACCACCCAGCCCTGCAGCCCCTTTCCAGCCTCCTCTCCCAGCCCACCCCTCCTGCACTCAGCCTGTCCTGCCCTTCCAGCCAACATAACAGCCTTTTTCCCGGGGCTCACACCATCCTGACCTCTCATTTAGACATGTGATTGCAAACTCCATTGTTAGGGCCAGGTAATTCCCATAAATGACTGAAGCAGACAGCAGGCATTAGGCAGTGGTGAGGACTGTCTCCGAAAGATAGTCACATCCATCCAGAGGGGCCACAGCCACTTAGCTGCTCCAGCCAAGAAGTCTCAGGGCCTTCAGATCTTCCCCCACCCTTTTTTATCAGTGTAAAATATCCCAATTTTTTTTTAACATTTGCAATTAATTCTCATATTTTTAACATAGGGCAAGCCAGCATCATATAGACCAAACACATTTATGGACTGAGCATGGCTTGTCCATGAGTCATCAGTGTGCACCCTTGGATAAGTCACCTCCCTTCTCCCTGTTTCTCAGATGAGGAACCTGAGGCTGGGGAGAAGGGAAAGGATTTACCCAAGCTCATTCCTCAAGCCCAGAAGGGAATCTAAGGATTTGGGATTCTCCAGACTAAAGGAATTAACCAGGACAAGGCTAGGGCTGGGGCAGGACACCTAGAGAATCCAGTCCCAAAGGCCAATCTAAGTCTTCAAGCCACTGCCCCAGCTGCCAAATCAGGAGCGCACAAGGAAAGAAACTGGACTTCTTCAGACAGAAGCAGAGAGGTGGTCCCACTCCCACCTCAACTCTCCAGAGTGGAGGAAAGCTACTGTCTCCTCTGAGCTGCTCTGGCCACTGAGGCTGAAATCCAGCCCAGACTGAGAAGGACCAGAGGCGCGGGTGCTGTTGAGGATGGAATGAGTGGTCAGAGGTGCTCTGAAGGGAAAGAGAACCCTGGCCAGGACAGTAGGTTGCAGAGGAGCAAAAACACACAGCAGGGGAGTGGAGGGGACAAGTCCTGGGGATTCCAAACCTACCTCCCCATCCCCACCTCCATCACAAGTCCCCCACTCCCCCTCCCATGGCCCCCAACCTCGTTTGATGTTATCTTCCACTGAGCCTTGGGACAGACCAAGGTTTGAACAGAGAGAGGGGTCTTGGTGGGCTCCACGGGTCTCCACCCACCTGGCACCCAGTAAGTTCCACCGCTCCGTCCTAACCCTCTTTTCAGATGTGGAGTGGACACCCACCCACACGCGGGCCTGCGTGGGCACCCTGATCGGCTATGTCTACAGCCTGGGCCAGTTTCTCCTGGCCGGTGTGGCCTATGCCGTTCCCCACTGGCGCTACCTGCAGCTGCTGGTCTCCGTGCCCTTTTTTGCCTTCTTCATCTACTCCTGGTGCGTGGGGCCCAGAGGGCTGCGAGGGACAAGACTTCCCCCAGATCTCGCCCACAGAATCAGAGAAGGTCCAACCCAGGCCAGTGACTCAGTGTGACCTGAGGAAACTGAGGGAAACTGAGACTCTGGGCGGAAAGACTTGCCCCAGCGTGTCCGGTTCTCTGGCTTCCCCAGCTCCCCCCAGCTCTGCGGCCTGCCTGCCCTGCTCCCTTTACCCAGCACCCAAGGGCTGAGCTCCCGTGTTGGGGAATAAGTCATCGCCAAGCTGGGCACTGCCTTATGGTCCTAGAGATTGGGGTGTGGCAAAGTCCTGGGTTCCCAATCTTACATAAAATCCCACTACAGACCTCTGGAAAGCCCACGCCCTACCTCCAGCCCCAGTGACTGGAACTGAAGCCACGCCAACACCCACACTCACCCCTGCTCCCAGGTTCTTCATCGAGTCGGCCCGCTGGTACTCCTCCTCTGGGAGGCTGGACCTCACCCTGAAGGCCCTGCAAAGAGTGGCCTGGATCAATGGGAAGCGGGAAGAGGGGGCCAGTCTAAGTATGGAGGTGAGACCCCTGAGACCTCCCATGACACCCCACCAGGGCTCCATCCCTAAACCGAGGACTCACAGGGCTTCTCTGAGTGAGGAGCTAGGCTGGGAGGAGCTCCTATGGAAGTCCAAGCCCTGAACCCCGTCCATCCCAGCAGGTGCTCCGGGCCAGTCTGCAGAAGGAGCTGACCCTGGGCAAGGGCCAGGCCTCGGCCATGGAGCTGCTGCGCTGTCCTGCCCTTCGCCGCCTCTTCCTCTGCCTCTCCATGCTGTGGTAGGCCCAGACAGACAGACTGATGGACAGACAGACAGACCAAGAGACAAAAGACTGGTTGGGGAAAGAGTGGACGCAGGGGATGGAAGAAGGGAGACAAGAGGGAGGAAGTCAGCAGACCAGCTATGAGGGGCAGGAATCCCCCACCAGAGAGAGTCTTAAAGAACCAGATGACCTCCAGCCTCAGTTTGCCTCCAATCCCCAAACTGGGCATCAATCTCTCCATATTCTTCTCCTTTTATCAGCTCTGTTCCAATATGGAAACACTTCATCGGTACTGATGGCCCGCAGAGTCAACAGAATTACATCACAGAGGCAGAGACAAGGCTGGCTTGCAAAACATTGAGAGACATTACTGGCCTTGTGGTGCCTGCCAGAAACACAGGCACAGGCAAAACTCATCTCTGAAAGTACACTCTGGCCAGGGTTGAGACCAGCCAAAAATCTTCCCTTCCCACTGCAACATTACCCATTACCCCTCTTACGTGCCACCCTCCCAACCCCATCATCATAGCAATCCCATGACAGTTAAGAGAAACATGGTCAGAAGGAACAATCCTGCCAATGAATTCTTTGCTTCCAATTTGGGATTTACTCCAGGTTGTGGGTTCTGTCCAACAACCTGAGCTTTATATTCTGGGCTCTTGACATCTTAAGAAGCACAACACCCATCCCAGGACCACGGACAGGTCCCAGAAAACTCTGGCCTCTCCCAACACCTTGGCCCTAAAGATATGGCTTTGGATATCCACTTGTCCTCCCTCAGTCCAGTATCAATAGATAAAATAAAGACTAAAACTGTGTAAATCCTACATGGCAACTAAGTGAAGATTCCCTAATACACTGGGGACACTATCAGAGGACTGAGAAATCTGGGGCATTGGAGGACTACCCCAATACGCAAAGTGCGTACTAAATGACAGAAGAAATATCAGGCGAGGTAGATTCCAGATTCTTAAGCAGGGTAACCTATGCAGCTCACCCCTGTTTTGGATGAGCACCTGCCCCCCCTTTAATCTTCCTAACAAACTCCATACCCCTCATCCCTCCCCACTAGGTTTGCCACTAGCTTTGCCTACTATGGGCTGGTCATGGACCTGCAGGGTTTTGGGGTCAGCATCTACCTAATCCAGGTGATCTTTGGTGCTGTGGACCTGCCTGCCAAGCTTGTGGGCTTCCTTGTCATCAACTCTATGGGCCGCCGGCCTGCCCAGATGGCCTCACTGCTGCTGGCAGGCATCTGCATCCTGATCAATGGGGTGGTACCCCAGGGTGAGCACCCATGAACATCTTGGTCCCTCACCCTTGGCCACACCCCCAGACACGACCCAACTTCTCAGCCCGCACTCCCGAGATCTGCTGACCCCCTCTCTTCTCTCTAGATCAGTCCATTGTCCGAACCTCCCTGGCTGTGCTGGGGAAGGGCTGCCTGGCCGCCTCCTTCAACTGCATCTTCCTGTACACTGGGGAGCTGTACCCCACAGTGATCCGGTGAGTGGGAGCTTAATGGGAGGGGCTTTGGGGCAAGACATTCCCCCGCACACAGGTCAGACCCAGAGCACAGGCCAGTATGCCCCAGCCCAAGGCCCCCTCCCAGCACCTAACAGTGAAAGGTCTATATCAGCCGCTCAGTACACGCTTAGGCTGCCCACTAAGCTCTTACCTGACCTGAGGGAAAGATTTGAGCCACCAACTGGGACAGGGTTGGAAGCCAAGAAGACACATCTCAGAGGCAGTTAATTGAAGTCCCCCCTTGATCTCCAAAGCATAAGTTAGAAGCTGCCACAAAATCTAAATTCCATCTTTAACCAAGTAGTATGTCTGAAACCAAAGACCACAAACATGAAAGTAATTTTTATCACAGAGCAACCACTTAATAACGGTGGTTCTGGGAGTTGTATGGATAAATACAGCACTGCTTTTTTGAGTGCCAAGGTTGCAGGAGGGGGTGTTTTTGCATTAAGACACCAGAAACACATATCTATTTTAAGAATGGGATGCAAAACAACAACAACAACAACAAAAGAATGGGGTGCAAAATTCATATGAGATGTCAAAGAAATGCCAGGCTTCCCTAGGCTACTTGGAATGAGAACCCCAAGGGGTCATGGTTACTGCCCTGTACCTTCAAAGGATTTCAGCTGAAAGAACAATAGTATAAAGTAGTACTATGTGCCAGGCACTGTCAAACTGTTTACAAATATCAACTCTTTTGGTCCTCATAACAAGCTTAGGAGGTAGGTACTATGATAATTCCCATTTTCCAAATGAGAAAACTGAGCCACAGAGAGGTTAAGTGCCTTGCCCAAGGTCACACAGCTTATAAGTCAGGAAGCTTAGATTTGAACCCAAGCAGTTTATCTCCCTAGTCAAAGTTTTTAACCTCTGCTCTCATAGAGAATGTTCTTAACATATTCTTAACATGCAGAGTCCAGGTCCCTTCCCCTGGGGATTCTAACCCAACAGGTCGGTGTGGAGCTGGGGCAACTGTAAATCAAATCCCTCAGGTGATCTGAGAACAACTGGCCGAACTAAGCTAACTCAACAGTTCAGTAAACTGTCCAGAGAGGGCAAGAGACTTGCCCAAGGTCACATAGCAAGTTAAAGGCAGAGGCAAAATTCAATCTCCTGATTCTCTGCCCAGAGCCTTTCCCAACCTGTTTTGGTTTTTTTTTTTTTTAATCTCCAAAATAAATGCCAAATTGGTTAGCTAATCAAATGGGGAACAGAGCAGGCACCAAGGGGTCTCCTGGGGCTGGGCCCGAGCTGCCCTGGCCCCAAATTCAGCCAGAACCTCAGCATTCATGCCAGAACACTAACCTGCACCCATCCCCCTGGGTCCCGCAGGCAGACAGGCTTGGGAATGGGCAGCACTCTGGCCCGAGTGGGCAGCATTGTGAGCCCACTGGTGAGCATGACCGCCGAGATCTACCCCTCCGTGCCTCTCTTTATCTACGGCGCTGTCCCCGTGGCCGCCAGCGCTGCCACTGCCCTCCTGCCGGAGACCCTGGGCCAGCCACTGCCAGACACGGTGCAGGACGTGGAAAACAGGTGGGCCTCCACCCAGAGACAGCAGGGACTCTCCCCAGGTCACACATCCAGGCTGGGGTGGCATTAAGACTCAAACCCAGGCCTCCTCTTCCAGGCCAGGGCTCTTTGTCCTTGTGTCCCCAGTTGGCTGAGAGTCTCCTGAGTCCTTTCTTGGGGCTCACGGCTCCAGGGAGTGGTAGATGTTTGGGGCAGAGAGCTGGTAGCTGGGCACAGCTGAATGGAGAGCCCCCTGGGAGCCCCAGGCTGGCCTGGAGGCTGCATACCGAGGACACCACTCTCCTGCCCACCCACCCACCCCGACCTGCCACAGGAGGAGAGGGAAGAGGAGGCAGCAGCGACAGGAGCGAAAGCAGATGGTCCCGCTCCAGGCCTCAGCACAAGCGAAGGACGGACTCTGAGGGCTGAAAAGGAGCCTTACGGAGCCCTGAAGGAGGACAGGGTCCTACAGGTCCTGGGCCGCTCACAGGAGAAGGGGGAAGGGGGAATGGTGGCCCAAGTGTTGGGGCTATGGCTCAGGGAGCACTCCCCAGGGGCCCCCCTCTCTGAATAGACGCCACGAAGACCGCATATTAAAAGGTTTGTGCGCACCATCTCCCTTTGTCTCTCCTGTCTCAAAAGCAACAGCCACTCCGCTTCAGCCAGCTTCCAGGCCAAAAGAGCGTACAATCCAGTCCCCGCCCTCAATCCCCAGGACTTTACAAACCATCCCAGGCAACCGGAGGAGGACCTCTTACCTCGGCCCCCTCCCCTGTCCCTGCTTTCCTCCCTCTTCCCTCTTTCCTTCTCTAACCTGTCTAAATACTGCTATTTCTGAGTTTTAAATCCCTTACACTCCACCCCTTCCCTATCAGGCTGGAAACTGACAAGGGCCTAACATGAAAGCAGCCAATCAGAGGCTTTGTTTCAGGATCCTCCCTCTCTGTGAAAGCTCTTGGGAACTTCTGGCAGCGAAGGAGAGAAAAGAGAGCAGCTGTGACGTCAGGATGCTGATCCCTGCTCCTCTGGATTCCAGCAGGGTCTGGACTCAAAACCAGTTTGCCACTTCCAGCTCCGCACCTGGAGATTCAGCCTGCTAGCTACTCTAATCCTCCGCACTGCACTTCCTGGCCTTTCTTTGCTGCTCAGCCTCCAGCGGGCCCTGGGCTGGTGGAGGGGAAGGAGGAGGAAAAGGGGAGGGTGGAACCCAGCCAGAGAGCCACCTCTGAGTGCTAATTTGGTGCCGGGCACTGTCCTAAGCACTTTGCATGTATTAACGCATTCAATCCTCCCAGGAACCTTCTAGGGATAAGTGCTAGTATTATCCCCATTTTACAGGTAAGGAAATCAAGGCCCAGAGTGGTTAAGTAACTTGCCCAAATTCACACAGCTATTAAATTGCAGAGTCAGGGTTAGAAGCAGACCACGTGGAATGTGTGTGCCAGGACATCCCCCCTCCCCCACCAATTCCCCGGGGGCTGTGAGGCACTGAGACTTTGGCCTCTTCCACCCCCCAGGGCTGTGCTTCTACTCCTCCCTCCTGAGCTGAAAGGAGACAGAGAAGGGGGGGGGCGGTGCAGGAGACCGGATCACATGGTAGGAACCATGTGAAAGGAGGGATAGAAGGCAGTTTAGGGATCACAGCCAGGGAAAGAGGAATATCCAATCACCTGCATCAGCAAGGGAGCTCCCTTCAGGGAAGCTGGGGGTGGGGGTGGAGGTGGGGGGTTGAAGTGGGGAGGCCATGGGAAAAGATAGTCCTTTTAACACCCACAGATGGCAGGAAGGAGGGGGCTAGCAGTGCCCTCTAGTACCTGTACTTGCTTAGTCATGCTTGTCTGCTGGCATACTGTCCCTTACTCTTTCCCCTGCAAGCGACCCAGCCCCCCAGACCCTCATCCCCTGGGGAAAGTTCACACTCTCAAGCTGTACACATTGCCTTCTAGGTGGGACCCGAGGGCTCGAGCTGAGTCAGGGCAACCTGGAGAGGGGAGGTGGCCTGGAGCTCCCCTGAAAAAGCCACAAAGCCCTGGGAGAGCTCAAGGCAGCTCAGACAGCCAGAGGACAGACTGGGCAGAGCTGAAATCACCGTAACCCACCCCACATCCTGGAACATCTGAAACCTTGGTGTTCCCCAATGGTGCTGACATTCCCATGCTCCCCAAGAATTTCTTGGCCACTGTAGGACCCAGTAGATGCCAGAGCGCCACCAGCCCCACCCCTGCTGCTATTTCTCAGGCAGTGTTGCCCTCGTGGCCGATGAGGGGCACCTAGGATGGCATCTTCTGCTTCTGCAGATGTAGGGGTTTGGGGGACCAGTGACTTGCCCTACCCCTGCCTCAAAACCCTGCTAGCAGCTCTGACATGTTCTGATTCCTGTAGGTCTCTCATCTCTGTGCTTAGATCACCTGGTACCTGCATCTGTCTCAACCAGAGCCAGTCCCTGGCCTGTCCCAGCTGCATACACCCCCAACTGGTAAAGACCAGGTGGCTTACACCATCTGCACGGACTCCGTTTCCCCAGCTCCTGGCCTGAGACTTCCTGCACTCACCCCATGCCCTTGACCAAATGGAATTCTACCTTCCTCCCACTCTTAAGTCACCAGTACGTGACTTCTGACCCGGTCTCCCCAAGGAGTCAGCCCCCAAACACTGGCTCACATCTCATCCTCTTGCCTTGGAAGGCCAAGTTCTAATACGGTCATGCACCACCCCAGTGGCCACAGATGCTGTCCCCAGTTTTGAACACAAGGTCCTATCTTCAGCCAGAGTAGGTAGAGCCTTTGAGGCCACCCTCAATTTCTCTGCCTACAGCCTTGAACACTTCCTGGGCAGGACGGCACATTCAAGAGGTTCTTCACCTGCATGACGCTGGTAGAGGGCTCACCAGAAGCCACCTTCCCAGGGCCCCACCCTTGCATCCCAGGTCCCACCTCAACAACTCCAAGCTTCAGTCCACACCAAGCTCCTCCATCAGGCTCTTCTCCCCACTTCCCAGTAGTTACATGGCCCCTTGGAGAGAAGATGCCCAGCCAGTTAAGCTTTCATTTCACGTGGTAGGCTGAATAATGGATGCCCAAAGATGTCTACATCCTGATCCTGGAACCTGTGAATATGTTACCTTACATGGTAAAAGGGACTTTGCAGATGTGAATAAGTTAAGGATCTTGAGATGGAGAGATTATCTTGGATTACCTGGGTGGGCCTGGTGTGATCACAATAGTGATTTTTTTTAAATAAATTTATTTATTTTATTTTATTTTATTTTATTTTATTTTATTTTATTTTATTTTTTGGCTGCGTTGGGTCTTCATTGCTGTGCATGGGCTTTCTCTAGTTGCGGCGCACGGAGGTTACTCTTCGTTGCAGTGCGTGGGATTCTCACTGCGATGGCTTCTCTTCTTGTGGAGCACAGGCTCTAGGCGTGCGGGCTTCAGTAGTTGTGTCACATGGGCTCAATAGTTGTGGCTCGCAGGCTCTAGAGTGCAGGCTCAGTAGCTGTGGCGCACAGGCTTAGTTGCTCCACGGCATGTGGGATCTTCCCGGACCAGGGCTCGAACCCATGTCCCCTGCATTGGCAGGCGGATTCTTAACCACTGCGCCACCAGGGAAGTCCCAACACAATAGTCTTTTTAAGAGAGAGGCAGGAGATCAGAGTGGGTAGTGGGAGATGTGAAAACAGAAACAAGAGGTCCTAGTGATACAGGAAGGGACCACAAGCCAAGAAATGCAAGCAGCCTCTAGAAGATGAAAAAGACAAAGAAATGAATTCTTCTCTGAAGCCTCGAGAAGGAATGTAGCCATGCCAACACATTGATTTTAGACTTCTGACCTCCAGAACTATAAGAAAATTAATGTGCGCTGTTTTAAGTCACTAAGTTTGTGGCAATGTGTTACAACAGCAGTAGGAAACGAATACACATCCCTTATTCTCAGACTCCTCCAGGAGTTTCAAACTGGCCCATAGAGCTTTTATTTTCCCATGCATTATGTTTTTGGTGGGGATAGGGCTGTACTGTCCAAATCACCAAAGGCCTCACCACTGCCTATTGTCTTACATCTGACAGATTCACATATTTATGTTACCCTCTGACCCTTGTAGCCAGTTAAGTTTAGGACTCCTAGACCCCTCTCTGTTTAACCCCTACCTTACTTTCACATTTTTTAAATTGTTGAAGGAAAGATTTTTGTTATAGGTATAGAGAGCAAAAGAAAAACACTGGGTGGGCCCCATTGCCCCATTGTTCCTCCTCTTTCAAGAAAACCACTTAATGTTATTCTCTGAGATGTGACTGTCTCCATGTAGTTCATGCTGTAACCATGGAACAGTAGCTGACTCCACTGCAAAAAGCTGGAGTAATAAGCTAGATGACCTTGAGCCTCGGTTTCCCTGACCAGCTCTAGTAAGGTCTGCTCCTGCTTCTCCTAAATGTCTCCCCCAAGAGAAACCCACACCCCAGTAGCAAGTTCCATGTAAGCCACACCCAGAGAAGAAACCAAATAGCCTGTTAGGGCTAGATTAGATTTAGCTGACAGAC
This sequence comes from Balaenoptera acutorostrata, assembly GCF_949987535.1. Lineage (NCBI taxonomy): Eukaryota > Metazoa > Chordata > Mammalia > Artiodactyla > Balaenopteridae > Balaenoptera > Balaenoptera acutorostrata. Next base: position 9,133,648 of record NC_080072.1, read on the forward strand.
AATGCTGAGTCTGGATGGGATGTCTGGAACTGTGGCAGCCATCTTGTGACCCAAGAGGGAAACCAGAGCAAAGATGAAGGCAGCAACTAAGAGTAACAAAGTGGAAAGATGGAACTAACCTAGGGGGTTGATGGTGTCACTGAGCCACTGATTTAACCAATCCTGGAGCCACCTACCTCTACTCTAATGGTAGAAGGTAAGAATTTAAATTTAAGTCCTCCTTATCCTCTTGATTCTTTAAGCCATTGTAAGTTGGTTTTTCTGTGATTTGCAGCCAAAGACATGATAACTAATATATTTTTACAGCTTTTTAAAAATATAATAGACAATTAGTTGCCCATATTTACAGTGTTGAATTTGATGAGTTTTGACAGATGCATACACCCATGAAACATCACCAAAATCAAGACAATGAACATAGCCATTGCCAGCAAAGTTTCTTCATGCCCCTTTTTGTGTGGACATGGCTTCCATTTTTCTTGAGCAAACATTAAGGAGTGGAATGGCTGAGTAGTATGCAAGATGTATGTTTAAGTTTTTAGGAAATAGCCAGTTTTCCAAAGTGGTTGTAACAATTCACCAAGTATGTGAGAGTTCCAGTTGCTCCACATCTTTGCCAACTCTTGGTATGATTGATATTTTAAATTTTAGTCATTGGAGGAAATGTGTAGTGGTGTCTTATTGTAGTCTTAATTTACATTTCCCTAATGACTAATGATGTTAAGAAAATTTTATGTGCTTATTTCCATCTAGATCTCTTCTTTAGCATATATTCAAAACTTTTTGCACATTTTTAATTCGGTTGACTTTTTATGATTGAGTTGGAAGCTGTTTTTTAATGTATTCTGGAAACAAGAATATACTCCTTTCATTTTAAATTTTTCAAAGTTGTTTTGGCTAGTTTAGATACTTTGTGTTTCCACTTAAATTTTAAAATCTTTTGCCAGATATGTGTTTTGCAAATATTTTCTCTAAGTTTATAGCTTGGCTCTTCATTTTTATGAATGTCTTTTGAATAGCAAAAGTTTTTAAATTTTAATGAAGTCCAATTTTTTATTTTTTTCTTTTATAATTCATGCTTTTTGTGTCTTATTTTTTAAATCTTTGCCAAACCCAAGGACACTAACATTTTCTCTTATGTTTTGTTGTTGTAAGTTTATAGTTTTAACTCATATTCAGGTCTATGATCCATTTTGAGTTAGTTTTGTAAAGTGGGTTGTGGTTCATTGTTTTTTGCATATTGTAACCAATTATTCCAGCACTATTTGTTGAAAATTTTTCTTTTCCTCATTGAATTGCCTAGGTATCTTGGTCAAAGGTAAACTGGCTACGTGTGTGGCTCTATTTCTGGACTCTTCTATACCATTGATCTGTTTATGTGTCTTTACATGAATATCACACTGTCTTAATAACTATAACTTTATAACTAGTCTTGAACTCAGTGTAGATCCTTTAATTTTAACTTTTTCGAAGTTGTTTTGGCTACTCTAGATCGTATGCATTTCCATATAAATTTTAAAATCAACTTGTAAATTTTTACCCAAAAAACTACTAAAATTTTGATTTGTATTACATTGAATCTATAGATCATTTTGGGAATAATTGTCATCTTAACAATATTGAGTATTCCAATCCATGATATAGTTCTCCATTTTTTTAGATCTTCTTTAATTTCCCTCAGCAATGTTTTGTACTTTTAAGTGTATAGATCTTGCACACATTTTGTCAAATCTATCCCTAAGCATTTCATATTTTATGCAATTATTAATGATATTTTATTTCATTGCAACTGTTTGTTGCCATTATACAGAAACTGACCTGATTTTTGTATATTAACCTTGCATCCTGCAAACTTGCTGAAATCACTTATTAGTCCTAGTAGCTTTTTTGTAGATTCCTTAGGGTTTTCTATACAAGCAGTCATGTTGTCTGCAAATAAAAGCAGATTTCCTTCTTCCTTTTCTGGAATTCTTTCATTTCTTTTACTTACATTATTACACTGCTTATAACCTTCAGTACAATGTTGAATAAAAGTGGTGAGAGTGAATATCCTTGTTTTCTTCCTGAACTTAGGAAGAAAGCATTTAGTCTTTCACAATTAAGTATGATGTTGACTACAGTTTTCCAATAGATGTCCTTCATCAATTTGAAGAAATTCCCTTTTATTCCAGGTGTGCTGAGAAGTTTTATCATGGTGGTCGTTGGTATTGAATTGTGTCAAGAGATCTTTCTGCATCTATTGAGACGATCATATAGTTTTTCTTTTTTAGTCTATTAATAAGGTGAATTACATGAATTGATGTTTTAATGTTAAATCAATTTTGCATTCTTGGGATAAACACTACTTTGTCAAGATGCATTATCGGGCTTCCCTGGTGGTGCAGTGGTTAAGAATCTGCCTGTCAATGCAGGGGACACAGGTTCGATCCCTGGTCCAGGAAGATCCCACATGCCACAGAGCAACTAAGTCCGTGAGCCACAACGACTGAGCCTGCGCTCTAGAACCCAAGAGCCACAACTACTGAGTCTGTGTGCCACAACTACTGAAGCCTGTGCACCTAGAGCCAGTGCTCCACAACAAGAGAAGCCACTGCAATGAGAAGCCCATGCACCACAACGAAGAGTAGCCCCTGCTTGCCACCAACTAGAGAAAGCCCGCGCGGCAGCAATGAAGACCCAACACAGCCAAAGATAAAATAAATAAATTTAAAAAAAAAAAAAGATGCATTATCCTTTTTATGTATTGCTGACTAAAATTTGATAAAATTATAGTAAGAACTTTGCATTTATCACCATAAGGGATATCAGTCTCTAGTTTTCTTTTATTGCAATGTTTTTGTCTGGCATCAGAGTGGTATGGACTGAATGTTTGTGTCCCTCCAAAATTCATAAGTTGAAATCTTTTTTTTTTTTTTGGCTGTGCCACGCAGCTTGTGTGATCTTAGTTCCCCAACCAGGGATAGAACCCAGGCCCTCAGCAGTGAGAGCATGGAGTCCTAACCATTGGACCGCTGGGAAATTCCCTCATATGTTGAAATCTAATCCCCAATGTGATGGCATTTAGAGGTGGAGCCCTTGGGAGAAAATTAGGTCATGAGGGTGGAGCCCTCATGAATGGGATTAGTGTCCTTATAAGAAAAGACCAGAGAACTAGCCCTCTTTCCACCATGTGAGAGTACAATGAGAAGTTAGTCATCCACAACCCAGGAGAGATCCTCACCAGAACCCAGCCATGCTGGCAGTATGATCTCACACTTCCAGCCTCCAGAACTGTGAGAAACAAATTTCTGTTTTTGATAAGCCACCCATTTTATGGCATTTTGTTATAGCAACCAGAGCTGCCTAAGACACAGGGTAATGCTGCCTCATAGAATGATTTGTGGAGTATTGTCTACTCTTGAAATTTCTGTAGGTGTCTGTGTAGAATTTGGCACTATCTCTTCCTTAAATGTTTCACAGAATTAGCCAGTGAAGTCATATGTGCCTGGAATTTTCCTTGCAAGATGGTTTTTAAGTACAAATTTAATTTCATTTAACATTTCTGAATTCTTTCAACTTGTATATGCCTGAAAAAGTCTTGATTCTCTATGGTTTAGAAAGATATTCTGGCTGGGTATAGAATTTTAACTTGATAGTTTTTCTCCTTTTCAGTTCTTTAAAGATATTTCTCCTTTATCTGCTGGCTTGTATGATTTCTGACAAGATATCCCAAATTCCCAAATCCATTCCCTTAGCTCCAGGAGACTTCAGGCCTCAACTAGGTTCCTCCCCACACCCACTGTTCTACAGACCTGAAATTTTCTCTAGTCAGTAAGTTGATTCATAAGATTCATTTTATTGGTTTTCTTTCTCGTAGGGAGTAACTGTCCTGTGCTTCCTGTTGCCCAATGTCTAAAAACAGCTGTTGTATATAATTTGATAGGCTTTTTGTTAGTTTGAGACAGGAGAGTAAATCTAGTCTGTGCTGCTCCTTCTTGACTGGAAGCGGAAGTCCTGACAACTGACACATTATTATAGTCCTCATGACTTCTTGCCAAATACATTTCTATAAACAGGAACAACTGAAGAAATAAAAAACAATATTTTCTGATTTCTCTACATACCATGAAGACAGGAGAGCAACAGAATTAAAGAAGACAACGTTACTCAGAAATACTGAACTTTGAGCTGGATGAAATAAACTATCAAAACACCCATCTTTTCTGCACCAAAGTATGGAAACTATTGAGAGATAGACCCAGCTGTCAAATACCTTTCTGTGTGGTCAAAAGTGAGCAAAATACATGCTCTCTGAAGGCAAGGATACCCCAAAAGAGAGAAAGAAGGAAAGAACTCATACATGCCCTGTTTCTTCTCCCAAACTCACCAATCAGATAACTCATTCCTTATTCCACAAAGAAACAAGAAGCCAGAAGAATGGAGGTTTCTCCAACACTCCCTACCTAGCATCTCCCCTTAGGGAGGGATAAAGTCCACTTCCAATTACACTAGGAGCATTGTTGTTTTAAAATCATTAAGAATGGAAAAGAAATTATGCCATGCATGAGGGAATAACAAGGTCCAAAGTAACTCTCCCGCTGTAAACAACTACAACTAGAAAACTGAAGGAAATGTGGGAAACCATAGTCAGCCTTTGAACAACAGGCCATGCAGAATTGTAATTTCTTTGATAATAGAAACAAATGATGTGAGACCTACCTATCATCACCCAGGCTTTCTTCCTGGAAGCAGTTTCCAGACTTTAGTGTAGAGAAGTGGAATCCAAAGAAAGCCTGGCAATCTCATTGAGTTGAGGAGGACAAAAAAGTTAAGAGTGGCCAAGGCAGCTAGAATTTGCAGGACAAACTTCTGGAGAGGAGAGAGCTATGCAAACATAGTTTCACAAATCTGTAGTGTATATAAAGAACTCCACAACACAATAAAATGTAGTCAAGTACTCCAATTCAAAAATGGGCAAAAAAAAAAATTTGAACGTGCGCTTTATGTTTTTTTAATTTTTTAAATTTTATTTATTTACCTTTGGCTGCATTGGGTCTTCGTAGCTGTGCACAGGCTTTCTCTAGTTGTGTCTAGCAGGGGCTTCTCATTGCAGTGGCTTCTCTTGTTGCGGAGCATGGGCTCTAGGCATGCAGGCCCATTGTGGCATACGGGCCCAGTAGCTGTGGCTCGTGGGCTCTAGAGTGCAAGCTCAGGAGTTGTGGTGCACGGGCTTAGTTGCTCTGTGGCATGTGAGATCTTCCTGGACCAGGGATCAAACCCATGTCCCCTGCATTGGCAGGCAGATTCTCAACAACTGTGCGACCAGGGAAGTCCCTGAACATGCGCTTTACCACAGGAAATAAATGGAATGGCCAATAAGCAAATGAAAAGAAGTTCACCATCATTAGTCATGCAGAAATGCAAACTAGACCATGAGATATTACTACACATCCTACTAAAAATGGCTAAAATTCAAAAGATGGACCATACAAAGGGTTGGAAAGAACATAAAATAACTGGAAATTTCACACATTGCAAATGGAAATATATAATTTGGAAACTCTTTGGAAAACAATTTGACAGCTTCTGATGAACTTAAATATACACTTACCATATGACCCAGCAATTCTACCTCTAGACATTTACCCAAGAGAAATTAAAACGTTACGTCCACACATTGTACGCAAATGATCAAAGCAGCTTTATTTGCAGCAGCCCAAAGCTGGAAACAACACAAATGTTCATCAACAGGTGAATGAATAAACAAATTGTGGTATGTCCATATACTGAAATACTACTCAGCAACAAAAAGAATGAACTATTGGTACACTACAACATGGATGGATCTCAGAAACATTTGGCTCAATAAAAGAAGCCAGACGCAAAAGAGTATACACTGTATGACATTCATTTGAACTCTAGAAAAGACAAATCTATTGCCTAGGACTAGGTAGAGCTATCTGGAGTATGGTACCAGGAAATTTGGAGGTGATAAAAATGTTCTATATAGTGGTTGCATGGGTGTATAAATTTGTCAAAACTTGTCAAAATGAGCCCCCCAAATTGATGCATTTTATTGCATATACTAAATCTCAATAAAGATTTTTTTTTCCCCAGTTTTGTGGATGGTTAACCAGCTAATGGGATAGACGGTGGTGGACATTTCCTTGGTTTTAGCTGTTACAATTGAGGGAAAGAGAAAAATTGGGAGTGGATTGTATTATAATGAGAAAAGAGGCCCTGCTGATATTTACCTCTGAGGAGGGTTCACTTTTTTTTTTTTTTTTTTTTGGCCGCATGTCATGCTTGTTGGATCTTAGTTCCCCACACCAGGGATTGAACCTGGCCCCTGACAGTGAAAGTGCCGAGTCCTAAACACTGGACCACCAGAGAATTCCCAGGGTTCACTCTTTGAGTGGAGGTTAAGCTGTGGCTTAGCCGAAGGCCCGGGTTCTGGGATTAACACAGAGGCAGTGCTCACAGGTTGGGGGCTGCTGACAACCACAGCACAATGGCATTTCTGTGTGAGCTTTTCAGAGCCTTTACCCAACTCCATCTGGCCCAAGTGGCCTTGAGAAAAGGGAATTCAGTTGGGGCTTTGTGCTCAAACCAGCTTGGACCTCCCTCTGCTCTTTCCTATCTCCTCCAAGAAGGAGGTCGCTTGCTCTGGCCTGGGGTGGGGAGATTCAAACCACCAAACTTTGGGGCGTCACGCATATCCCTCCTTCACAAGAAGGTGGTTTGTTCCACCCCATCCAACTTTACCTGCCCTTTAGATCCCCTTGAACAAATCACTGACCCGATGAGTCTTAATACTTGAACATCTCACTTTCAAGTCACAGTTTAACTTGGTGCCTCGAAAGAAGTTATAAACACTAGTGTTTAGTTCAGGTGACTTAGGGCCACAGCAGAGCCAGGAACTGATGAGCTGAGGAGGCAAAGGGCAGTCTGTCTCCTCCCCCTGCACCGAAAGACAGGAAACAGGTTGTGGGAGGGAGAGGCCTCAGCTCCAGTGCCCCTGCGAGATCCTGCCCCATGGCCTTCAATGACTTCCTGCTGCAGGTTGGGGGACATCGGCCACTGCCAGCAGATCCAGAGCACTCTGTTGATTCTGCCCCTGCTCCTAACATTTTTGCACAACACCCTGCAGAACTTCACCGCCGCTGTCCCCACCCACCACTGCCGCCCGCCTGCCGACACCAACCTCAGCAAGGACGGGGAGCTGGACGCCTGGCTGCCCCGGGACGGGCAGGGGCGGCCCGAGTCCTGCCTCCACTTCACCTCCCCCTCAGCAGGGACCACCCTTTCCCAATGACACAGAGACCAACAGCACGGGGGCCACAGAGCCCTGCACCCACGGCTGGATCTATGACAATAGCACCTTCCCTTCCACCATCGTGACTGACGTGAGGAGACCTGGACCTCCTCCTTCCAACCCCTGTGTCCCCATCTTACCATCCCCCCCGTCACACACACACACACACACACACACACACACACACACACACACACACTGTGTGAACCTGACCTGAGTTTGTCTGAAGACCCTGGAGCTATGAAGAGCTCTGCCTAAATGCAGGTAAGAGAACAGGCGTTGGAGCTGAGGTCTTCCTGGTAGAGGAGGTTATGGAACTCCTTGCAGAAAGCTGCTCCCTGCCCCTCCACCTCCACCAGAGAGAGAGATACTATTACTGGAGTTTGATATTCTACTTTGGTTTCCCTGAGAGGTTGCAATTCCACAGGGTAGGGGCGGTGGTACAGAGGAAGTTAGACAGGAGGCAGGCAGATAGTGGAGGGCAAAGAGGGTATTCCTGAGCTGGGGATTCTGGGCTCAGAGTCCTAGAGACAAAAACAATTTCCTGACTTCATCTAGAAATAGCTCTCGGCAGCTGGGGCCAGGAGATGGAGAGCAGCCAAGGAACTAAGATGGGAAAGAGAACAGGGTTATGGGAGGGTCCTTTCATCTCTAGTGATTTAACACCCCTCCCCCGAAACGCACACACAGTCGACTGTAGAGTCTCCCTGGCCTGCTAAGTGGTTCATCCGGCTGAATTCTGCACTTTGTAGCTGTCACATGGATCGTGCTCTTAACATCTGTTCTAGTCAATGATCTTTTGGTTGCAAGGAAGAGAAGCTCTCTCAAGTCAGCTCATGCGAAAAGGGATTTCAGGGAATCCAAGGGCAGGAAACAAAGTGTGTCCAGGCCTCATGGAAACTGGAACCAGGGATCGGAGCACCAGAGACATCCCTATACACTTACTCTGTAACTCTCTCCTCAACCCATTTCGTCTGTGTGCCCATCTGCAAGACAACCACTGGTCCCAGCTCTGATCCATTACCCCTCAGATTTAGGGCCTACCACCAACCAGAACATTTCTGTGAATCTTAATTCAAATTCTCAGAAAAGGCTTCAATTGGCTCAGCCCAACACACTGATGAGCAGCCCCACCCCCAACCCGGCAAGTGGCTCAGGTGTCCATACCTCATCTAATCATCATGCCAAAGGACAATATAGTGGGATTACGTGGCCCCTTGCCCTTTAGTCAGGGCTCTGCAGAAAAGATGCCTTGAGAAGAGGCTGTGGTCGAGCAGAGCCCCCAAACTTGCCTGATGCAGCATCTGTCTGAAAGTGATAAAAGTTAAGCCATACTTCCCACTAGACAGACCCAAGATGCAGAAGCAGAAGGTGACAAAGGATGGCTAGTCCTCCTCCCTCTGGGCATGCAGGCATCATACGCCATCCCCTCCCTGCAGAGTTGGGGAAGGACCTTCTTCATTATTCTCCAGCCTCAACCCAAATTCTGAGACATTCCCCTCCACCCACTTTAACTTGTATGTTATCGAGGCTTCCAATTCTGCTTTTCCACTTCCCTTCTTGAAACTCTACACTCTGCTTTCCAAGTTCGACAATACTCCGGGAACTATCAACCTAGCTGTTGTTCTTCTGTTCAAAACAGCAGGCAGTTTGATCCAAAGCTCAGATTTCTTGCCCTCTGGAGCAAAGAATCTGGGTAAGTGTGCACCTGAGCTTTCCTTCTAAATGGAGACTTGGTAGTAATCTCATCATTTTTGGTTTCAATGACTGACAAAGCCAGATGCACACAGTTTTCCTGAGTTGTGGGGAGATGCCAAGAATAATCCAATCCTCTTCCAACAGGTACTGTGAATGGGACCATTATCCACCACCACACATGGACATAGGGCACTAAAAGGCCTATTTCATAAACACAACCAGGATACTTCTTCCTTGGGCCAATAATGCCAAAGGCTGCACCAGAGACCACTTCATTAGGATAATAGGCAGCTTACATGCATAACCTAACGTGAAGCTGGGCCTTCTGTGTTGTGAAGCAAATGAAACGGCTCGCAAGTTATCAGGGGTTGCTTCAGCAAGAAGCTTAGTCGCAGTGAAGATACTCCACCCAGGCCACAGGGCTGTATCTGGTCGGCACAATGGCACAGGTCACCTGAGAAAGACAAGTCCCAGCCTGCCCCTTGGAAAGCACTCCCAATTGGCCCAGTATCCCAAAGGGATACTTCTGCACTCTAAATGCAAAGCAAAAAATAAAGAAATATAATAAGAAAAAGATGTTATCTCTGGGTTCTAATAAAAACTCTGAGCTCGTCTTATTTTCTTCTGAATTAAGGTATCCTAAGTAATAACTAGCAGCTTCTATCTGAACCATGTTAGTCAGGACTCTTGTTTGCAAGTGGCTGCAATTCAACTCAAGCTAATCTGAGAATGAAAAGAGTGTATAAAGGCTCCCATAACCAAACCACAAGATGAGCAGAGACAGAGCTTGCTCTAGGAGCAATGGGAACCAGGGCCATGCGAGCAGGACCCTTGCTGGCTCTCATCTTCACTTTTCTTTGCATGCTGGGCATGTGACTCTGCCACGGATCCTTCACAACGTGGCCACTGACCATTCTGGGCTCACTCCTAATAACTGTCTCTCCGCTTCAACTTTGAAAAATTCTAGGAAAGACTTATTTGCTGTCCTGGGTCAGGTGTCCACCCCTGGGTCCAATGACTGTAGGGCAGGGAGGGTGTGAGTTGTTATGAATGACTGGCCTGAGTCTCCCGTTCACTTCTGTTCTGCAGATGAACAACAGTTACCATTTCACTGCTCTATTTCCTGGTGCCACTGTCATTCGTTTTCTCTTTTTCTCTTTTTCTTTCCCCTGAGGCCAGTCTCACAGCATCTGTCATTTATCACAGCCTTTATCAAGTTAGCAGTGCAGAGCTTTCCTAGGCAGCAATTCTCTGAGTCTCCCTCAAATCCACCACTGCCTATTCCTAGCCTTTGGTTCCTGTTACTGATAAAGTAATTCTATATACATGAGGCCCAGGAGCACACAAATATACGAGCCTCAAGAGTCTCAGGTGCACATGAAGAGAATATATATAGTAAAAGCCAGTGCTAAACCTAAGGTGATGTAAGCCCCATCCAATTGTTGCTTTTACAGATGACAAGCACTTTAGGGCAGAACAGAGGCAGAAAAATTCTTTCTGAGAACATATTCTATACTCATTTATCAATTTCTATTCTGGACTACACCCAGATTTCATCACCAGACTGCATACAGATTTTGTTCTCTTTGCACGCCTTGGTTCTTTTTTTTTTAAACAAATTCTTATTTTATTTTTCCGTTTTCTCTAAAATCGATAAACCTATTTTTTTTTAATTTTATTGATGTATAGTTGATTTACAATGTTGTGTTAATTTCTGCTGTACAGCAGAGTGATTCAGTTACACTTGTGTATATTATTTTTCATATTCTTTTCCATTATGGTTTATCACAGGATATTGAATATAGTTCCCTGTGCTACACAGTAGGACCTTGTTGTTTATCTGTCCTATATACAATAGTTTGCATCTGCCAATCCCAGACTCCCAATCCATCCCTCCTCCAGCACTCCTCTGACTTCTTACCTCTTTCCTACATCCTCTTGCTTCTCATCTTTCCATTCCTCAGTTCTGGTCTATCATATCCCTAACTCCTCCCTACAGTGTGTCCCACATGCATCTCCACAGTAGTATTTTATTCACAAGTTTCCATTAAAGTACTGTTAAAAATGAATTCCCAGTCTGACACAGCCCCAAAATCTTTTTAAAATAAAAATTATATCAGATAACACAGAGAACTACAGAATAGCAGTTATTTGAATAAAACAGCAATAAAGTCCATTGTTCTTTGGAGAAAATGTTCAAATGCCAACCACCCAAATTTTACATCAGATGGTGTGTGCACAGGGTATTAAAAGTCTCACAGTAATAATGAAATTCACAAACAAGGATTTCTCTCCAATCAAATCAAGATTATCAAGTAATTACACTTGAAGGATGAATTCATTTGCATATATATTAACACATCTTAGGGAGCATTCCCTAAACGTCCTGATCATCCCTGCCCCCTTTCCTTTTTCTTCTGTTAACAAAAGAAATGAGCTTTAAAGTCCACTCAAAAGTATACAAAAATTAGCTTTTATGTAAAGGAAATACCACACCTATTTGTCATTTTGATTTAAGTCACATCCTTTAAGTCACATCCGTCAGTGTGACTTTTGATTTTAGTATGATTTTCCTGCAGGCTGTAGAGCTGTTTTACTCCACCTAGAAAGGAAGTACTTTTAAAAGGAGAATTTTTTTTCTTATATTCATTAAAAAGAGCAACAAAATTTAAACTATTATTTGAGGTATCCAATTGCCACTTATTCAGGATTGCAAATAACTACAACCCTCTCAAATTTGCTTATGGAAAGTTAATGGAAGGATGCAAAGGTATTTCACAGAACCCAAGGTCAAGAACTTGAGCCCAGGGCTTCCCTGGTGGCGCAGTGGTTGAGAATCTGCCCGCCAATGCGGGGGACACGGGTTCGAGCCCTGATCTGGGAGGATCCCACATGCCGCGGAGCAACTGGGCCCGCGAGCCACAATTACTGAGCCTGCGCGTCTGGAGCCTGTGCTCCGCAACAAGAGAGGCCGCGGTGGTGAGAGGCCCGCGCACCGCGATGAAGAGTGGCACCTGGTCTCCGCAACTGGAGAAAGCCCTCGCATAGAAACGAAGACCCAACACAGCCATAAATAAATAAATAAATAAATAATTTTAAAAAAAAAAAAAGAACTTGAGCCCAGCCTTATGAAAGACTGGGACCAGGTGGTTGAGGAGAACCAGGGGAGCTGCACTCTCTATCTTTACCTCTCTGGCACTAAGCTCTCACCCCAACTTCCCTCTGACTAAATTACTGCATTCTTTTCCCCTATGCCCCTCCTTCCCTCCCCTTCCCCCCTCCCTCCTTCTCACCCTCCTTCATCTTTTTCTCCCTCTCCCTCTCCTTCTCCCACTCTCTCTCTGTCTCATGATTTCTCAGCTCCACTTCCGCGTCATTCCAAACTTGGTCCTCCCACCCCAACTTTGGGTGTCCTTACAAAGCTTGCTTCTCTGAGTCGCTTTTCCAAATTTGTAAGAAAAAGAACCTGGGGACTTCCCTGGTGGTCCAGTGGCTAAGGCTCAGTGCTCCCAATGCTGGGGGCCTGGGTTCAATCCCTGGTCAGGGAACTAGACCCCACATGCCACAACTAAGACCCGGCACAGCTAAATAAATAAATATTAAAAAAAAAAAAAAACCTTATTAGCTCTGTCCAGCTCCAGGGTCAGTTTTCTTCAGCTGCACCCAAGGAGGGACAGGTTAAAGAGCCCTGAAAGAGGGTGAGGGGTTAGTGCTCAGAAAAGGGCGAGTAGTCTGAGCAGTCATCCCAAAAGATACCTCTTACATGTTTTGAAATAACTTGAATCACTCTCACCAGAAGATGAGAAAGATTGTGTGACTTAGGGAGGCAAGCCCTCCTTATGTGCTTGTCCTAATCCAAGACCCTCAGCCCACCAGGAGAGAGGGAATGGGCTGCTGTGGGGCTGGCCCAGCCCTCCTTGACCCCAGTTCTTCCTTCCTCACAGTGGGACCTCGTGTGCACACACAAGACCTTGCCACAGCTGAGTCAGTCCATCATCATGGCAGGAGTACTGGTCAGAAATTTGATGTTGGGGATCATGGCAGACAGGTCAGTGGTGAACAAAGCTGGATCAAGGAGCAAAGGCATAAGCCCTCTAGGCTGGACACAGAGGGGAGACTGGCATCCCTGAGAATCCAGAGAGGGACACAGGACTGATCCACCCAAGCCTGACCATGTCTGGAAAGTCTGTAGGAATCACACAACCGTCCATCAGCCCTTTCCATGTCTTGCCTCATTTCAGTTCCTCCTCACAATACCCTTGTGAAGCCAGCATGAATGGTACTATTAACTGCATTTTACCAATGAGGACACTTAGGTTCAGGGATGTTGGATAACTTGCCCAAACTGCCTAGAAGGAACCCAAGAAAATTGTGTTGTTAATTCTGAGGAGTGGAATTGAAAAGAAGAGAACTTTTCACTTTTCATTACTATATTATTTGAACTTTAATGATAATTCATTACCTTTATAATTGTATAAAGTAAATATCTAATGTTTACTTTTTTAAAAAGTACATTCACATAGCTAATAAGTGGCAAAAGCAGGACAAGAATCCAGATTTTCTGACATCCTGAAGAAGTCACCTCCCACCACTCTGCCTTGTATGTGACATGTGAGTGTCACAGAAACAAAGACCTAGGAATCGGGCTTCCCTGGTGGCGCAGTGGTTGAGAATCTGCCTGCTAATGCAGGGGACATGGGTTCAAGCCCTCGTCTGGGAAGATCCCACATGCCGCGGAGCAACTAGGCCCATGAGCCACAACTACTGAGCCTGCGCATCTGGAGCCTGTGCTCCGCAACAAGAGAGGCCACGATAGTGAGAGGCCCGCGCACCGCGATGAAGAGTGGCCCCCGCTTGCCGCAACTAGAGGAAGCCCTCGCACAGAAACGAAGACCCCACACAGCCAAATAAATAAATAAATAATAATTAAAGGTGCTAATAAAAAAAAAAAGACCTAGGAATCAATAACAGCTAGAGACAAGTCTCAGATCAGCCATAACTGTGTGCCCATGAGGAGGTTATACAAACTCTCTTAGACTTGGTTTTTCCATCTATAAAATAGGGGTTATGGTGAGGGTTAAATTAGTAGCTGCAACTCAGTGTTAATACCCTAACCTTGACTATCTTCCAGGCCAAGACCATAAAAAGATCATGGGATGAATAATAGGAGGCAATTTTCTAAAGAATAATATCTGAAAATATTATAAATGTCATAGCAGATCAAAGACACAAAATCAGCTTTATTATTCATAAAATATAAGCCACAATCATATGCATTTTGCAAAATCATAAACCTTGCATAGGTTTCCCAGAAATAAAAATCACATAAACCAAGCTCATAGATACAGAGAACAGATTGGTAGTTGCTAGATGCAGGGAGTAAGGGGGGGGGCAAAATGAATGAAAGGGGTCAAAAAGTCCAAATTCCAGTTATAAGCTAAATAAGTCATGGGAATATAATGTACAGCATGGTGACAATTACTGTATTGCATATATGAAAGTCACTAAGAGAGTAGATCTTAAGTGTTCCCTTCACACACACAAAAAAATTGTTGTAACTATATATGGTGGTGTATTTTAAGTAGACTTATTGTGGTGATCATTTCACAATGTATACAAATATAGAATCATTATGTTATACACCTAAAACTATTATACTGTTGTATGTTGATTACACCTCAATTTTTTTTAAAAAATCACAAAAGGCTGTCTCCTAACAGGAGTCACCATCGACCAAGAGTCAAAGAAGCAACCACACCCCAGAGCAGTAGTTCCCAAAGCTTGGGAGCTTGTTAAAAATCAGGTTTCTAGCTTACCTTCCAGATATCCAACAGGCCTTAAGTGGGGCTCTGGTATCCGGATTGTTTCCAACACACCCTCTATGATTCTGATGAAGGCGCGTGGCTCTCTCCACAGAGGTATGCTGGGATGCATCAGGACCCTGGACAGCAGCAACCCAAGGATCCTCCCAACACCAGGTCCCCTAGATGCCAGCCCTCACCCAATTATTCCCTACCTCCCATCTCAGCATCTACCTGAAGGGCACAGGTGGGCAGCCTTACAAGCAGCTGTTAGATTGCCCAGGGCACCAAGGATGAGACAGCCAGGGACATGGGGCAGGGGAGCAAGCAAAGCAAAAAGAACCAATGCCCAGATTGATAAGTGGGAAGACCATGGCCAGAAAGGAGCCAGACTTATCCGAGGTCTCCCAAGAAGACAGTGGTAATCCTTGAAGTAGAACCCAGGGCTCCTAGCCCCCAGCCCAGAATTATTTTCACCCCTCCCAAATGTCTTCCTGCTCTGGTCTGTGCTTTTCTCAGAAAGCCACAACCCTGTCAACCAAGGCTGAAGTCATGCCCATCCCTACCCCCCACCCACAGGTTCTTCATTGAGTCTGCCCTCTGGCATTCCTCCTTGGGGAACCTGGACCTCACCCTGAAGGCCCTGCAGAGAGTGGCCCAGATCAAAGGTAAACAGAAAGAGGGTGCCAAGCTGAATGTGGAGGTGAGACCCCCCAGGACCCTCTGTGATACCCCACTAGAGCTCTGCCTGCCCCCACCCTCATCCTAGAAGCCAGGACACCTGGTGCTTCCCAGGCAGAGAGTGGAGGGAGGGGTCCCCAGGGGAACCCAAGCCCTGAGCCCCATCTATCCAAGCAGCTGCTCCGAATGAGTCTGCAGAAGGGCCTGACCATGAGCCGAGCCTGGCCCTCGACGCTGCAGCTGCTGCGCTCCCCTGCCATCCGCCAGCTCTTCCTCTGTATCATGCCACTGTGGTAGGTCCATCTGCACTCAGGTAGGAGGCAGACAAACTGATGGGCAGATAAGCAGACTGAGAAAACAGGACAGGCTGTGTAGGTGGGAGGCTGAGGGAGGCCCCACAGCCAGTGGAAAAGGACACAGGTGCTCTGAAGGCACACAAACACACAGTAATTTACATTACACGTAGTTACAAAAATTCAATCATACTCCTCCTACGGTTCTAGAATCTTTCTGTCCTTAATATTTCACAAACTTCTTTCCATACTGATAAATATTGATAAATGTAGACCTACACGATTGACCCTGTGTTCTCACTGATTCACTCCCTCCAAGCGGGCTCCATTCTCTTTGGCTATGGCAAGGGGCTGGGAGAGCTTTGAAGGCAGGAGGTTGTCACAGTGACTAGCAACTCAAGCCAACTTATGAACGGCGTCAGGACAATGATTCTACCTGTTTCCAGTCCAGGTTGTCTCCATGCAATGGTACTGAGAGATAGGAGAGGTGGGGCATCACAGGCGTGTGATTCTTTTGTGCCAGTTGCTGCCATGACAGCAGCAGAAATAACAGGCAGACGCTAGAAATTCCGGGGCACATAAGTTGAGTGTATTCCTTTTATCCACCACTCAAGTGCTCCACCATATTATTTTATTCCTGTCCTCCACACAAACACCTCCCAACTCCACCTCCTTCTCATTTTTCTTTTCTCCTCCCGAGACACACACACACACACACACACACCCGTATGTTAAAAAACATTGTCACTTCCTCTTTGTCATTTACACGTCTCCAAGCATTTTGTGCCCCAGGTTTTTGTGGCCATTGTTGACGGAGATGATTATGTTTGTCCAATTGTACTGAATAAAAATTTGTCTTCCCTTTCTAACAACAAAACATCACTCAAAAAATGTTGCCAAACATGTAAGACCTCATACAGACTCTCTTACGAACTTCTGTTGGACGTATTAACTTTCTTGGAAGTTTCTCCCTTTATTATTATTATTATTTTTTTTTTTTTATGGCTGTGTTAGGTCTTCGTTTCTGTGCCAGGGCTTTCTCTAGTTGTGGCAAGTGGGGGCCACTCTTCATCGTGGTGCGCGGGCCTCTCACTGTCGCGGCCTCTCTTGTTGCAGAGCACAGGCTCCAGACGCGCAGGCTCAGTAATTGTGGCTCACGGGCCTAGTTGCTCCGCGGCATGTGGGATCTTCCCAGACCAGGGCTCGAACCCATGTCCCCTGCATTGGCAGGCAGATTCTCAACCACTGCGCCACCAGGGAAGCCTCTCTCCCTTTATTATTATAATAAATTTGTCCCCACCCCCAATCAGAACTCCATTTTTAAAGACTACATAGTATTCCATAATTTTCTAATTTATTTTAATACTGCCAGTAGTGGACACATAAGTTCTTTCCAGCTCTTCCCAATCATAAACAAGTATCCATATGCATGCAGCCCTATGCATCTGTCTTATATCCCTTGGGATAAACCTCAAAAGTGTACTTACTGAGGGACGTCCCTGGCAGGCCAGGGATTAAGACTCCACACTTCCACTGCAGGGGACACAGGTTTGATCCCTGGTCGGGGAACTAAGATCCCATACACGGCTCAGCCAAAATAATAATAATAATAATGGGCTTACTGGGCCAAAGGTATGAAACGATGTAAGGCTTTTCACAGATATTGCCGCATACTCTACAGCAACGTTTTAAAAAATTGTATAAGATACCCTCATCAACACCAAAGACTTGCTCTGAGAAACAGAAAAAGTATCTTGCTGGGTTTTTTTTTTTTTTCAACTTGTTATGTGCCTTTTATTCACTCAACAATAGGTTTTAAAAATATCGATAACTATTCATCTTCAACATCATTTTTTTATATTATATATATATATTTTTTGCAGGTCCTCATTAGTATCTTGCTGTTTTATTTTTTATTTTTTTTTATTTTTGGCTGCATTGTGTCTTCCTTGCTGCGCGCGGGCTTTCTCTAGTTGTGGCGAGCAGGGGCTACTCTTGGTTGTGGTGCGTGGGCTTCTCATTGCGGTGGCTTCTCTTGTTGCAGAGCACAGGCTCTAGGCATGCGGGCTTCAGTAGTTGTGGCACACGGGCTCAGTAGCTGTGGCTCGTGGGCTCTAGAGAGCAGGCTCAGTAGTTGTGGCGCATGGGCTTCATTGCTCTGTGGCATGTGGGATCTTCCTGGACCAGGAATCGAACCCGTGTCCCCTGCACTGGCAGGCAGATTTTTAACCACTGTGCCACCAGGGAAGTCCCCTATCTTGCTGTTTTAATTCACATTTATTTTATTCTGGAGGAAGTTGAATACTTTCTTCATATAATTTTGATCTGTTTATAATTTCTCTTTCTTGTAAACTTCCTGTTCACATCACTTGCCCATTTTTTCTTTTTGTTGACTTGTTAAGAACCCTCTTTTACATTAAAGATACTGTTAAGTCAGAAAGAGATAAACAAATACCGTATGCTAACACATATATATGGAATCTTTAAAAAAAAAAATGGTTCTGAAGAACCTAGGGGCAGGACAGGAATAAAGACACAGACGTAGAGAATGGACTTGAGGACACGGGGAGTGGGAAGGGTAAGTTGGGACGAAGTGAGAGAGTGGCATGGACATATATACACTACCAAATGTAAAATAGATAGCTAGTGGGAAGCAGCCGCATAGCACAGGGAGATCAGCTCGGTTCTTTGTGACCACCTAGAGGGGCGGGATAGGGAGACGCAAGAGGGAGGAGATATGGGGATATATGTATATGTATAGCTGATTCACTTTGTTATAAAGCAGAAACTAACACACCATTGTAAAGCAATTATACTCCGATAAAGATGTTTTTAAAAAAAGATACTGTTACCATATAAGATCAGTATTTTTGCATCTGCATTCTCAAGTCTGTCCTTTAAATTTATCACTTTTTAAAAATGAAATATTTTATTGCTTTATATAATCACATCCATCTATTTTTTAAAATTCATTTAGGTTACCCTCCTCCTGAGTATAAAACTATTCACCTAAATTTTCTTCAAACATGTTCGTATTTGTTTGGGCTTTTATATTTTACTATAATCCATCTGAAATTTAGTTGAACATATGGAAGGGAGTAGGCTTCTATATTTTTTCTTAGATTAGTTAATTGTCCCAAACCCATTAATGAGTAGCCCAACCTTTCCTGGCTGGCACCCTTATCTTATACTGTTTCTGGACTATTCAGTTCCATTGACTTATCTGTCTATTCTGGTGCCAATAATATTCTGTTTAATTCTTAATTACAGTGTAGCTCATATAAGATTGTCTTCTATGGACAGCTTCTCACTGTGCCCTTTACCAACCTTGAGACAGGACACTGTACTTCGGCACATCTCTAAGGAGCAAAGCTGCCCTAAAAAGTGTCACTGAACATTGTTGATTTTATGAAGACTCCTTGGGGGATAGAAGAGATGCTTATATCACATACCACACAGCCAAAACACTTAATAGGCATTTCTGTTGTCCCTCAAATCCATTCTTGGCTAACAGTCACTTATTCTTCTCCTCTTTCTCTCTCCTGATACTTCCTCCACATAACTGCTAAAATCTCCTCCTAAGAATTCATCTCTGGCTGTAAATCTGCATATATCACTCAGCAAAGCAAAACTCCTGGCATTAATGAATCCTTCTTTCTTATAATTCATCAATTGTTACTTAAGCCTCCCCATGAGGAGGGGTCTCTCCAAAACACCCTCTCCCAATGCAATCAACTAATCAAAGTATGCGCCTATCAAAAGCAGGTCCCTTAGGGCAGGGAATTGGAAGGAGGGGAAAAGGACCTATTGCAAGGTAAAAACATTGTTTTCTCCTAGGTAATTTTTAAATGTATGATAGCTAACATTCTGTTTTTTAGAATTAAAGAAAGACTTTCTTATCCACATTCAAAATATAAAAATCCCACTCACAGGATTGATATAAGGCCTAAAGGAAAGAACAAATGTGACAGCAGTTTGCCTACTGCAATTGCTATATAGACGTGGCATGGCTATTACCCAAATCATATCCCCTCTGTTTCTGCCCCAGGTTTGTACTCCTTTTCAGCTTCTACGGCTTGATCATGGGTCTGCAAAGTTTTGGGATTAACATCTACCTGACCCAGGTGCTCTTCACAACTGTGGACCTACCATTTTATTTCCTGGGCTTTCTGACCACCAAATCACTTGGCTGCAAGCATACCCAAATGGGCTCCTTGCTGCTGTCAGGGAACTTCATTCTTACCTGTGCAATGATACCCCTGGTGAGTATGTGACCCATTTCTGCTCCTGTCCTGGTCCTTTCCCAAGTCCAGTTCCCAATCTGGCCCAAGCCAACTACCTGGAAGGGTATGAAAAAACCAAGCCTCCTCCAAACCTTTCCCAACACCTTATCATTACCTCTTTTTGTTCCAGATCAGGTATTCCTCCGCATCGCGATGGCACTGTTAGGAAAAGGCTGTTTGACTGGACCCATGAACTGCCTCTTAATGTACACAGTAGAGCTGTACCCCATAGTAATGCAGTGAGTGGGGGTGTTGGGGAGGAGTCCTGGAATGGAACAATGAGGTCCTAGAGCCAGAAGGTTTCCAGACAGAAAGGGCACAAATGTCAATCAATTATTTTTTAAGGCAACAAAGGAGAAAAAAAACATACAGAAATTAGGACAAATTAAAGACAAAAAGTAAGATGGTATCAATAACTCAAAATATATGTCACTACAATAAATATAAATAGATTAAACCTACCAGTTAAGAGGCAGAGATTGTCCAAGTTGATTTTATTTAAGTCTAGTTCATGAAGTTTACAAGAGACCCATTTAAAATGTTAGACCATGAAAATCTTAAATGTGGAGAAATAGAAAAGGTTATACTAGACAAATATTAACCAGAAGAAAGTTAGGTAGATATAGAAGCCGAAATAGACTTTAAGACCAAAAAAAGTACAATGGTTAAGAATATGGCTCAGAATTCCCCAGTGGTCCAGTGGTTAGGACTCGGCGCTTTCACTGCTGGGGCCCAGGTTCAATCCCTGGTTGGGGAAATAAGATCCCACAAGCTGCAGGGCATGGCCAAGAAAAAAAAAAGAACATGGCTCTAGTATAAAAGGTAACTAGTCCAAATGCTCAGTCATCTTATCTATAAAACACAATAATAATAATACCAGAAACAGATTAAATAGAAAACAAATGTATAAAAAAGAGGGTCAACAAAACAAAAAGTCAATCTTTGAAAGTATCAGTGAAATGGACAAATGCCTGGTAATAATAATAAAAAAACTAAAAACTGGACACGAATAAATATTAGGAATTTAAAAAAAACTGAACAATAGATCTAGAGTAATTAAGATGCAAATTTTTAATTAAGTAATTAAAGATGCAAAAAATTATAAACCAGTCTATACTGATAATGTTTTTTTTTTTTTTTTTGGCTGCATCGGGTCCTCATTGTGGCTCAGGTTTCTCTCTAGTTGTGGCATGTGGGTTTTCTCTCTCTGGTTGTGGCACATGGGCTCCAGAGCATGTGGGCTCTGCAGTTTGCAGCATGCGGGCTCCCTCACTGAGGCGCGTTAGCTCAGTAGTTGAGGCGTGTGGGCTTAGCTGCCCCATGGCATGTGGGATTCTAGTTTCCCAACCAAGGATGGAACCCGCATCCCCTGCATTGGAAAGCGGATTCTTTACCACTGGACCACCAAGGAAGTCCCGATAAATTTTAAATTTAGATGAAATTGACAAATTCCTAAAAAAATAATATAGGAAAACTAATTCTAGAATAAATAAAAATTCTGCAGAGTAAACTTTAAAATCTTGCCTCAAAGAAAACACCAGACCCAGATATTAATACAGGTGAGTTCCACCACACTTTTAAGGAACAAATCTTCCAATGTTATACAAATGCTTTCCCAAAAAAGAGAAAAAGGGAAATTATGTCAAATACATTCTGTGAGGTCAGGTGATACTGAAACCAAAGGAGGATAGTTGTGAAATAAAATTACAGGTCAATATTACCCATTAACAGATACAAAAATCCTAAACAAAATATTAGAAAAATGAATCCAGTGGTGTATAAAAAAAGATAACACATTATGACTAAGGAGAGCTGATCTCAGGAAAGCAAGGGTGGTTTTACATTAGAAAATATATTGGGCTTCCCTGGTGGCACAGTGGTTGAGAATCCACCTGCCAATGCAGGGGACACGGGTTTGAGCCCTGGTCCGGGAAGATCCCGCATGCCGCGGAGCAACTAGGCCCGTGAGCCACAGCTACTGAGCCTGCGCGTCTGGAGCCTGTGCTCTGCAACATGAGAGGCCGCGACAGTGAGAGGCCCGTGCACCGCGATGAAGAGTAGCCCCCGCTCGCCGCAACTAGAGAAAGCCCTCGCACAGAAACAAAGACCCAACACACCCCAAAATAAATAAATAAATAAATTTTAAAAAAAAGAAAATATATTGGGCTTCCCTGTTGGCACAGTTGTTGAGAATCTGCCTGCCAATGCAGGGGACACGGGTTCGAGCCCTGGTCTGGGAGGATCCCACATGCCGCAGAGCAACTGGGCCTGTGAGCCACAATTACTGAGCCTGCGCATCTGGAGCCTGTGCTCCCCAACAAGAGAGGCTGCGATAGTGAGAGGCCTGTGCACCGTGATGAGGAGTGGCCCCCGCTTGCCGCAACTAGAGAAGGCCCTCGCACAGAAACGAAGACCCAACACAGCCATAAATAAATAAATAAATAAATCCCATTAAAATATATATATATATATTAATATCACCACATTAATAGATTATCATCCCAATAAAAGCAAAGTCTTTAATAAAAATTAACATCCATTAAAAATAGTCTTAGTAAAACAACAATAGAAGGAAATTTAAGTTGATATGGAACATCTACCAAAAATCCACAGCAAATATTATTTCTTGATGGCGAAACATTAGAAGCATTGCCTTTTTTTTTTTTTTTAGTATTTTTTTTAACTTATTTTATTTATTTTTGGCTGCGTTGGGTCTTCGTTGCTGCGTGCGGGCTTCCTCTAGTTGCAGCGAATGGGGGTTACTCTTCGTTGCGGTGCACGGGCTTCTCATTGCGGTGGCTTCTCTTGTTGCAGAGCACGGGCTCTAGGGCGCATGGGCTTCAGTAGTTGTGGCACACGGGCTCAGTAGTTGTGGCTCGCAGGCTCTAGAGCGCAGGCTCAGTAGTTGTGGCGCACGGGCTTAGTTGCTCCACGGCATGTGGGATCTTCCAGGGCCAAGGCTCGAACCCGTGTCCCCTGCATTGACAGGCAGTTTCTTAACCACTGCACCACCAGGGAAGCCCTAGAAGCATTCTCTTTAAACTTGGGAATAAGACCAATGTGCCTGCTGTCTCCTCCTCTATTCAACGTTATCCTGGAGAGTGTGGTCAGTGCCTAGGATAAGAAAAACAAATAACAGAAATAGGACTGGAAAGGAAAAATCAAAACTATTATTATTTATAGAGGATATAACTGTCTGTATATAAAATAGATAACTAATAAGAACCTACGGTATAGCACAGGGAACTCTACTCAATACTCTGTAATGACCTATGTGGGAAAAAAATCTAAAAAAGCGTGGATATATGTATAACTTTGCTGATTCACTTTGCTGTACAGCAGAAACTAACACAACATTGTAAATCAACTATACTCCAATAAAAATTAATTTTAAAAATCTATATAAAAATCTAAAATTATTAGAAATAGTAAATTTTGGCAAGGTGGCTAGATACAAGGTCAATAAACAAAAGATCAATTGCATTCTCTACTCTTCTAAAAATTAGTTTTTTCAAGAAAATTTTTAAATTATATTAAAAGGTATTAAAGAAAATGTAAATAAATGTATTATGTGCATGGAGAGGAAATCTCATAATATGTCAACTCATAATTGACATAAGATGATATTAAAATGTTTGTGATTCCAAGATTGATTTATAAATTCAATGCAATTCTGATCAACATCCCGATAGATATTTTCAAGAAACTAGCAAGCAAATTCTAAAATGTATATAAAAGTGCTGTGGACCAAGTATAATCAAGGTACTTTTTTAAAAAGGACAGAGGGGAAGGACTTGCCCTACCAGAAATCAAGGCATATTATAAACTCTTATTATAAAATTGTAGTAATTAAGATAGTGGATGCTGGAGCAGGAAAGAACAAATTGTTCAATGGAAAAGAATAGCAAGCTCCAAAACAGACCCACACATAGGAAAAACTTGCAGAGGAAGCACTGCAGATGATAGGATAAAACGTGGCCTATTTAACAAATAGTACCAGGACATCTACTAACCCATGTGGGAAATAAATAAAATGCAATCATATTTCAACCTTAAAGAAAAATTAATTTCTGCTGAAGAGGGGAGGATTTCTGAAGACATAAAAAAAAAGGCTAACCAAAAAAGGAACATTGATAAAGTTTTCTACGTTGGATTTTTTTTTAATCCTGGTCATTTGTTTCACTATAAACAAGGTGAAAAGAGAAAAAGAAGGTATTTACAAGGATTTGTATGCAGCATTTATAAAGAACTTCTGGAAATCTATTAGAAAAAAAGGACTTCTATTTCCATTAAAATAAAAAAATAACATTGACAATAACCCCCAAAAAGTATAAAGTATTTTTAAATATCCTTAAAGTATTTTTAAATATCCACCAAAGAGCTGGAATAAGAGTAAGGGAAAACTAGGCCAACCATCTAAGGGAAATTGGGAGCCCAGAGAGGTAGGCAGAGCACCTGAGCAAACACTATACATAATGAAGAAAGTCAAGTGCATTCTCTTTGACCTTAGAATCAACTGTTTAACACAGTACTGGGGGTCCTGGACAACACTGCTCTACAGGGAAAGAAATAAGCAATTTAAAAGACAAGCGTTTAAAACATCATTATTTAGAGAGTATATGATCATTTACCTAGATAAACCAATAAAATCAATAAGCAATTAAAACTAATAAAAGAGTTCAGCAGGATGCTGGATACAAAATCAAATTACCAAAATGTCAATAGCAATAACCTAGAAGCAATAATCTAGAGAAATAACCCAGAAAATAACATAGAAAATCTTTGAAAATGAAGACACCATTCAGAATAACACCAAAAGCTAGATATTATCAGGAAATTAACAGACGACATCCAAGACTTCCATGGAGAAAATTTCTGAAACATTTTTAAGATCACAAAGATTATCTTAGTAGGTGGAGAGACATTCTACACTCTTGTTTAGAATGACATAATAAAGATGTCCATCCTCTCCAAGTTAACTTTTAGAAATTTATAGAAATTCAACAGAATCTAATCAGGATTTCAATTAGATCATTTTTTAGGAACTCCAAAAACTTACTCTAAAATTTATATGGAAGAAAAAAGACCACAGTTGCTAGTCAATTCTGAAACAGAAAAGCAAAGAAGAGAGTCTCACTCTACTATCTATTAAGACATACAACAAAGCCATGGCATGTCTATGGCTTTCTTGGTGCAAGAAGAGACAAACAGAATTGAAGAGAGGGCTTGGAGATAGACAGAGATGGAGATGCAGACGCAGATGGAGATGGAGGGGAGCGGGGAGCGGGGAAAGGAGGGGGAAGGAAAGGGAGAGGGAGGAAGAGGAAGAGAGAAACATGGCAGCTATATCAATTTCATTATATCAAAAAGGACTTCTGCTTATTGAAGGACACAATGGACAAATTTAAAAGACAGAGGGGAATTCCCTGGCGGTCCAGTGGTTAGGACTCGGCGCTTTCACTGCCAGGTCCGGGTTCAATCCCTGGTCAGGAAACAGAGTGCTGAGTGAAATGAGAAACAGAATGATCTATTACCTCTACCATTTAGGTGAGTTAAAGTATTTGCACACAAAACAATATACATTTTACAAGAACATATACAAATAAAAAATTCAGGGACTTCCCTGGTGGAGCAATGATTAAGAATCTGCCTGCCAGTGCAGGGGACACAGGTTTGAGCCCTGGTCTGGGAAGATCCCACGTGCCTTGGAGCAACTAAGCCCGTGTGCCACAACTGCTGAACCCATGTGCCACAACTACTGAAGCCCACGTGCCTAGAGCCCGTGCTCCGCAACAAGAGAAGCCACCGCAATGAGAAGCCCGCACACCGCAACCAAGAGTAGACCCCGCTCGCCATAACTAGAGAAAGCCCGCATGCAGCAGCGAAGACCCAACACAGCCAAATAAATAAATAAACCTTAAAAAAAAAATGCACATCAAACGCAATAGAATGGTTGACTTTGGCAAGGAGGGGATTAGGAGTGGGTAGCGATAATAAAAGGAGTAAACAATTAAGGGGGGGGAATAAGGGAGCCTTTCAAGGACAAATGATAATAGAGGGTGAGGGTCATGAACTGAGGGTTATGAGTAACTCAACCTTATGCCTCTGAGGTCCAAAAAAAAAGTAGAAAAAGAGAGTGACTGGGTAGCTTTAGATAAGATGATCAGGGTAGGTCTCCTTGGTAAAGATCAAAGGCAAACACTAAGGAATAAATGAGGAAACAAAGGGATAGGGCACAAGATAAGAACTTGGTAGGCAGGGAGCAATCATGTAGGGATTTAGAAGGAGGTCAGATTTTATTCTAGCATGATGAGATATCACAGGATGGTTTTAAGCAGAGGGTGAAAATATCTGAGTTACAGTTTTAAAGATCACTTTGGATTCCTCATGGAGAATAGGCTGGGGATAGAAGGGCCAAGAGTGAAAATGGGAAAACCAGTCAGGAGGCTACTGCAATAGTACTGTCAAGAGGTGAAAATGGGGACTTCCCTGGCAGTCCAATGGTTAAGACTTCACCTTCCAATGCAGGGAGTGCGGGTTCGATCCCTAGTCGGGGAGCTAAGATCCCACATGTCTCGTGGCCAAAAACAAAACAAAACATAAACCAGAAACAATATTGTAACAAATTCAATAAAAGACTTTAAAAATGGTCCACATCCGGGCGTCCCTGGTGGGACAGTGGTTAAGAATCCGCCTGCCAACGCAGGGGACACGGGTTCGAGCCCTGGTCTGGGAAGATCCCACGTGCCACGGAGCAACTAAGCCCGTGCGCGACAACTACTGAGCCTGGGCTCTGGAGCCCACGAGCCACAACTACTGAAGCCCGCGCGCCTAGAGCCCGTGCTCCACGACAAGAGAAGCCACTGCAATGAGAAGCCCGTGCACTGCAACGAAGAATAGCTCCTGCTCGCCGCAACTAGAGAAAGCCCACGCCCAGCAGCAAAGACCCAACGCAGCCAAAAATAAACAAAAATAAAATAAATAATTTTTTTAAAATATGGTCCACATCCAAAAAAAATCTTTAAAAAAAAAATACAGGTGAAAATGGCTTCGCATGAACTGGTGGGTAGTGGTTGTAGAGATGGAGAAGAGGAACTGATTCTGAATGTGTTCTGGAAGAAGAGCCAACCAAATTCATATTTTGGATGTGGGAAAATAAGGGAACAGGAGGTATCGGGGATAATTACAGATACTTGAGCTTGAGCAACTGGGTAGTTAGAAGTGCCCTGTGCCAGGATGGGGAAATCTGAGCAAAGAGCAGACTTGGAGGTAGAAACGAAAAGTTCTTGGCCATATAAATTTGAGGGGCCTTTTGGACATCCAAATTAAGATGTTAAGTAGGAAGTTAGATATAGCATGTGGAGCTTGGGGGAGAGGTTGGTTGGGGACTTGTTCTGTTATACAGCAGGTTCAAACTGGAACTGGAACCCAGGCTTCCTGGTTCTGAAACCATTTGCTTCCAACTTTCCTTGTAGCCAAGGTAAGTGCAAGCATTTGGCCCTGTACGGAATGTGAAAAGAGAAAACACCATTGGCAGGCAGAGTTAGGGCACCCACAAGCCTCACCGGCCTTACCAAGGTGCTCTTCCTCTCCACAGGCAGAGAGGTCCGAGTGTGACAACCACCTTGGCCAACATAGGCAGCATTCTGAGCCCACTGGTGGGCATGACCTCCGAGCTCTACCCTTCCCTGCCTCTCTTCATCTATGGTGCGGTCCTTGTGGCTGCCTGCCCCATCACTGTTCTCCTGCCAGAGACTCTGGGGCTGCCACTGCCCAACACACTGCAGGACCTGGAGAGAAGGTACGCTACACCCTCCCCGACCCTCCCTACACTCAGAGCTATCAGGCCCTCACAAATCCTTGATCCAGCCCCATTTAACAAAAAAAGGCCAGACCCAGGGGAGAGCAGGGACTTACCTGGGGTCATTCAGCTGGATTCTGGTGGAGCCAAAGCCAGAATCCAGGCCTCCTGCTTCCTTTGGCTCCTGGTCCTGTTCTCACAGATAGGCTGAGTCCCCTAGAATCCTTTCTGGGACTCTTGGAAACAGTGGGAGATTTGGACATAAAATGGGACAGCTGAGCACAAACACCTAAAAAGGATCCCCCATCTCTACTCCCACGTCCTGCTTCTCCTTCCCCCGTAGGTGGAAAGAGAAATCGGGGCACAAGCAGCAGAACAGCAGATGGTCCCACTCCAGTCCTCCTGAGAACTGAGAAGGGGCAGAGAGTGGACAGAGCCCCTGCATCTCCTGTATGTCCACACCAAGTGGAGGAATGGAGAAATGGCAGCCAGGGGAAGACGGGAGGGACCTCCACTGGACCTGTGGTTCCAGAGAGTATTTCCCCTGGGCCCCCGACTCCTAGCCAGACCCACCCTATCATTTCATTAAAAGTAGCTATGCACAACTTCTCCCACTGTTCCCACAGAGGCCACTCCACTTCAGCTAACCCTCTGTCCAAAAACTCATGCAGCGATCATCTATGTAGAAAATCCAATGGAATCTATACAAATGCTACCACAATGAAAACAAATTTAGCAAGGTTGTGGGCTACCAGATCAATATTTTTAAAGAATTGTATTTCTGGTGGCGCAGAACCTGGTGGCCCAGTGGTTAAGAATCCGCCTGCCAATGCAGGGGACACGGGTTCGAGCCCTGGCCCTGGAAGATCCCACACGCCGCGGAGCAACTAAGCCCATGCGCCACAACTACTGAGCCTGCTCTCTACAGCCCGCGAGCCACAACTTCTGAGCTCACGTGCCACAACTACTGAAGCCCGTGCACCTAGAGCCCGTGCTCCGCAACAAGAGAAGCCACCGCAATGAGAAGTCCGCACACCACAACGGAGAGTAGCCCGCGCTGAACGCAACTAGAGAAAACCCGCATGCAGCAACGAAGACCCAACGCAGCCAAAAATAAATAAATAAAATAAATAAATTTATTTTAAAAAAATAAAGAGAGAGAAGCCACCGCAAAGAGAAGCCCGCACACCGAAATGAAGAGTAGCCCCCGCTCACCACAACTAGAGAAAAGCCTGCGCGCAGCAACGAAGATCCAACGCAGCCAAACATAAATAAATAAATAAATAAATTCATTTTTTAAAAAAAAGAATTGTATTTCTATATACTAGCAATAAACAACGGGAATTTGAAATTTTAAAAAGAATACCATTTACAGTAGCATCAAAAATGTGAAATCTATGAAGACAGTAAAAACATCAGTGGTTGCTCGAGGCTCAGAGGGAGGGAAGAAGGATGAATAGGAGGGACACGGGGGATTTTTAGGGCAGGAAAACTATTCTATGACACTATAATGTCATTATATGTGCCAAAATGCTTGATAAGCTACAAGCTAAGTAGTATTATTATCCTTAGGCTGAGGAAGGTCGTGAGACACAGCTAAGAAATAACGGAGCCTACACTTGAACTCAGTTGACAGCAGAATTCATGTGTGTGTACACACACACACACACACACACACACACACACACACCGTGCTCCCACGTTTCTCGCCAGTTTTCTCTGCTCCCTTCACGGCTTTCTTTTAGTTACACTGAAAACCTTTATGCATCTTGCTCCCCCCACCTCCCTATTCAGTCTTTCCTGGAAGCAGAGAAGGGACTAAAATGAACGCAGCCAATCAGGAGGCTGTGAAACTCTTCCCCTCCCTGAGGCAGATGCTAACATCTAGAAACAAAGGAGAAAAGAAGAAAGGGGAGAAGAATGCTGAAGCAGGCTAGTCTCAGGCCTCCAGGCCGGATCCTGGCTGCTGGAGCAGTGTGCCACTTACACTTGGGCTCTTGTCCAGGAAGTTCAGCCTCCCAACTAATCCAGGCTCTCCTGCTGGACTCCAGGCTCTTCTCCTCTTCTTCTCTGCCTCCAGTGAGCCTTGGGTTGGCACTGATGAGGCCCAAGAAGGCAAAACACAGCAAGAGGAGTCACTGAGATCTGGTCTCATCCCTCCATCCCTCAGGCCCTTCCTCCTCCTCAACCTCTGCCTGCCTCTCCTGGGATGGCGGGAACCAGTACTGATGGCACTGGGAAGACCACGTGAAAGAGGGATGGAGGATGGCATGATCTGCAGTCCAGAAGAGAACCCAGGATTCCTGGTCCTTGTACCTGTTCTGGGCTGGGGGTGGAGGCGATGAGGGGCTCTGGCAGCGGCTGCAGAGAGGCAGGGGCGGGTGGACGCAAGCTGTGGCTGCCCAGCCCGGAAAGCTAACAGTTCATCCAGGCTCAGCTGCCTACCCAAGGCCTGCTCTGGCTCCTTCCTGAGCTAATGGGATTCTGCACTGGCCCAGGAAGCCTGCCTCCTGCCGCATCCACAGACAGGCACTTATTGCCCCAGCCCCAGGGAGGGCCGGAGGAGGGCCCGTGCGACCTGTACCTGGCTCTGAAGCTGCTGGCGCAAATGTGCAACCACGCATCGAAACCGCAGGTACCCTCCGGAATCCCACTGGTCCTGGTCTCTGACTCTAGAGACCCTTAGCCTTGGCCCTGCCCCGCCCCCGGCTTCTGGCCCCGCCCCCGGCTTCTGGCCCCGCCCCCTCCTTCTACCAACCCAGCTTTCAGAGCCTCAGCTGTGTCTCCGACCCTGGCCCCGCCTCTCGGCCTTGGCGCTGCCCCTGAGACCTGGCCCCAGGTTCGATTGCAAGGCCTCATCACCTGGTCCCACCTCTCAGCTCCTTCACCTGCTGCACTCCTCCCTTCCTGGCCGGATGACTGGTTGGGACCGTCCTCACCTGAGTGAGCCAGGTGAGTGCCCCTTCCCCCACGCAGCCCCGCCCCTGCGCCATGCCCCACCCCTCTCTGACCTTTACCTGCCTCCCAGCCCAACCTGCACCACCACCAACGCAGAGTTTCTCTCCATTATCTCACTAATCCTCCTGGGTTCCTGCGGGACAAGACCTGCTACCCGCATTTTACAAGCCAGAAAAGTCCTGTCCAGTCCCTGGGCCAGGTCTCTGCACCTCTTTTTCTCCCTGGACCTTCCCAGTGGTATCCATGTCCAGTTCATCCTCCCAGAAGGATTCTGAGTCCAGGGCCGGGACTAGGATGAAAGGCACTTGGACTCACCTCTCCTGCCTCGCCCTGCCCCTGTCTTCCCTTAAAAGTTTGACATTTTGGGACTTCCCTGGTGGCTCAGTGGTTAAGAATCCACCTGCCAATGCAGGGGACACGGGTTCGAGCCCTGGTCCGGGAAGATCCCACATGCCGCGGAACAACTAAGCCCACAACTACTGAGCCTGCGCTCTAGAGCCCGTGAGCCACAACTACTGAGCCTGCGTGCCACAACTACTGAAGCCCGCGCGCCTAGAGCCCGGGCTCCGCAACAAGAGAAGCCACCGCAATGAGAAGCCCGTGCATTGCAACAAAGAGTAGCCCCCGCTCACCGCAACTAGAGAAAGCCCTCATGCAGCAACAAAGACCCAACGCAGCCAAAAATAAATAAATAAATAATAAAATTTTTTTTTAAGTTTGACATTTTGTTCATCGTAGATTCATTTGCATTAATTTTGATTCTTTTAAATATTACGTTAAAATATTACACATCTTGATTACTGAGTTTTTTGGCACCCCTGAGATTTTGCACCTGAGGGGAATCCAGCCCTGCCCTGCACACGCCACCTTCCTTGGCTGCCCACTGCTCGGGAGACATTCAGGGACATTGATGATCTGGCCCCTGCCAAGGTCTGTGGGTTCCTCTCTCTGTGCCCACTGCCCCAAGCCCTAGCCCTTTGTATGATCTCCTTATCATCTTTATCTTGCAGAAACGTGATGGTTTGTTTACTATTACCAGGCAAAGGTAACAGTAGTGCAAAGTCGTCTAGTAAGGAAAGTGCTTGGCATGTTCTGGGAATAACAAGACCCATGTGGCTGGAGCAGAGTAGCAAGGAAGCAGTGGAAGGAAATTAGATCAAGGAGGGAGAAGAGGCTGATCACACAGGGGCCTTGCAGGTACTTATAAGGCCTGGAGCTTTACTCTGAAAAAGATAAGTTGATAGAGCATCTTAAATGGTGGAGGGATATGACTTGACTTATATGTCAAAGGGAACCTTCTGAATGCTACGTTGAGGACAGACTGTACAGTGAGTCAGGGTAGAAGCAGGAAGACCAGTGTGGAGGCAATTATCCAGGTGAGAGATGACACTGGCAGAGACCACAGTGGCTGCACCCTGGATATATTTAAGGAAGAGACAACAGGATTTTCTAATGAATTAGATTCCGGATGTGAGAGAAAGAGTAAAGTCAAGAATGACTGCAAGGTTTGAGGCCTGAGCTCCTGGAAGGACAGGGTTGCCGTCTACTGAGATAAGCAAGGCTGAAGATAGAGCAGTTTTGGGTTAGGGATGAGTCATGTCTGAGATGATTCTAGATATCCAAGTGGAGCTGGCAGCCAGCAATAATGACAGCAATAACAATAATCATAGCTCCAGCCGTAGTACTAATTGGAGGCAGGCACTCTTCCAACGCTTTACATGTCTTAACTCATTTAATCCTCGTAACAACCCTGTGACGTTGAGCTATTATTATCCCCATTTTACAGATGAGGAAATATTGGATATACGAGTCTGGTGTTCAGAGGAGAGGCTGGGCTGGAGACATAAATGTGTAAGTTATCAATGTGTGGGTGGCATAAGTCACCTGTGAAGTGCGTGTGAAGGTCCAAGGACTGAGCCCAGATACTCCACAGTTTAGAGAGTGGGAGGATGAGGAAGATCAGCAAAGGAGATTGAGGAACAACAGCCAGGGATGTAGCAGGAGAAAAAATGGGGGGTCCTCAGAGGCTCTGTACAGAAACTATTTCTAGAAGGAGGAAGTGATGAAGAGAAAGCACTTTGGAAACTGCAAATTGAGATCTCAATACAAGGAGACAATTTTGGGTTAGTCACTAGTCAGTGAATGGTTATATAGCCTACCGCAAGTCACAGGGAATCAGCTCCCACACCTGGAAAATGGATCTTTACACCCTGTGACTGGTCCTTATCCCCAGTCTCATCCCAGGACCACCTGCTGAGTTAGGCTTACCACCCTCATCCCTCTGCATTGACCTTCCCACCATCCCCCCACCCCTTGCCACTTGCCTCACTAGAATGTTCTGGTTCATAATCTATATTTTTGCCTCCAAGGTGTTCCCTCATCTTGAACCAGGCTTATGATGGGGCGAGAAGTGTAATTACTTTAAATACTTGTAGGGTTCACCTCCCATCCTGCCTCTCCTCTGGGCCCTGGCTCTCCTTTGACCCTGGCTCGGGCCCAAAGACTCAAGAGATGCAGCTAGGGAGAGAGAAAGTGCTGCCTCAACTCCCTAGAACCCAAAATCTCAGACATGGCTTTAGAGAGGAAGGCTGGGAGCCATGGGTGGGAAGTGGGACTAGGGCCAGGAGCTGAGGTTCAAGGTGCAGGGGTCTGGGGCTGGGAACCAGGAGACTTGGGGCCAGAGGCCTCATAGGGGGCTGGGGAATAAGGTTTCTTGACTGAGGACTAGAGGCTGGAGGCTGGGTGGGGGAAACTGGAGGCTGGGTGGGGGAAACTTGAGGCTGGGGCATGGGATTGGGAACCAGGAAAACACAACTTGGGGCTATGGGAAGCCATCACATTGAACCCTGCCAGGATGGCCCAGACAGCACCCCTCAGGCCTCTGGCGACCAGAAAAGATCAGAGAAGGGGCAGCTGGATGGAGTTTGAGCTCTCCAGGGCTGAGCCAGGGAAAGTCACAGAAGGTCACGCACAAAGAAGGACACACTAAGGTGAGTAGAGCAAGGGCCCAGAGATGGAAGTGTCCAGGAAAGGCTGGGGCAAGGAAACAAGTCCTCAAAGGGGCAGGAGTCCAGGGCACTGAACGATGGAGGGAATGCCTAAAATGATCACATACTGGAGCTGGAGGGTTTCTAGATAAGCTAGCCCACAGTGAGTCAAGAATGTTCCTCAGATGCCGGTCCTAAAATATGCTCTACAGAAAAATGGTTCTGTAGTGAAATAAGTTTGGAAAACTGTATGTTCTCTCTGCCTCTCAGAGATTTTTAGTGTGCATTTGTCATTTAAAGGTTCTGATAGGTTCCTACAGTAAAGAAAGCCTAATTAATTTTCTATTTTATCACGGAAGTCTTTTTTCTTATAACTTACACCTACTAATGTCCTGCAACATAGACTTTGAGGAACAGTAGACTAGCCTCCCATTTTACTTCCAGGAAACCAAAGCTCAGAGAAGGAGAGTAATGTGCCCAACGTTTCATGACCAGGAGAGGCAGAGCTGAGTACAACCCCAGGTGTCCCATTTTCAAAGAACATCAGAGCTGGGAAAGTGCTCTGGGACCATCTAGTGCATCAAGTCTCTCTTTGCCTTTGCCCTCAGTTCCATTTATGGATGGGTAGACTGAGGCTGGGAGAGGGGCCATGACTATTTCTCTCCCACAGGGTCTAGACTGGGCCCCCAACTTGACTCAGTCCGGTGCCCTGACAACTCTGGAACCAGATCATCCACCCCAGCCAGGCCTACACTCGCCCCACTAGGGCCAGCTCCCACTGACCATCCCTCTACCTTTCTTCACCTTTTTTCCTATTCTTAGGAAGTTCATGGACTCTGGTCTGCCCTGGTACCTTTCTCAGGATCATTTTATCTCCTCAGCTCATTCACCAACCCCACGGCTTCTGGGTTCTGGTTTCTCCTGTTCCCTCCCCAGTGTTGAACACAGTGCTGGGCATAGATTCCAGACTGTTCCCTCAGGATGGGGCTGCATTATCAATCTGGAGGAAGTAGGATGTGTTATAGGCTGCACTGTGTGGTTTTTAAACAGGGACTACTGGTTGACAGCTCTGGAGGCCTATCCCTGGAATGTAGGGCAAGGGAGCAAAAGATCCCCAGGAGGAGGGCTGAACTGGAGTGGGCTTTTATCCCTGTCTTCCCCCCACCCCAGGTGGTTTGCAGAGTCAGCCCACTGGCTGTTGGCGGCAGGAAAGCTAGAGCAGGCTGAGCATGTGCTCAAGGAAGAGGTTCACATCCCTGGGAGAAAAACACAGAGATAAATACTCACCCCAGAAGTGAGGCAGCTTGAGGCCCAAGCAAGGCTGCTTCCCACCATCCAAAACCCAGACCCAGCCTGGCTTCCTACCTCCCTCCCTGCACTGCCGCCATTTTCTGTTGGGAGGTCTCCCTTCAGACAAGGGCTTCCTTCCTCTGATATGCACCCGATCCCTCCCTTTCTGAGCCTCTGGTCCTCTGTGGGAAGGGAAAGAAGGGCAAGAAGGGTGGGGAAGTTTGGTCCCCCACCGCTGAGGGCTGTGTGCTCCCCACCCCTGCGGGCTGGGCACATCCCCTTCTCCATCTCCCCAGGGGACTCCAGCTTCAAGCAAACCACTGATGTGTCCGAGGGAAAGGCAGCTCCAGCCAGCAGGCCCCTCCCCCGCCCTGGCCTCAGCCCTGGAGCTACGGCCCCTAACTCGATTGTGCACCGTTAATCACAGCGTGTGCCAGCCGGTGGAGTAAACAGGCGGCCTCCGAGGTCCACTCAAACTCATCAATCCCTGCCTTGGTCAGACCCCCTTTGGCGCTGGGGCTGGCAGGAGGCACCAAGGGGGCGGGGAAGGGGGGCCATGGAACCAGGGTCGTGTTAGACCCTGGCAGAAAGCCTGGTTGCCCCACAGTCCAGGGATATGGGTGAGGAGGAAAGGAGAGATGTGGGTACACCGACATTGACATTTGGGGGATCTTTAAGATAGGGGCAAAAGCAGTGATTGGGAATCAACTGCCTAGCTCTGGGACTTACTAACCATTTGACCTTGACAGATTACAGAACCTCTCAGTGCCTCAGTTTCCTCATCTATAAAATGGGGATAATAATTCTACCTACTTCCTCGGGTTGCTATGAAAATTAAATTAGTGAAAACATGTAAAACACTGAGAACGGTGCCCACACACAGTTGGGGCTATGTGTTTTGTTAAATAAATGGGACGACAGAATGAATGACTGGGAGAGACACCGGCTTAGCAAGTTCCGGCAATCCTCCTCTGCCTTATAAATGGCCTAGAGAGTTCTCATCTAGTTAGACTGCAAAACCTGCAAACTCTGGAGGTGTCAGGAGGGCAGAATGAGTTAACCTAACCTCTCTGGGCCTCAGTTTTCTAACTGTCAAATGGAGATCATAACTGCGCCTATAGCATGGAGTTGTTAGGAGGATTAAATGAGAAAGTTCAGGGCTTCCCTGGTGGCGCAGTGGTTGAGAATCTGCCTGCTAATGCAGGGGACACGGGTTCGAGCCCTGGTCTGGGAAGATCCCACATGCCGCGGAGCGGCTGGGCCCGTGAGCCACAATTGCTGAGCCTGCGCGTCTGGAGCCTGTGCCCCGCGACGGGAGGGGCCGCGATAGAGAGGGGCCCGCGCACCGCGATGAAGAGCGGTCCCCGCACCGCGATGAAGAGTGGCCCCCGCTTGCCGCAACTGGAGAAAGCCCTCGCACGAACCGAAGACCCAACACAGCCAAAAATAAATAAATAAATAAATAAATAAGAAAATCCTTTAAAAAAAAAAAAAAAAAAAAAGAAAGTTCATGAAAGCCTTTACGAACGCGGTAGCCAGTAGCAAGCGCTGCAAGGAAGGACAGCCAGCTCCTATTTCTTCCTAGAGCTGGGTCTGCACCATCCTTTACCCACCCCTGCCAACGAAAGGCCCGCACTGTAGGCCATGAAGGATGAATATGTACTATCATTCCTCTCCCTGCGAAGGAAAATGGGCGCTGGGCACCAGGCACACGCCAGGCCCTGGCACCCCGGCCTCTCGCTGCCCCGTTCCCGGGCACGGAGCTGGGCGGGCCGCTAGGGGGCGCGGCGGGAGGTGCGGAGCGTGGTGGGTACCGCTGGCGCGTCCCGGGCAGCCGGCACGGAGGGGAGGACCCCGAGCCGAGCCTGGGTGGTCCGCGATGCGGCAGGCGGGAAGGGTGAGAGGCAACCCCCTGCCCACCGACGGACGTGCTGCGCCCGCGCGGGGGCTAGGCTCTCGCCGAGAGGTTGGTGGGAGAGTGAGCCGGCTTAGGCTCCACTCGCCTGGCTCCGTCCCACTCCTCGCCTTCGTGGGCTCCGAGCTTCGGTCTCCGCCTCGGTGGGGAACTCGAAGACAAAGCGTACACGCCCACGGGAGTCGGAGGGAGGGATGTTACCAGGAAAAGAAGCAAATTTAGCTGGGTCGGGGGCAGGGCACCCCGAAATCGGTCTGCCTCCCCCGGTCACTCCCTGGGCGCGCGGACTCAGCTACAGAGAGTTTGGGAGAAGCCTTGGGCATCCGGACCTCAGGGCCGGGATCCCGCCTGAAGTTTCCGCCCAAAGCTCCATACGATTTCTCTCTAGCAGCCTCATGTCGTCCGGGGCCTCATGTCGGCCGGGGCCGGGGCCCCTATACCATGTGGCGGGAAACATGGGTGCCCAATGTCCACTGACCAAGCGTAGCAAAGTCGACTCTGTTAATCAGATTTTTCGAGCTGTTTTTGGCCATAGAGATTTGAGCGAGAAGCACGGGCCTCCACAGTGCGAGGAAAAGTGCGCCTTCCCTCCTTCTGGGCCGCACGTCCACAGTGCGTCCAACTCCTAGGCGGCAGCAAGTGACCTGGACGCCGAGGTCCTGTCCTCATAGGACAGGCGGCCTGTGGGAACACAGTTCCTCCCCGCGGCCCAGTCCGGCCGGGATCCAGAGATTCGTCCAGGATGCTTTGCCTCGGTTCGCAGCAATCACCACCACCGTCCGACCCCGGGCGTCCTGTTAACTCAGCCCCACCCGCCATAAGGACTACGCAGCGCCCCGCAGGTTCAGGCCGCGCGAGGAGCCCCTCTCCGGGCCGCCCGAACCCATCCTTTCTTCGGAAACTGACCTCGAGGCTTCGGGGCTGGTGGAGCCGGGCTCTTGAGGGCTCTCCACGTGCCCGGAGGCTCCCAGCACAGAGCCAGGCCGGGGAGGTGAAGCGCCCTGTAGGTGAAGGGGAGATTGTTTCTAAGAGGCTTAACTTCGGAACTAGACTCGGAAAACCCCGATTTCCTGTCCAAGATGATGCCTTTGTTGTGGCCACTTTCGTCCCGGCCTTCGGGCAGCAGGGACTGCGGGAGCCCCTTTTAGGCCTGCTCTATCCGCAGCCCCGCCCTGGATTTTAGTTTCTCCTTTTAAATCTGGGAATTAGTCCCTCCCGGAATCCCCGCCGTCGGGAAGGTGAGACCGAGGGGGTAACGAGACTGAGGGCCTAAAGCGATGGGGGCTGGGGGGTGGGGGGCGGGATGGGGGCGGATCAAGGAAGGGTGCCCTGAGGACAACCGGCTGCCTCCCTCCTGGGGTGGGAATGGAGGTCACTTCCCACCGCGGGTGAGACCACCAACCCAGGCCCATTCCAGAGGGCACTGAGGACCTACCAGCTCAGCTTCATAGGTCTGGTGGGGGCCAGGAGGA
The DNA here is from genome assembly GCF_949987535.1 of Balaenoptera acutorostrata. Classification (NCBI taxonomy): domain Eukaryota; kingdom Metazoa; phylum Chordata; class Mammalia; order Artiodactyla; family Balaenopteridae; genus Balaenoptera; species Balaenoptera acutorostrata. Next base: position 9,172,121 of record NC_080072.1, read on the forward strand.
TAGCCCACTCCCGCCTCCTTCTCCCAGAACGGAGGAAGCAGCACTGAGAAGTGGCAAGTTTATCTGGGTTTGAGGTTCTAAAGGGGGTCCAAGCCGAGGGTGAGGGTTAAACTGAGGGGCTGCGAGCGCGCAGCACGAGCGCGCTCACTTCCTTTCCCCATCCCCGCGCGGCATTCAGACAGGATCCCCGACCTTTTAAAAATGCTGTCACAGGTTTCTGGCATTCCTGAAACTGCAGCCTCCACGCTCGCACCCTGACCCCAGCCCCAGGATGCCCCCAGGCACACTGACCGCACCCCACACGAAACCCCCGGGGGATGCGCGCCGCTTATACATCTACTCATCTGTAAAATGGGAATAATAATAGAACCTCCCTCAGAGAGCTGTTGTGAGAAACAAACTAGGTAATGAATTAAGAGCCCTTAGCAGCGCCTGGCACGTAGTAAGTGCTCAATACGAGTTATAAATAACGATGATAATGGTTTTCACTTGTAGCAAACGCCAGTGCCAAGTTTAACCTGCAACTAACGATCAAACAGCGCTGTCAGGAAAGTAGTTCTAAGTGCCGTCACTGATAAAACAGTCGTAGAGAGGGGCACCAACTTGCTCTGCGCGGTTCCACTGGGAAGAGGCAAACCTGGATTCGCACCCAAGGCAGCTGCTCTCTTCCCCCACGCGAGGAAGCTGAGCGAGGGGCCCAGCCACGCGGGGCGACCCCGTGTTCCCTCGGTGGCCTGGAGGAGTGACCCCTCCGCCCAGCGACCAAACACAGCAGCCGACAGGAGCCGATGCCCAGGGGTCCTGTACCAACCGGGGTCCCACGCGGCCGGAGAGAAAAGAGAACTGGCTGGGGTCAGGCCGGGCCGCGCGAGGGCGGCTGGGGGGCGCGCGGGGGCGCGGCTGGACCCCCACGTGCGCCGCCTGCCGCTGCTTAGCCGAGCCCTTTGTCGGGAGCAGCCGCGTTCGTGCCGCACTCGGTGGCTTAAAATAAAGACAATGTTCCCAGCCTCCCTGCGGCTAAATCCGGCGCGGGTGCGGGGGCGGTGAGAGAGCCGGGTGGGAGAGCTTCTCCCGGCCCTACCTCCCTTCTCCCTTCCTGCCTCAGTTTCCCCATCTGGTAAGGGGACCTAGCCAAGCCTAGGCCTAGAACAGCCATGCAATCGGGGGTGGGGCGGGGGGCGTCATCCCCCTGCCTCCGCGGCTGCACGGACTTAAGGCGCAAACAAACCTCTTGGGACAAGAGGGGCGCTCAGGAGGAGGCAAGGGAAAGCTGGACACCCTCTTCTCCCGCCTACAAAATAAGTGTTTTTATTTCTAAAGGGACGTGTGCAGAGGCGGTGGGAGAAGAGAAGGGAGACCAAGGAGACTGGGGGGAGGGGGCAAGGAGAGAGCCTGATTCAGACTCGGAAATGGATGTTGAGCGTGGAGGCCTAACACCCACACACTCAGCCACGTGTACGCGCACAAGTACACGCAGCCCCACCGCGCGCGCAAGCCGCAGCCGCAAACCGAGCACAACCCAGCAGGAGCAGCGGGAGTCCGCGCCCGCGGGGAGGGACTGGGCGAGCTCTGACCCACCCCTGACCCGCCAGCTGACTCCGGGGTGGGAGGGGGTTGCTCAGATTCCTCTCTAAGCGGCAGCGTCTCCTGGACTTCAGAAGGGAGGGGTACTGGGCGCTTGCTCTAGCCTCAGCTGGCTTCGAGAAGCAGAGATGCCCCCACATGTACCTGCCACGTGTGCCCACCACTGGCATGATGGCCGCTGGCCACGCCCCAGGGACTCCAGTTTCTGCTCCACCGGACTCCCTTGGCAACTGGGCTCCAGCCTGAGGAAGCCCCAGGTTACCCTCAGGCATCAGGATTGAGAGGGGGTGCTGGGTGGGGGAAAGGACAGGGGGCAAGTGGTGGGGCAGGTCCCAACCGCCTGACCCACTCCAGAGCCGTGGGCTCAGAGCCAGGGACCTGAGTGCAGACACTTGCCAACCACGTTTTCAACACGCCTCTGCTCTTCGGTTTTCTTGTCTACGTAATGGGGATCACAGTTGATCTTGGTCCTTCCTACCCTCCGTCCCAGGGCTTCAGCATGGCCCAGTGAAGCAAAGGCCCGGCAGCCCAGCGGCAGCCTCCCCATGTCTGCTCCACGGTCAGCTCCCCAGGAGGTCTCAAGGGCCAGGTGAGGGTGGGGCAGGACCCAGGTCTCTATGGCTAAAGGCCCCCAGGGGTTCTATCTCTGAGGAAACTCAGCACAGAAATCCAAACCGGCCTGGGGGAGAGGGGTGCTGGCCAAGCCGTTGCGCTAAGGGATGTGGAGAGGAAGGGCAGGCTTATCACTTCCCAGGTGCACACCTGTGAGCCCCGAGTGGGAGTCAGGGAGACAGAGTTTGACAAGCTGGGAGGAGAGCTGTCTGTCTGCCTGTCTGTCTGTCTTCCAAGTGGAAGCTGGGGGTGGAACAGGCAGGGTGGTAGAGGCTGCCTCCCTTGTCAAAATTAGCAAGTTCCACAGTTGGGCAACACTCAGACACACACCGAATACAGACACACACGCGTCCTGGCTCCAGACCCACAGGGCGACACCTGCATTTACACCGGCTGCATGCTGACATGCGACTCAGGGACACACATGTGCGGGGCACTCAGCAACGTGTGGAGCAGGCATACGGCCCCCCACTTGTCCCCGCAAACCCGACACCCGTGTGCCCTCACACCCAGCTGTGTGGCAGGGACAGAAAACAGCGCACCGCCCAGCACGCGGGCTCAGCCGTTCAGCCCCGGGCGGGGCGGGTGAGCCAGCCCTCTGGGTCTGTTCCAAGTTGGAGCCTCTCACGTGAGGCCCAATGTGTCATTTCCAAACAGAAGGAATCTAGCTCCTTCGCAGCAGGGAGGAAGAGCAGGGTGTGGGGCTGGGTGGGTGGGTGCGTGGGCATGTGCAGGGGGCAGGGCGTATGTGGAGGGAAACAGGCATGTGAATGCCGGGGTGTGTATGGCGGGGCATGGTGCACGCTGCCTGGGGTCTCTAAGGTTGGGTGGGGGAAGGAGCCCCGGAAACAGTGTGCCTTTGTGAGGGTGTGTGTGTGTCGCTGAGTCTGTGTGCGTTGGGTGTGGGTGTTTGTCTCCCTGTATCTGCCTTCTCTCCCGTTCTGGACTTTCAGCCTTCCTGGGCTCATCTTCCTCATGTCCTACACCCTCCCTCTCAGGACTCGAATTTGGTGCCCTAGTGGAGAAGGGGGCCACGCTCCAGGACCCAGTCCAACCCCGGACACTGCCTGAGGCTTCCCTCCAGCTCCCCCTCCCTTCCTTTCCTCTCTTTTCTCCCTCCCTCTCTTTCTCTTCCTCCCTCCCCCCCACCCCAGGCTGGCGTGCCAGGGGGTGGGACATGCCAATCACTAGCTGTGCCTCTCCGGCTGCCAGCACAGGGCGCAGCTCCCCCCAGGAGCCAGGTGTTTGGGTCCCTGGAGACACCGTCGGCCCCCGGACAGGCAGTGGAGCTGAGGAACCTTCAGACTTCTCTCCAGCCCCATGGTGAGTACATTTGGGAGGGGCTCCACCGAGGTGGGGGCAGGAGAAGCAGGGTCCTTGAGCAAGGCAGGGACCAGAACCAGAAGGAAATGGGGATGGACCCCAGACAGAGGAGGGGGCCAGGGAGGGGTCTAGAGGCCCAGGGGGCTCTGTAGCTTTGGACACTGGCTGCTCCAAGTACCCCATCTCCTGGCTTCGAGTGGATACACCTAATGTTTTTCTGGGATTCAGCTGGAAAAGGAGATGGACACCCCCTTAGGAAACTGGACCTGGAGCCCAGAAGGGATTAGGTTGCCACACAGCAGGCAGAGTCTCCAAATCCCAGGGACAGAGTGAGGAGGGCAGGGGGCCAGGGGGTAGCCCTTGCCACCAGGATGCTGTGGGAGGTTGACCCCCCCCCAAAACAGGGGTGCCAGTCCCAGTACCTCCTCCTCTCCTCCCTCAGGGAACCCTGAATCCCACCACCCCCATCCACCTTCAACCCCTCCAAGATGGACTGAACCAGGCTGCTGGCCCGATGGACAAGCAGGATACCAAGGTGGGTGCCAGGCCAGAAGCCAGCAGGAGACCAGGTCAAGAGCTCCCGGGCTCTTGGGGGATATGGGCACATGGGTGGCCATGCCAGCCAGGGGACGTGGTCCCGATGTGTGCAGCCACCCAGAGGGCCCTCCCTGTGTCCACAGCACCTTGGGCTCCCGCAGGGCAGGTCTCAACCCTAAGTCCAGGTAATGCATAGTTACTAATGGGCACCCATGCCAGGTACCCATCCTAGGACCCCCAGAGCACAACGTGGGGATGGGCTGGAGGCCAGGAGCTCTGATTCTTGCAGAGTGCCAGCTCCTGAGCTGGCAGCTGGGGAGGGGTTGGGCGGCATTCATTGGGTCACTCTGACAAATGCTGCTTGGGGGTTATCAGTGCCAGTGGACAGGGGTTCACTGCTTCCCACAAAACATACCTGCGGACTGACCCAGGGCCTCCTGCCCAACTGGCCGGAAGCAGCCGGACAGTCTCCTGCCCCTGAGAAATCAGCTGCTCACTGAGCTGTCAGGTACGAGTTAGTTCTCTGCCCCTTGACCTCAGCCACTAGGCAAGCCGTGATCGCCACTGCATTACAGAAGGCAGGGGAGGAAATGACGAAATGGGGCTGCAGAAGGTGTGACTCTTGGCTCTTCGGCTGGGGCCTGGAGGTCTGAGAACTAGATTCCCAAGTGCAAAGAGGAGTCAGAGTGTCAAGAAGGGAGTAGGTAGAGGTCATGTCAGACTAAAAAGGAACCTCCCCATTGTACAGATTCAGAGACTGAGGCTGAGGAAGGGGAAGGGACATGCTCATGGTCACAGAAGGGATATTTAGGGGTGCAGCTGGGGCTTGGACCCCATTCTCCTCACCCTCAGCACAGCACTGAACTCCTACCTCCCTGAGCAGGATGACAGGGTGGGGGAAGCAGCGAGCTCTGTGAACGGGAGCTTGGGCTCCTGGGCGGGCGGGGGAGAGGTGGGTGAATATCTCCCTAGGTTTCCGTTCTGCTGTGATGCCATGGTGATGCCTAGAAAGATGGAGGAGGGAGGGAGGGAGGGAGAGACAAGAAAGGAAATGGGGAGGGGAGCGCAAGGAGTGATGAGCAGGGGGCATGCGGAGTGTAGACGAGGGGCAGGGCACTTCTGATGCCACCTGACAGAGTGAGGTCTAGGGCCCAGCCTGCTAACTGCCAGGCTCTGACATGGTCTGGCTAAAGTTGGGCAACTGGTTAAGGTCCATCAACAGTGAGAGTATGTGGCACTGATTCTAAGGCTGACGCTCCTCTTCCGGTTCAGCCCTGCGTTTATGAAAATTTAACTGATGGCTGCTGCCCTCCGCAGGGCTAGTTGGCACTCCCAGTGGTGACTGTTGAGCCTGAAAAGGTGATAAATTGTATCAGTTCACCCCTTCCTTTCCAAGGCCAGACATCAGAGGTGGAAGTTTTATGCACCTTTAATGGTGCTACCTTCAGAGAAAAATTAACCCCAGGGGAGAGAGCCACCTCTGACAGGCTGTCTTCTGGGTTAAGGCCCCAGCAGAAGGGACGGGTCAGGAGGCCTGGACAGAGGAGCGCCCTCGATGCATTTGTGAGGTCCCAGGTGCCCAGCCCCACAGCCCTCACCTCGTACCTCCTTCTCCCCAATATCGTCCGTTCTCTCCAGCCAGGGTTCTGCCGACTTCCACGTCCAGAATCACAAGATGGCTTCACTCCCCGCTCCTGAATCTCTTGCCCAGCACCCCCTCATTCTCTGCCTCCCCTTCTGCTCTCCTTGGCCAGTGGTAAGATTCAGGAAGCCCTAGTGTTCAGGAATCCCTCTCCCCAGCAATCTCTCCCCTCCCCCTTCCTCTCACCAACCAGATGCCCGGCCCCCGGGGATTGGTCCAGGACGCTGGCGGTCAACAATCTGGCCTGCTCTGCTAGAGGCTCTGACCTCATCCCTTAACTCTTTGAGCCCAGGCTGATGTTTTCCTCCCCAACACTGACAGGCGCCATCCCACGCCCGCGTCTGTCCTGTTACCTCACTCGACTTCCCTGCAGCAGGTGAGGCAGGGTTTCCTTGGTCCATTTTACAGATAAGGATGTTCTTGGGTATTTTGCTCTCAAGCCAGGTAGGGCCTCACCGAGGGGACAGGGACCTGGCAGGTGCAGGAATACAGGAACTGGACAGAGCAGAGACCACACTCTGGAGCCAGTTCAAACTGCCATCCCCTCACCCCCGCCACCGCAGGCCCATCCTCATGCCTGAAGTCCTGAAGTCAATCAGGAGGATTCCGTGTACACATTCATGGGTTTATTCCACAGATATTTACTGAGCCACTGATGTGTGCCAAGCAAAGAGCTACAGCTGGACCACCCCCTTCCCATAGCACTGTGATCATACATCACCCAGAGAGATGACAGACACTGTCACACACATACACACACACAAGCCAGATTCTAAAGGAAGGACTGATTCCTCCCTATTGGCTGATTCAAATTAGGGTTTGGCCAATCTAGCTGGTCAAAGTGGGCAAGGAGGCCATTGAGCACCCCCCAATCCCCACAGCAGTTTAGAGTAGGGGCCCAAGAGGTTAGCCCCAGAGGCAGACTACCTGGGTCCAAATCCTGACTGCATCACTGATGAGCTCGCAGGTCCTTAAGATCTGAAAGCCTCATTGACCCTTTTGCAAGTTGAAGATAATAGAACCTACTTCCCAAGGGTTTGTAACAGGTCAATTAAATCATGTATGTAATGCTTAGAGCCATGTCTGGTTATAGTAAGCAGTCTGTAAATATTAGTTGCTGTGATAATATTAATAATATTATTAAAAGCTCCCAACAACCTTCATCAGGAAGCCACAGCCCTGGGCAGAAAAGCACCTCCTGCTTCCTTTCCACCTTCCTGTACCCCAGACACCCTCAGAGGATGAGTCCCAACCCATCCTCACAAAGACTCACCCTTATCATTTCTTATTCTCACTCAGCAATGCACACACCCTCACATACAAACACTCATCCTACAGGAGGGTGACCAGGTCGGGACAGTCACTTGCCCAAGGTCACACAGCAAGACAAGAGCAGAGACAGGGCTTGAAGCAGAGGCAGTGCAAGGACTTCCTTGAGGAGTCTCCCCCCCAGGCCCTGCAATCCTCATTTACCAACTCCCCCAACCCCATGGATGTTTTCACAGAATATGCTATGCAAATACAGCTTCCAGCCCCCCTTTCAACCAGACGGCTAACCCTAAGCCCCTCCTTTGTAGAAATTCTGGAGCTGCGGCTGAACCCTGGCACCCTGACTTTCAGCCCAGAGCTCGTCCCCGCAGGGGAATCAGCCGCAATCACTGGAAGCCATGTTCCTTCTCAGCCATCAACTCGCTGACCCTTCAGTAGCCTTGAAGAGGCAGAGGATTGCCCCCAATAAGGAGTTAAGGAGACTCGCCCAAGGTCACACAGCAAGGACCAGAGCAGGAACCTTCTCTGGAGCAAATTACTGTCCAAGAGGGATTTGGGGGAGGACCCCCACTTCTGATGGTGGAGGAAGGGCAGAGTCATTGACAGCCCTGTTCTTGGGCTGAATCCCAGGGGCTCAGAAGGTCCAGGGGGTGGCAAGAACCAGGGTCCAGTTCCCCAGAACTTCTGCCCTTCTCCTTCCCCGAGCTGTCCCCGATGGGAGCCCATAGGTGGGGCAGAGAGGGTCCACCAAGCGGAAAGAGCGCAGGCATTGGAGCCTGCAGGTCCCGGGCTGAGAGAAGCTAAGTGAGCCTTCAGCCTCTGCAACCTCACCTCTGGGACATGGTTCCACTTCACAGATGAGGGTATTCTTGGCTATTTTTCAAGCTATTTTGAGATCTTGGTGCTCTCGAGCCATCTTGAGATCTTGGTTTCGGGAGCCTGTAAAATCTCCCCAGATGTCAGCCCGGTCCAACTCCTCCACTGTACAAATGAGCAGTCTGGGGACCAGAGAGGGGCTGTGCCTGGGGTCTGGAGGGGAAGGGGCAGGTGAGGGTTCGCTGAGCAGTGGGTCGGAATGAGGAGATGGGACTAATAACAGAGGCCTTTGACTGAGTGTCATTTCAGTGCCAGGCACTTTGGATACTATTATCCCCATCAGCTCAGGGATGCAATGCTGCAGGGAAGGAAAGGTTACGTCGTTGCCGATGATCACACAGCTAGGAAGGGACAGCTTGGAGATTCAAACCTAGGGCTGTGGTCCGCAACGCAGGAATTAGGGTGAGGCAAGTGAGGTACTCGCCTTGGAGCAAAATTTCAAGGTGGGGGGCTCACAAAAATACCTCACTAGTCAAGATAAATAATATTGTAATGTAATATTTTTTTAATAGCACCTTTAATTATTATTTATTTATTTATTTATTTATTTGGCTGTGTTGGGTCTTCGTTTCTGTGCGAGGGCTTCCTCTAGTTGCGGCAAGCGGGGGCCACTCTTCATCGCGGTGCGCAGGCCTCTCACTGTCGCGGCCTCTCTTGTTGCGGAGCACAGGCTCCAGATGCGCAGGCTCAGTAGTTGTGGCTCACGGGCCCAGTTGCTCTGCGGCATGTGCGATCTTCCCAGAACAGGGCTCGAACCCGTGTCCCCTGCATTAGCAGGCAGATTCTCAACCACTGCGCCACCAGGGAAGCCCTAATGTAATATTTTTAAAAATCAAATAGCAAACTACAGCGCACAGGCGGTCTGCTTTTGTAAATCAAGTTTTGTCAGAACCAGGGCCAGGATTAGTGCGAGGCATGGGTGATAGGGGTGTTTGTGCAAGTGCGGGGCTGGATCCTGTCGTGGTTTAAAATTGTGTTCATGATGGATGTTTTGCATTGATTTCTATTCTTTAAATATTGCATTAAAATGTTATTTTCTTGATTGACTGAGTTTGGGGCATCTCCTTAAATTTTGCACCCAAGGCAAGTGCCTCACTCCCCCCGCCCTAGTCCTAGGCCTGCTGTGGCGTAAGGACCAAGTACAATGGCAGAATGCTTGGCCGCAACGTGCCCAGACAGACGGGAGGCCCCTACAGCTGTGGAGGGTACAGCCTCTCACGCCCTCAAGCTCCTCTTCTGACCCAGCCTTTGCACATCTTGGCCCAGGGAGCCGCTGGGGGCTACAGAGCTGCTCCAGGGCACCCAGGGGTTGGGGGGGGGGGGGTGAGGCAGCACCCAGTCTAGGAGTCGGGAGACCTTGGGCTACACAACGCCTTCTTCCCTTTTTTCTCTGGGCCTCAGTTGCTTGATTTCTGCAATGGGCACAAACAGCACTGAGTCCAGAAGATCAAAGGGACAAGAGTTGTTCAGGGTCACCTTGTCAAGGGTGGTTTCCACCAGCGGCCTCACAGGGAAAAGCCCCAGTGCCCGCAGTCTGATCTCAGCCTCCCGCCCAGCGCCTGACTTTGGTTAACGGAGGAGGATGCAACAAAACTCAGTAAGCAAGATAAATCATATTTTAATGTAATATTTCTTAGTTCAAATTGGCAAACTATGGCCCCCAGGCCAACCATCAGTTTTTATAAATAAAGTTTCATTGGAACGTACTGCTTGGGCTCCAATCCTGGTTCCTACCTTAGCTGTGTGATCTCGTGCATATTCTCGTGCTTTTCTCAGCCTCAGTTTCTTCATCTGTAAGATGGAGAGAAAAACAACCCCTAGGTCATAGGTTCCCCATTAAGGTTAAGTGAGATAGGGCACATAAGTACTCTGAGCAGCGACTGGCCCTCAGGGACGCTAAATAACAGCAATGACTGTTATTATTAGTTACTGTTGTCCCAGTATTAGAATTTTTTTTTCTTTTGGCCGTGCCACTCGGCATGCAGGATCTTAGTTCCCCGACCGGAGATCAAACCCATGCTCCCTGCAGTGGAAGTTCAGAGCCCTAACCACTGGACCGCCAGGGAATTCCCCATAGTATTAGAAATTTTTAATCAAAGAAGCAGACACTTCTAGGTAGGAGGGAGCCCTTGTTACTACCCGTGCTGAGAGTCAATGGGAACTTAGTGTTTACCACGGACCAGGGCTGTTCTAAGTACTTTATATCTATTGACTCTTTAAGCCTCGCGATAATTCCTCCATGTATTAGCTAGGGACTAACATTATCCCCGTTTGTCAGTTGAGGAAGCCGAGGCACACAGCGGTTACATCGCTAGCGGAGACCATACACCCAGTACGTGGTGTAGCGTGGATTCAAATGCGGACAGTCTGACTCCAGAGTCTGGGTCCTTCAACCGGGATGTCACCTGTGCCCCCTCACGTGCAAATTGTCCCAGACACACAAGCACTGACAGCCACGGCTTTTCTTGCTTGTTCTGTCACACTCCGAACTCATGCTGAGAGTCGCTGTCACACGCACTGACAGTACACCCCAGGTCATACACCACCGAGGCATCCATCATGCAGCGACCCCCTCACAGACTCTAGTCTCTCTGTCACAGACCAGGTCCCAAGAAACACCAGGGTTTGCTGGGTCCCTGCCCAACGTCTCTCCCTTGGAATTTTTGCAACAATACAGCCCCTGAAGCCACAGCTGCAGGTAGGAGGAGACCCCAGTCTCTTCAACAAACAGAAGGATGCCTGAAGCCCAGAACAGGAAGGAAGCAGCCAAAACATACAGCAGCAAGGCCATGGCTGAGCGGTGGAGGCCCCTGCCCGGCCAGTAGTCACTAAGAGCTGTGGCTTTTCTCTCTTCCCACCCTTAGTGCCTGAGCTGGACTCCAGCTTCAGGAAAAGTCTGGGGCATCTTCTGGTTCCCCTTGCTGCCCTCCACTCAGCTGGGGCCCAGGAGCCGAGTGGGGAGGTGGAGGAGTCCTCCCATGCCTCGTCTGGGGCCAGACCCCCGCTTATCTGGGAGCTGAGGCCCTCGCCCCTGCTGCCTGCTTTTACTCCGGATTGTCAGCCACTGGCAAGTGTCCGGGCCCAGCACAACATCCCCTGCTGCCCTCACAGAGGGTCCGATCCAGCCCCAAACCGCGCACAAGCACACACACGCAGGTGCACACACACAGCACCCCTCTGCTCCCATCTCTTTCCCCTGTCTTCTCTGGAGCCCTCCCCTGCCTTCCCATCTCTCCTTATTTGATGGAAGAATCCCAGCGGATCTTCACGTGCTCCGAGAGTGAGCGAGGGAAGTGGGCTCTGATCACACTCACCACCTGTGTCGCCACGGGCAGGTCTTGGAGCTGCTCAGAGCCACGGTTGCCTCAGTGAAATGGGGTCCATGAGAGACCTTCCTCCTACAAATGTTCAACAATTAAATTAGGTAATTCAGTTAAGTGCTTAACACTGTGTCTGGCATGTAGTAACTACTCAGTAAATGAGAGCTTTAATAAAATTGAGTGAAACGCTTTGAAAATTTGGCAGTCCCGTATACAAAGCGAGTCTCCCCCACTCCTGCCACATGAGCAAGACAAGCATTAGTAGCAATTTCCCGATGAGAAAATTGAGGCTCGGGGTCTGAATGGTGAAGTGGGAATGAGGGCTCAGATCTCTGGATTCCAAAGCCATCCCCGCCCCCCGCCCCGTGCTGCTGGTAAATCCATTAAAGCCTGGGAAAGTGCATTATAAGTGACGGGGTGTGGGCACCAGTAAGGGGGGTGTGACGCTGTCTGGCCTGCAGCTCTGAGAGGGCAGAGGCTTTGCTCCCAGCACCTTCCACTCTGGACTCTGGGAGACGTCCAGCAGCCCAACCCAAGCCCGTGTCCTCTCTTTTCAGGTGATGACCGCCCCCAAGGAAGGCCTGTACTGTGACTAGAGGAAGGGGCTGCCCCCCATCGACCCCACCCAGCCACCATGAATACCTCAGCCCCACCCGCCGTCAGCCCCAACATCACCGTCCTGGCACCGGGAAAGGGTCCCTGGCAAGTGGCCTTCATTGGGATCACCACAGGCCTCCTGTCACTGGCCACGGTGACGGGCAACCTGCTGGTACTCATCTCCTTCAAGGTCAACACGGAGCTCAAGACGGTCAACAACTACTTCCTGCTGAGCCTGGCCTGTGCCGACCTCATCATTGGCACCTTCTCCATGAACCTCTACACCACGTATCTGCTCATGGGCCACTGGGCTCTGGGCACGCTGGCCTGCGACCTCTGGCTGGCCCTGGACTACGTGGCCAGCAACGCCTCGGTCATGAACCTGCTGCTCATCAGCTTTGACCGCTACTTCTCCGTGACCCGGCCGCTGAGCTACCGCGCCAAGCGCACACCCCGCCGGGCGGCCCTGATGATTGGCCTGGCCTGGCTGGTTTCTTTCGTCCTCTGGGCCCCAGCCATCCTCTTCTGGCAGTACCTGGTAGGGGAGCGGACGGTGCTGGCCGGGCAGTGCTACATCCAGTTCCTCTCCCAGCCCATCATCACCTTTGGCACAGCCATGGCTGCCTTCTACCTCCCTGTCACGGTCATGTGCACGCTCTACTGGCGCATCTACCGGGAGACAGAGAACCGGGCCCGGGAGCTGGCGGCCCTGCAGGGCTCCGAGACGCCGGGGAAGGGGGGCGGCAGCAGCAGCAGCTCAGAGAGGTCCCAGCCAGGGGCTGAGGGCTCCCCGGAGACCCCTCCAGGGCGCTGCTGCCGCTGCTGCCGAGCGCCCCGGCTACTCCAGGCCTACAGCTGGAAGGAGGAGGAGGAGGACGACGAAGGCTCCATGGAGTCCCTCACGTCCTCGGAGGGTGAGGAGCCCGGCTCCGAGGTGGTGATCAAGATGCCCATGGTGGACCCCGAGGCGCAGGCCCCCGCCAAGCAGCCGCCCCGGAGCTCCCCGAATACGGTCAAGAGGCCGACCCGGAAGGGGCGTGAGCGAGCGGGCAAGGGCCAGAAGCCCCGCGGGAAGGAGCAGCTGGCCAAGCGGAAGACCTTCTCGCTGGTCAAGGAGAAGAAGGCGGCTCGGACCCTGAGCGCCATCCTGCTGGCCTTCATCCTCACCTGGACACCGTACAACATCATGGTGCTGGTGTCCACTTTCTGCAAGGACTGTGTTCCCGAGACCCTGTGGGAGCTGGGCTACTGGCTGTGCTACGTCAACAGCACCATCAACCCCATGTGCTATGCGCTCTGCAACAAAGCCTTCCGGGACACCTTCCGCCTGCTGCTGCTCTGCCGCTGGGACAAGCGTCGCTGGCGCAAGATCCCCAAGCGCCCCGGCTCTGTGCACCGCACCCCCTCCCGCCAATGCTGATGGCCCCTCGCCTGTGTCCCTCCACCCCAGGCCCCGGTGGAAAGCGGGCAGGCGCTGTGACCTCAGACCCAGGGCCCTGCTCAGGCCCCACCGGCTTTCCCAGGCCCCTAGGTCACCTTCCTGCACAGCCCAGGGAGACCCTGCCAACTTTCCAAATTTTGCTGTTCCCAGGCAGGGAGGGGCACCCGGGGAACTGGTTTTTCTGTTCCCTGCGGGGTGGGAATGGGCTGTTCACCAGGAAGAAGGCCCAGGAGGAGGATCCGGGCTTTGGCTTCCTTGTTTGTGTTTAGACAGGAAGTCTGTCCTGGACCAGCAGTGCCGGCCAGGAGAAAGGAGGTTTAACCGTGCAGTCATCCTTGGCCCAGGGGCTGGCCTGGATTGAGTGGGAGGCGGCACCCCCTGCCAGCAGGGAACTGACACCAACCACCGAGTCAGAAGCTGGGCCCAAAGGGAGCATCCCCCGCCCTCCCCGGGGACCCCCTCCCTCCCCAGGCACAGCTCACTCTGCTGGGCCCTAGGCACACTCTCTGGGATTATCCAGCCTCCCTACACATGTCCCCAGAGTGTCCCTAGGTGGGTCACCCCCAAGGCAAATGTCCAAGCATCAGCAGGACAATGACACCAGCGGGGACCAGCATGGTTAGTCACCCCGTCCAAGTCCCGAGGCAGCAGCAGGACCAGGCGCCAGGTGTCCCCACTGTCCCACTATGTCGTTTCCCTGGGAGTGAGGGGCAGGGGTGCCTGCTGTCCAGCCCCACACCTATACCCCCTGCCCCAGAGAAACCCTCAGTCCCGCCCTCCCTGGCTCACAGACGCCACCTGGATAGATCTGTTCCATCAGATCTAGCCAGGCCTCCCGCATGCTGCCTGCCTCCGGCCCCATCCCAACCGGCCTGGCCCAGCCAACAGGTTCTCTCCTGTGAGCTCCCCAATCCGACCCATGCATGGCCTCCCAGCCACCCTTATCTCCAGGCCCAGCCTGGTCCCAAATGTTCTTTCCTCCTGACCTCAGCAAGTGCTGAGTCTGTGAATAAAGGCACATAACCAGTGGGCGCTAAGGGGCCTTCTTCCCTGTGTTGGCTCTTTTTTTTTTTTTTTTTTTAATTTGGCCGCACCTCGAAGCTTGCGGGATCTTAGTTCCCCCCGGGGATGGAACTCATGCCCCCTGCAGTGGAAGCGAGGAGTCCTAACCACTGGACCACCAGGGAATTCCCTCGAGGACCTGGTCTTAAGCCAGGGCAGGAGGGGGCAGGGAGAGTCCAAGCACCATAAGAAATGGGCCACTGCCCTGAGAGTGGTCTCAGGAGGGGCAGCACAGAATGGCTGGATCTACTGAAACCTGTGGGCCCAGCACCTAGGGTCCCCGGCTCAGGTGAGTAGGGCTGTAGTGGGCAGAGCTGTCTCCCGGAAGCAAAGTTGCTGAGTGGTTATATTTTACTACAGTGAAAGATGCAAATTAGAGTCAGCGAAGGATGAAGGTGCACAGGCAGAGTCCAGGAGAGAGCAGCTGCGAGCTTCTACTGTCCTCTCCCAGTGGAGTTATGGAGACAGCACTTAATTCTCCCAGCAACAGTGAGTCACCAACCAGGAAACACAGTTTCCAGCTGCATGAAGTATTGCCAAGCAGCAAAGCTGGGCCAAGTCTTGGTGTCCAGTGTTTAATGGAGGTTCCTGACCACTCACATAGCTGACCTTACCAGAGGCTAAACTGATACCGAGAGGCCCATGGCCCCCAGATAAGCAAAGACACTCTTATCAGGCAAGATATTCCAAGGGTTTAGGGGCTGTCTCCCAGGAGCCAGGCAAGGGCCAAACCTTTCTTTGGAATGTGCGGCCTCTGGACAACCCAGACCTGCTGAGTTAATCCTTCAGTGCACAGCACTCCTGTCCGGTAGCATCAGTATCACCTGGGAACTTATTAGACGTATAAGTTCTCAGGGTCACCCCAGATTTACTGAATCAGAAACTCTAGGGGTGGATCCGAGCCATCTGTTTCAGCAAGCCATCCAGGTGATTGTGATGCAGGCTAAAGTTTGAGAAATTCTGGCCTAGAGGAATGAGGTCCCAGGTGGGGCTAAACCCTTATAGAGAGAGAGAGTGAAGATTCACCCCACACACAGCTGTCAGGACTCCCAGAACCCTTTGAAAAGGAAGTTTCCGAAGCTATGGGCAGGGGCAAGCCACTCAAGAGGTGGACAGGACAGCCCAGCCCAGGGCTGCCAGGTGCACAGCCCTGTGGAGAATGACTGTAGGATACAAAGCCCATCCCCCTGTCCCACAGCACAGCTTCCTGGGTTGTCAGATCAAGACCTTGAGAGGGTCCCTCCCTGGCCACCGCTGAGCCCTGAGCCCCCTTTCGTGTTCAATGCCCTGCCCTGTGTTGAAGGCATTGGTCCTGGGACGTGGGTGAGGGGTTGCAGGGGAGACTGAGGAAGCCAAGCAGTATTGGGAGAACGGGGGTGTTGGAATCAGACTGGCTTGACCTCTACTGGAGGCCAGGAGTTGGGGGGGGGAGGGGGCGGTCAAAGCTGGTATTCGGGTGAGGAATGGGGCTAGCAGGTCACATGTGTCCCTTGTCCCAGGCACAGGCCCGTGCCCCCTCCCCTCAAGCATGTCTCTTACTTTCAGGGTCTTCAGCCCTGAAAGGGGAAGGAGCCCTCCAGGAGCCTTAAGAGGATGAGACAGACTGTAGGAAAAGCACCTCAGTGGCTTTTACCATAGGACCAGGCTGCTCGCAGGTGAAGGCCAGACACCAAGTCCATTTTCAGGCCCACACCTTTCCCTTCTTCTCCAGCATGGGTTTCTAAAAGAGTCCAGAGTCCCATCGCCCCAGCCCAGGGAGAAGAAACAGGGCTTGGAGAAAGGAATAGGGGTGGGGGAGAGTGTGCAATCCCAGAAGGCTTCCCAGAGATGGGGTCTGTGCCCTGAAAGCCTCTGAAGCAAGATTCCTGCAGAGCCAGCGGCCAGAAGTTGGAGGAGATGGCTGGAGCCCGACAGGAGAGGATGGCTGGACATGGCATCGTCCACCCCAAACACTGCACCCCCTCCCGCCTTGAGGGAATACTTCTCTGCCCCAGAAACAAGGGCGTTTTGTGCCAGAGCAGGCAGTAGGGAAAGAATAGGGTGGTTTTGTGAATGCCACCTCCTCCCGCTACCGGGTTGGAGCAGACCTAGAGAAGCGGGCGAGTTAGGAGTATTTCTCCTCCCGCCGGCCCCCACCCCTCCATTCCCATCGTGTCGCTTTAGCGCCATCTGCAGGCAATCAAAGGAATAGCCCTGCCAAGAAAGGAGGCACTTAGAACCGGCCTGGACTGCTTCCCAGAGAATAGGAAGGACAACAGGACAAATGATAGAGTAGATCGTCTTGGCCACCTCAGCTCCTACCTCCACACCTCAGCAGGAACCCTAGGTCCCCGAAGGATCAGCTCACTTGGCTGATACTACTCTGAGGCAGGCCCTACCTCTGTCCAGTATGCCAACCTCACCAGACAACTAGGAGATGGATGAGGGAAGACTGGCATCTACGGACAATGCCATATTCTCCTGGGCCTCTCCCAGAACTGGTGCTGATCAAATTGTAAATTCTCCCAGGTAGCTGCTCACCTTTTTTTTTTTTTTTTTTTAATTATTTTTGGCTGCATTGGGTCTTCGTTGCTACGCACGGGTTTTCTCTAGTTGTGGAGAGCGGGGGCTACTCTTCGTTGCAGTGCACAGGCTTCTCATTGCGGTGGCTTCTCTTGCTGTGGAGCATGGGCTCTAGGCACGTGGACTTCAGTAGTTGTGGCGTGCGGGCTCAGTAGTTGTGGCTCATGGGCTCTAGAGCTCAGGCTCTGTAGTTGTGGTGCACGGGCTTAGTTGCTCCGTGGCATGTGGGATCTTCCCGGACCAGGGCTTGAACCCATGTCCCCTGCACTGGCAGTCAGATTCTTTTTTTTTTTTTTTTTTTTTTACAGGGAAGAGCCAAATCTGACTACATGTTGGATCTTTCTCTTTTTTTTTGTTTTTAATTAATTAATTTATTTATTTTTGGCTGTGCTGGGTCCTCGTTTCTGTGCGAGGGCTTTCTCTAGTTGCGGCAAGTGGGGGCCACTCTTCATCGCGGTACGCGGGCCTCTCACTATCGTGGCCTCTCTTGTTGCGGAGCACAGGCTCCAGACGCGCAGGCTCAGCAGTTGTGGCTCACGGGCCTAGTTGCTCCGCGGCATGTGGAATCTTCCCAGACCAGGGCTCGAACCCGCATCCCCTGCATTGGCAGGCAGACTCTCAACCACTGCGCCACCAGGGAAGCCCTGGCAGGCGGATTCTTAACCACTGCACCACCAGGGAAGTCCCCTGCTCACCTTCATAGCACAAAAGCCTTTTGAATGCCAGGTGCCCCACACCAGCCTCCAGTCTCTAAAGAGTTTGAGGTGATGCCTTTGTTCTTAGCATCTTTGGTGACACACACAAACTGTGTAACTCCACGAATCAGACTCTCACACAAAGTAGGTCTGAAAACTGTTCTCACTCTTCCCTCCTGGCCCCTGTACTTCCCCTGCCCCCCAGTTCCACTATTCATCTTGGTATTTCTGGCCTGACTAGCACCACCATTCATGCAGCGCTCAACCCAGAAATCTGAATATTTCCCAAATTCATTCAGTTTTCTCCATCCGCCCTCTCCCCTCTGTCACTGTCCTAACGCATGCCTCTTGCCTGAAATGCTAATAATCACTTAATTCAGGGGTGAGCAAATTTTTTCCATAAAAGGCCAGATAGTAAGTATTTGAGGCTCTGTGAGCCAAGAGGCAAAATGAAGGATATTTTTTTAGGTACTTGTATATTATACAGTCTCTGTCACAACTCTGCCATTAGGGTCAAAAGCAGCCATGAACAACACATAAGTAAATGAACATGGCTGTGTTCCAGTAAAACTTGATTTGAATTTCACTGAGATTTGAATTTCATATAGTTTTCCTATGATACAAAATATTACTCTCCTTTTGAATTGCTTTTCAGCTATTTAAAAATGCAAAATCCGGGGCCCTGGTGGCGCAGTGGTTGAGAATCTGCCTGCCAATGCGGGGGACACGGGTTCAAGCCCTGGTCTGGGAGGATCCCACATGCCGCGGAGCAACTGGGCCCGTGAGCCACAATTACTGAGCCTGCGCATCTGGAGCCTGTGCTCCGCAACAAGAGAGGCGGCGATAGTGAGAGGCCCGCGCACCGCGATGAAGAGTGGCCCCCGCTTGCCGCAACTGGAGAAAGCCCGCGCACAGAAACGAAGACCCAACACAGCCATAAATAAATAAATAAATAAATAAATAAATAAAAATTGTAAAAAAAAATAAATAAATAAAATAAAAAATAAAAATAAAAATAGAAAAAAATAAAAAAAAAAGCTAACAGAAAATGAAATACGTAAAAAAAAAAAAAAATGCAAAATCCATTCTTAGCTCACAGGGGATACAGACCCACTGGCCACAGTTTGCCCACCCCTGCCTAAATCAGTCCCACCCCCATCCATTCGCCATGCTTCAGCCAAAGGGCTTTTGCCAACACACAGATCTGACACTGTCAAACAGCTAGCCAATAACAGCTTGAGATTTCTTTTTTTTTTGGCTTCGTTGGGTCTTCGTTGCTGCGCATGGGCTTGGGCTTTCTCTAGTTGCAGCCAGCGGGGGCTACTCTTCGTTGCGTTGTGTGTGCTTTTCATGTGGTGGCTTCTCTTGTTGCGGAGCACGGGCTCTAGGCATGTGGGCTTCAGTAGTTGTGGCACACGGGCTCAGCAGTTGTGGCTCACAGGCTCTAGAGCGCAGACTCAGTAGTTGTGGTGCATGGGCTTAGTTGCTCCGCGGCATGTGGGATCTTCCCGGACCAGAGCTCGAACCCATGTCCCCTCCATTGGCAGGCAGATTCTTAACCGCTGTGCCACCAGGGAAGTCCCAACAGCTTGAGATTAAAAAGCAAGCTCCTTAGCCTCCAACAACCTTCACATTAAGACCTGCTTCCTTCTTTAGCCGCTTCTGTCTGTGACACCTCACCCCACAGACCCTACTCCCAGCCTCTGAAATTCTCCTGGTCCTCACACAGGCCTCAAGCTCATTCCATGTGTTTACTCCTCTGCTTGGAGTATTCTCACCCTAAAAAGGAAAAAGTTCTGTTTCCTTTACACTCTACTCACAAACCTTCTGACACTAAATATGTGGGGGGGTTTTTTCCCACACCAACCAATTCTCCAGCATGAGCCGGGGGTGTCCTACAATTCAATTCCGAAAATGTCTAACTGAAATTTACATCAGATCCTACAAGTTAAGGACTCAGTCCCACAAGACAGCCCACGCTTCAGACGCCAGTCCCAAGTAGTGGGTCCCAAGGTTACCCACACTTCTCTCTGCTTTGGCTATAAATCGGAGGTTCCATGACCCCACTTCAGGTTTCATAATTTGCTGTGCTGTTCACAGAACTCAGGGAAACACTTACATTTACCAGTTATATAATAAAGGATATGATAAAGGATACAGATGAACAGCCAGATGAAGAGTTACAAAGGGCGAGATCCAGAGGGTCCCAAGTGTGGGAGCATTTGTATCTGTGGAGTTGGGATGCACCACCCTCCCAGCACATGGATGTGTTCACCAACCCAGAAGCTCTACAAACCCCAAATTTTAGGGATTTTTATGGAGGCTTCACCATGTAGGTGTGATCAATTGTTAATTAACTCAATCTCTAGCCCCCCTCCCCTCCCTGGAGGATGAGGCGTGGGGCTGAAAGTTCCAAGCATCTAATCACGGCTTGGTCTTTCTGATGAGCAGGCCCCTTCCTAGAGCCATCCAGGACTTGTCTAGAGTCCCCTCAATAGAACAAAAGACACTCCTCCTTATCACCCAGGAAGCTCTAAGGGATTTAGGAGCTCTGTGTCAGGAACCAGGATCGAAAACCAAATACTAGAACAAAAGATGCTCTTAGCACCCCCATCACTCAGGAAATTACAAGGCAAGAGTTTGGGAGCCAGAGTTTGTGAACTTGGACAAATCGCTTTATTATTCCAATCCCCAGTTTCCTCATCTGTAAAAGACATATAGTCATGCTGGGCCTGTCGCATATGAAACACTCAGGAAGCACTGGCTTTCTCCCCACCGCCTGCAGTGGGTAAAAGCATTTCACTTTCCCTTTCTCATGCTCCTCTGCCTCTGCCCAGCCAAGTGGCGGGGGGGGGGGGGGGGGGGGGGGGGGGGGCGGGGGAGGGGGGGTGCGGGGCAGCGGGGGGACACACGTTACACCACAGCCCCTCAGGATCAGTAAAGTACTGGACACATTGTCTGTGACATAGTAGACAATAAATGATCATTAGTATATTATATTTCTGCTTATTATTATATCTTGCCTTAGACAACTGGGAACCAGACAGGAAGCCCATAGGTTTCTCTGACTCCTATTAGCATTCTTCCCCTCTGACATGTGAACAAACTCTCTTTTTGAATCTTTTTTTTTTTTTTTTTTTTTTTTTTGCTGCCCTGGGTCTTTGTTGTGGCACACAGGCTTAGTTGCTCCGCGACACGTGGGATCTTAGTTCCCCAACCAGGGATCGAACCTGCATCCCTGGCATTGGAAGGCGGATTCTTAACCACTGGACCACCAGGGAAGTCCCTCTTATTGAATCTTAAAAATCCCTCGAGATGGATGTTATTGTCCCGTGTCGTCCCCACCCCCACCCCTGTCTGTGACATAATGAGGAATATGTATGTGGTCTTTGTCCCCAGTTCCTGACACAGAGCTTCTAAAACCCTTGGAATTTCCTGAGCGATAGAGGTGAGAGGAGTGTCTTTGGTTATTCACAATGAGCCCGTTTCAACCTTACCTGAGTTTGTGCTAATGAGGGCACTCTGTGTGTGTGTGTGGTGGGGGGGGGGGGCTAGATAGCTTCAGGATGGGGGCTGGTTACCAGAAGAATCCACTATGTGAATAGAGGGTTGGAATTTTCAGCCCCACCACTGACCTCCGGGGAGACTGAGTTGATCACTAATGGGCAATGACGTCTTCAATCACGCCTGTGCAATGGAACCTCGGTAAAAGCCACTGAACAGCAGAGTTCAGAGAGCTTCCAGGTCGGTGTACACAGCAAGGTGCTGGGAGGGTGACTCGCACAGGGAGGGCATAGAAGCTCCGCACACCTTCCCTCCCCCATACCTTGCCCCGTGCATCTCTTCTGTTTGGCTGTTCCTGAGTTGTATCCTTTCTAATAAACTAGTAGTACTAAGTAAAGCACTTTCCTGAGTTGAGTGGTCCTGGTTGTCTCTAGTTGTCCTAAAGAATAACTGGACCTGAGGAGGGAGTTGTGGGAACACTCTGAATTTATAGTACCCGTGACAACCTGGGACTTGCAACTGGCACCTCAAATGGGGACAAGTCTTGGGGGAACAAGCCCTTAACTCGTGGTGTCTGTGCTAACTCCTGGTAGATAGTGTCAGAGTTGAATTGAATTGTAGGACCCCCAGTTAGTGTCCAGAGAATTGGTTGGAGTGAGGGGGGAAAAAACAACACATAAACACACACAAACACACGCGCGTGGTGTCAGAAGTGTTGTGTAAAAACAGTTCAGACTATATCACAAATGAGGAAACTGAGGTTAAGATGTTTCATCTGGATAGAGCAAGGAGTCCATCCCCCAGATGATCTTCAAACCCATGCTCTCCTCCTCTTAACCCTGACTGCTACCCTACCTGGGTGACTCACTCAACTTATCAGTGCTGCTGGCATGCTCTCTTCAGCCCCAGGGACCTCACTCTCCACTCCACGTCATCCACACCCAGTCCTCAGCTGCCCCCTCTTCCAGAGCTTAACCTCCAACGTCCTCACTCCTGCTCCCCGCCCCCGCCAGGCCCTGTCCTTTTTCTCCCAGTCCTTCAACCCTCTCCCCTGCCATGGCTTTTCCTTGAACCGTGCCCTATTTCATCCACACCACAAATATCCACGATCCCCCAGCCCCTTGCTTCCACTGCAAACTCACCACCCCAGACCAACCCCACCAGCCATCCATCTTCCCTGGTCCTACACAGGGGCAGTCAAGCACTGCTGGGAAAAAAGTCCTGCCACCTTGCAGATTGGCACCAGAATCAATGCAGGGTTCCTGACTTCAGCCAATGGGCCTCATGATGCCATCTAACCACCCTGGTACTTGTCCTCAGTCAGCTCCCTTGCCTTATTCCCAAAGGTGTTCTCAGCTTTCCCCTTCTCTCCTCGTTCTCCTCTCCTCTTTCCCTACCCTCCGTGCTCACAAGTGACCTTGCCTCCCTTGTGTTCATTTAAATGAGCTAAGACTCAAACTCTGTTTAAGAAATCTTGCAGTCACTGCAGCAATTATTTTACCTCCCGCACGTGGGAGAATAGGCATGTGCCAGTGCCCCCCTTCTGGCTTCACAAAAAACTCACAGGTAATTTATACCTTTTACAAAACAGAGATGTGAATTTAAATATTATTGCCAGGGCAACACATTATTAAGGAAGACAAGCAATCAGAATTACAAGCTTTTTAAAAGTTAAAGGTTACTTTCACAGGACAAAGCAACAGCCTCTTAAATCTGATTGTTTGACAAGACTCCATTGTTAGAAATAACATTTGCAAGGATGGTCTTATGATTCAGAAAAGAATCTACTTTTATTTCTGCTGCTTCAGAAGAAGACAGAAGAACATCTTCTCCTTATCATACTGAGATTTTTTTTCTTTTCTTTTCTTTTCTTTTTTTTTTTTTTGCCACCATGTTAAGGGGCCTGGAGTTTTCAAGGCCAAGTGCTGAAATTCCTTAGTTAGCACCAAGAGAACAAAGTCAGGTCTGAAGCAGACTGTTCACACTGCCTGGCAATCCATCTACATTTCCCTCAGACGGTGGCCCTACCATTCCACTCCATCAGGGCTGGTCCAACTCCAGTGTGCATGAGTCATCTGGCACTAAAATGCAGATTCAGATTCCGATTCAAGAGGTCTGGGGTGGGGGAGTTGTCTGATGGTGTAGTGGTTAGGATCCCAGGCTTTCACTGCCGTGGCCTGGGTTCAATCCCTGGCCAGGGAACTGAGATGCCACAAGCCGAACGGTGTGGCCAAAAAAAAAAAAAAAAAGAGGTCTGGGGTGGGCCTGAGATTCTGCATTTCCAACAAGTAGATGATGTACTTAGTCCCAAACAGACACTGTGAATAGTGTCCTGGATATTTATTCATACTTCCTCCTACTCCTCAAATCTCCAACACTTAGGAGGCCCCAGTCTGAACTCTCAGCTATTGACCGTGTTTCCTGTTTGGCTGAGAAAATAAAAGCAATGTGCGGTGGAATTCCACAAACTCCACCCCTCACCCCACCCCTCCCCCATCTACCCACCAACTCTAAACTCGCTACTCCGCCTTCTCTGTGACCAGCTCCCAGTAAAGGCCAGCCCCACCCCATCCCCACACTAGATCCCACCCGCTCTCCGGACCTCAAAGGCATCCATCCAGCAAGGCTCCTCTCTCCAGCATTTTCCCCTCTCCACTGAAGCACATATGCTGTGATTGCACCCATCTTTTTTTTTTTTAATAAATTTATTTATTTATTTTTGGCTGCATTGGGTCTTTGTTGCCATGAACAGCGGCTACTCTTCGTTGTGGTGCGCGGGCTTCTCATTGTGGTGGCTTCTCTTGTTGTGGAGCACGGGCTCTAGGCGTGCGGGCTTCAATAGTTGTGGCACGTGGGCCCAGTAGTTGTGGCTCGCGGGCTGTAGAGCGCAAGCTCAGTAGTTGTGGCGCACGGGCTTAGTTGCTCTGTGGCATGTGGATCTTCCCGGACCAGGGCTCAAACCCGTGTCCCTTGCATTGGCAGGCGGATTCTTAACCACTGTGCCACCAGGGAAGCCCTGCACCCATCTTAAATAAATAAATAAAAAGCTTTGTGTTGCATATTTGAGAGTTGCTAATAAAGTACATCTTAAAAGTTCTCATCAAGAAAAAATAAACTCTTAACTATGTATGATGAGAGATGTTAACTAGACTAATTGTGGTGATCACTGCCCAATATATACAAAAAATATCAAATTGGTAAGTTTTATGTCAATTATATCTCAATTAAAAGATAAAGTAAAAATAAGCACATATGGTCACCTTATCTTTGATAAAGGAGGCAAGAGTATACAATGGAGAAAAGACAGCCTCTTCAATAATTGGTGCTGGGGAAACTGGACAGCTACATGTAAAAGAATGAAATTAGAACACTCCCTCACACCATACACAAGAATAAACTCAAAATGGATTAAAGACCTAAATGTAAGGCCAGACACTATAAAACTCTTAGAGGAGGGGCTTCCCTGGTGGCGCAGTGGTTGAGAATCTGCCTGCCAATGCAGGGGACACGGGTTCGAGCCCTGGTCTGGGAAGATCCCACATGCCGCGGAGCGACTAAGCCCGTGAGCCACAATTGCTGAGCCTGCGCGTCTGGAGCCTGTGCTCCGCAACAAGAGAGGCGGTGATAGTGAGAGGCCCGCGCACCGCGATGAAGAGTGGCCCCCGCTTGCCGCAACTGGAGAAAGCCCTCGCACAGAAACGAAGACCCAACACAGCCATAAATAAATAAATAAATAAATAAATATTTTTTTTAAAAAAAAAAAAAACCTCTTAGAGGAAAACACAAACAGAACACTCTATGACACAAATTACAGCAAGATCCTTTTTGACCCACCTCCTAGAGAAATGGAAATAAAAACAAAAATAAACAAATGAGACCTAATGAAACTTAAAAGCTTTTGCACAGCAAAGGAAACCATAAACAAGACCAAAAGACAACCCTCAGAATGGGAGAAAATATTTGCAAATGAAGCAACTGACAAAGGATTAATCTCCAAAATTTACAAGTAGCTCATGCAGCTCAATATCAAAAAAACAAACAGCCCAATCCAAAAATGGGCAGAAGACCTAAATAGACATTTCTCCAAAGAAGATATACAGATTGCCAACAAACACATGAAAGAATGCTCAACATCATTAATCATTAGAGAAATGCAAATCAAAACTACAATGAGATATCATCTCACACCAGTCAGAATGGCCATCATCAAAAAATCTACAAACAATAAATGCTGGAGGGGCTTCCCTGGTGGCGCAGTGGTTGAGAATCTGCCTGCTAATGCAGAGGACACAGGTTCGAGCCCTGGTCTGGGAAGATCCCACATGCCGCGGAGCAACTAGGCCCGTGAGCCACAACTACTGAGCCTGCGCATCTGGAGCCTGTGCTCCGCAACAAGAGAGGCCACAATAGTGAGAGGTCCACGCACCGGAATGAAGAGTGGCCCCCGCTTGCCGCAACTAGAGAAAGCCCTTGCACAGAAATGAAGACCCAACACAGCCATAAATAAATAAAAAAATAAATAAATAAGTAAATAAATAAATGCTGGAGAGGGTGTGGAGTAAAGGGAACCCTCTTGCACTGTTGGTGGGAATGTAAATTGATACAGCCACTATGGAGAACAGTATGGAGGTTCCTTAAAAAACTAAAAATAGAACTACCATATGACCCAACAATCCCACTACTGGGCATATACCCTGAGAGAACCATAATTCAAAAAGAGTCATGTACCACAATGTTCATTGCAGCTCTATTTACAATAGCCAGGACATGGAAGCAACCTAAGTGTCCATCATCGGATGAATGGATAAAGAAGATGTGGCACATATATACAATGGAATATTACTCAGCCATAAAAAGAAATGAAATTGATTTATTTGTAGTGAGGTGGATGGACCTAGAGTCTGTCATACAGAGTGAAGTAAGTCAGAAAGAGAAAAACAAATATCGTATGCTAACACATATATATGGAATCTAAGAAACAAACAAAAAAAATGGTCATGAAGAACCTAGGGGCAAGACGGGAATAAAGACACAGACCTACTAGAGAACGGACTTGAGGATACAGGGAGGGGGAAGGGTAAGATGGGGCAAAGTGGGAGAGTGGCATGGACATATATACACTACCAAATGTAAAATAGATGACTAGTGGGAAGCAGCCACATAGCACAGGGAGATCAGCTGGGTGCTTTGTGACCAGCTAGAGAGGTGGGATAGGGAGGGTGGGACGGAGGGAGATGCAAGAGGGAAGAGATATGGGGATATATGTATATGTATAACTGATTCACTCTGGTATAAAGCAGAAACTAACACACCATTGTAAAGCAGTTATACTCCAATAAAGATGTTAAAAAAAATTAAATAGTGAAATGAATATAATAATAATTTTTAAAAGCCTTTGGCCCTCTTCTTCCTCCAGCTAGTGCCTCATTTCTCTCTCTTCCTTAACAGCTACACTGTCTAGTCACTGACTCCAAACTCCCTCCTCTAATCCTCCTAAACCCCTTCCAGTTGGCTTTTGCCCTAACCTCAACCAAAACTGCTCTTGTCAAGGTCACCAAAGACCTCACGCTGATCAACACCATGGCCAAGGCTCTGTCCTCTTACTTGGTCCCCGGAAGCATTTGACATTTCCTCCTTGCTTTGTCCCGAGGCCACACTCTCCTACCTACCTCACTGCCCCTCTTTTTCAGCCCCTGTTGCTGGCTCCTCCTCCTCTCTCCCCTCTGAAGGGCTTGGCCCTCAGTCCTTGGTCCTCTTCTCTTCCCTTCCTACACTCACTGCCCTGGTCATCTCCTGTCATCTCGTGGCTTTAAATGCCAGCCGTGCGCATGACTCCCAAATCCCCATCTCCAGCCCAGAACGCCATGAACACCGGAGCAGCATGTCTGACTAACATCTTGACACTTCCATTTAGATGTCTGCTAGATCCCAAAAGCATCAGGGCCCAAACTGAGCTGCCAGTTCCCTTTTTAATCCCATTTCTCCGGCCATCTTCCCCACCTCAATAAGTGGCAAATCCAATCTTCTAGCTCCTCAGGCCGGAAACCTTAAAAGCATCCTTGACTCTTCTATAGCTAGGGCGCCCCCCGCCCCCAGGCTCACCAGCACCCTTATGTGAACTAGAAGAGGGCGGCCCTTCAATGCAGACGCAGGACCACATGGGTGACTTGGCAACCAGACGGAGCCCTTTGTGAGAAGGAGAAGGTGATCCCCCTGAATCCCGGGCTCAGGACCACTGCAGGTGGAGCACGTTCTGCCCTTCAGCAACGCCCGCGTCCGGTGGCTCTGTGCCCAACCGCACACGCACTGGCAGCGCGTCCCCAGTGGCAGCCTCCCAGGCAGTTCCAGTTAGAGGACAATTGTACTTCCTGCTGCTTGGCGCCCACTTCCTGCCCATTTTCCAAATCTGGTCCTGCCTCCTCCTGGCAGGTCCGGACAACCTTTCAATGGGTCCTTTTGCTGCTTAAGAAAACCAGGAACTCTGACAGATACTATCTCGAAACTTTTACCAATACCTCCCACCCTTAACATTAGAAAAATCTGTTTCTCCACCCTCCGTTGGAAGGGCTCTGGAGAAGACCACCAGTGATCTCCTTGTCACCAAACTGCAGGCCACCAGGGACAGCTCTGCTCTGACCCTGACCTGGCCTCTTTCTCCTGCCTTCCCATCCCCCCACCCCAGGGCTCTGTTCTCTTCTCTTCCTCCTCCTCCGCGGGTCCCTCTTCCACTGTCCTGTGAATGTTTCCAGTTCTCAGGGCTCCAGCCTCCCCCTTCTGCCCTTCTCACCCCACACACTCACCACCACCTCATTCACACCCACCGTAGGTGCCCCCACCTCTACCGCTCTGCTGAGCTGTAGACCCTCCTCCGCTGGAAACCTCCACCTGCAAGTCCAAGGGCACCTAAACCCAGCACATGTGCATGGAGTTGATCACCTTCCCGCCCACAGCTGCTTCTCTTCCTGCCTCCCCCGCTTAGCTCCATGGCCCCAGCCTGCTCCTCCAGTCTCCTAAAGCTAGAAACTCAGGAGTCACCACGCAGCAACCTTCTCCCCTCACATCAAGTCCATCCCTCCTAGGCTATCATGAAATCCTGGAGCTGCTTCTCTCGAAACACCTGTCCAAGCCATCCCCTCCTCTGCAACCCCGCAGCCTCTGCCTCTCTCTTCCAGAGCTTCCACCAGCCTCCTAAACGGCGTCCAGTCCTGACCACCCTCAGCTTCTTCCACGGCAGCCGAGCCAGAGCGAGCTTCCTAGAACTCAGTCCTGACCGCGTCACTCCCTACCAAGCACATCTCAGCGGTTTCCTTTCTCATTCTTATCTGAGCTTCTTATAGACTCTCGTGTTTTATCCCAGACCTTCTGAAACAGAATATTCAGGAGAAAAACCAGGACTTTTCTTTCTAATCATCATCCTTGGGCATAACTAAGCAAGGCAAACGTTGCACTAGTAATTCCCAAACTGCTGTGGGAATCATTTCAGAAAGTTAATTAAAAATAGCCTCCTAGGCTCACTCACTTGGAGCTTCCAATGCAGTGAATGTTGAATGGGAGAGACTTTTCCAGAGGTTTCTGCATAACCAGGGTGGGAAGCACTAATCTACAAACAGGCAAAGTATAGCTAATTTGAGCATGGCTGTTAAAGCCCTTGGTGCTTCAGCCTCCGGTTGGCTGTCACCACTCTCCCAAGCCAGCGTGGTCCAAAACCACACTCACCGTGGTGTCTCAACTGAGTGACTCGTACATAATGTCCCCTCTAGCCAGGTGGCCCTGTCCTCTACGTGCATCACATGAATGCCTGCTCGTGCCTCAGTCTCAGCTCAAATGACGGCTCCAAGAGGCTTTCCCTGATCTCTCCTTGGTTAAACACTTTGTACTCCACGGGGCCCAGTTTACGGCTGCCCCACAGCCTTTACCTCAGAACTGCGATTATTTGCACATCTGCTTCCACTCCAATCGGTGAAGCCCAGAACAGTGGCAGTCCTTTAGTCCCCTTTATGCTCCAACACATAGCACACTGATTGGTACTGAGACCAATGGAAAATGTCAGTTCCCTCCCAGACCCGCAGGTAACTGGCTAGAGGCCCTGGGGAGAGACCGAGTCTGGTGGCACGGGGGCTTGACTACGGGGTTAAGGCCTGGGTCTACATGGCAGCTCCACTGCTGTGTCCAAGAGCGGAGGTCCCTTACCCTATAAACAAGGTCCCCACAATCCTCAGAGATGTATCACAATGACTCAAGAAGGAAAAAAAAAAAATGAAATCTTATTTAACCGATTATCTCATTTAAACACAAGTGTGCTTAACCCTTAAGAGGTGGTCTCCAGTGCTTAGGAGGCCAAGCATGTGGTCCTCTGGAGATCGGAAACCGTATTCAGGCAGGGTCTTGTTCACCCTGAATCCGGAAATGAGGATGGTACCAGGAACAGAGCAGTAACTCAAAAACTGTTTGTTGAGTGAATGAATAGCAGAGGTGCCTTTCTGTGGAAGCCACCTGCCCTTGGCCCTCTGCCCCCATTTCAGGTGAGTCTTGCTGTCAGCTCCGACTACCCCGGGGTGAGGCATTCTGGCCACTTTCCTCATCTGTGATAATAAGGGTGAGAAATCCTTCGTCATAGGGTAGCTGCAGGGCTGACTAGATAGTTTCTACGACTGCATCTGGCTCTATTTCCTTCCGTCCTTAACGTGGGCAGCCAGGGAGAAATACGTAATGGTACAGTTCTTGCAGATCTCAGAGGGCCTGCAAGTTCATGTTCTCACTTGTTCCTCCACAGCACAGAGGTCAGAGTATTACCAGGATTACTCAGCACCGCTGGAAATGTGAATGTCTTCATTTAATTTTTGGTTTATTCATTTTATTTTTAAAAAAGAATATGGGGGGAGTTATTGTTTAATGGACAGTCTCAGTTTGGCGTGATGAAGAAGTTCTGCAGATGGATGGTGGCGATGGTTGCACAACACTGTGAAGTACTTTACGCCACTGAACTGTATGCCTGAAAATGGTTAAAATGGTACATTTTATGCTATGTATATTTTACCACAATTTTTTTTAAGTGTTAAGTCCACAGTAAGTTGCAAAGCACACAATCATGAGGAGGCTCCAACTGTAGCGACCCCATGATACAAACTGTGGATCAGAGGGGAGGCCAGGAGGCCGAGGGAGAGGGGGAAAGGGAGGGCTGGAGCTGGGACCCTGGGAACGGACCAAGGAGGGAAGGAGTGGGGAGCCTCAGCAAGAGGAGAGGCCCAGATTAGACGTGGGCCAGAAGGGGGGGGGGCCGTGAGGAGGGGAAGGCAAATCCCAGGCAGAAGAGAGCTGAGGTCCAGCTGGCAGGCTGCAGAGTGTCTTCTCAGGAACTGAAGTCTCAGAGCACATGCCCTGTGCATGCCTTCCCTCACAGCCCTCAGGCCAAAGGTCAGCAGACAAGGACTGGACCTTAATTCGGGGCATCTAATCCTCTGATCTGTCCCTTACATCAAGACACCCTTAAGACACCCAGTCCCGACCCAAGCCCCATCCTACAGGAACGAGTGTTCTTTTCCCTAAGAGGGCCAAGCTCAACCTGAGGCTGTGAGGCCAACCTAAAAATCATTATGACTGCAAATCCTGTGGATCTACCTGCAAAACAAATGCAGGATCCCAACACTTCTTACCACCACCAAAGTCTGGCCTTTGCCCTCAGTTACTGGGAGGTGATATCTAGGCCCCTGGAATGTCCTGCCTGATAGGAGAGTCTTTGTTAGTCTGGGGCCTTCAAACATCAGACAGTCTAATGATGTGATTTATTATTTTTTTTTAAATTAATGTATTTATTTATTTATTTTTGGCTGCGTCAGGTCTTTGTTGCTGCACGCGGGCTTTCTCTAGTTGCGGTGAGTGTGGGTTACTCTTCATCGCGGCGCGTGGGCTTCTCACTGCAGTAGCTTCTCTTGTTGCGGAGCACGGGCTCTAGGCACGCGGGCTCTAGAGCGCAGGCTCAGTAGTTGTGGCGCATGGGCTTAGCTGCTCCGCGGCATGTAGGATCTTCCTGGACCAGGGCTCGAACCCACGTCCCCTGCTTTGGCAGGCGGATTCTTAACCACTGCCACCACAGAAGTCCCTAATGATGTGATTTATGATGAGGGCGTTGGGACATGGGGCAACTGGAGGGGCTGGAGACTAAAGCTATTAGCCGGAACCTCGGGAGGGGCTGGAGAATAAACGTTAGCCACGTGGGCATATGTGATTAAGCCCCAAGAAAAACTCTGGACACCAAAGGCTTAGGCAAGCTTCCCTGCTTGGCCACACTCTGTGGGTTATAGTCAGGAGGTCTGTAACAGGATTCCACTCCACTGGGAAAGGACCATGAGACGCTTCACGCTGGGACCCCTCCCAATCCCAGATGGGTCCTGTGCTTCCGTCCTTGGTTTTTGAATGTGTATCCTTTCTCTATAATAAAACCATAATCTTAGTGCTTTCCTGCATTCTGTGAACCTCTCTAGCAAATAACCCACTGATGGTCATGGGGACCCAGAACCTGCAGCTGGTGTCTGAAATGAGGGCAGTCTTTTGGGGACTGTGCCCTCCAACGGTGCAGTTTGCCAACTGTTTGTCCCCCCCCTGCCACCCAACTACGTGCCTTACTATACCCTTCACCACCTGCCCACCCCTTGCCAACCAGACCTCATCCCTGGGACTCTCCACCTCGCCCCCACCTCATTCCTCACCAAGAGTCAGGTGTCCTCCCACCCAGGGCCCTGGAAAGCTCCTTCCCAGACATCTAGCAAGTTAACTCCCTCCCTTCTTTCAGACCTTTTATTCAAATGTCACCTCCTTGTTGAGGCCTCCTCTAGTCCTCACCCAAACTCCCCCCATGCCACAAACCTACCTCTTTCCCTGCTCTACTTTTTCGCCTTTGAACACGACCACCATGTCCACCATACTCTTAATTTTATACATCTTCTTTCTTCTCCATCTCCTCACGAGAATATAAGCCCCAAGGAGACAGGGATCTTTGTACTGTTCCTTCCTGTGACCCCAGGACTAGAACAGCTCCTGGCACATGCTGAGCACACAATAAATTCTTGTTGAATGAAGAACATGCAGCATCTTTTATAAGTACCTTTTAGAAAACAGGCCACCCCACTCCCACTTTTTCTCCCAGAAAGGTGAAGTCTGCAAAACAGGAAAAGTGACCATGCTTGGCTGGAGACCACTGCTGAGGAGGTAAGGAAGAGTCAGCAGGAGCCGAGACCTCCAGGCCGGGTGAGGAGGCGGGATGCTAGCTCGTCCTGACACCACCTTGCTGTTATGACCTCGACAGGCCCCTTCCTCTCTGGTCCTGGTCACCTGCGGGGGGGGGGGTCCAGTGGGGGAGAGGGGAAGAAGGGGAGAGAATTTCCTGCCGTTGACAGCGGGTTGAGGGA
Source organism: Balaenoptera acutorostrata (assembly GCF_949987535.1). NCBI lineage: Eukaryota > Metazoa > Chordata > Mammalia > Artiodactyla > Balaenopteridae > Balaenoptera > Balaenoptera acutorostrata. The sequence goes on from NC_080072.1 coordinate 9,204,550, forward strand.
AGACGAGGCCATACCAGGTAGGGGTGACTTTTATTTGAAACCAGAAAACACCCTATTTTGGGGTTCATCTGTAACAGTTAAAAAAAAAAAAAGAAGAGAGAGAGAGAAAGCAGAACTCAAAGGGCCTGGGGAGGGGAAGGGAAGGGTGGGGGGCCCGGGTCAGGCCACGTAGGGGAAGCGGAGCAGCAGCCCCTCGTGGGGCTCCAGGTTCAGGTGCTCCAGCTCAAGAGGGGCGCCCTCCTTGCGGCCGGGCTGGGTGCTGAGCAGCAGATCCACACTGGCTGGCAGGCTGGTACCGGCAGGCAGGTTGGAGGCGCCCAGCCTGGCAGGCTGGCCCACATCCCCAAAGTTGAGCACTATGAGGAAACGCTCGTTCTGGTCCCATTGCCGGATATAGGCGAAGAGGTCAGGCCCCGAGGAGAGCGCGTGGAAGTCTCCGTGCAGCAGGGAGCGCTCCTCACCCCGCTGATCGCTCAGCCATCGGAACAGGGAGAGGAGCGAGCCAGGCTCTTCACTCTGGCCCTGCAAACGGTAAAGTGATAAGGACACAGCAGAAAGGGGTGAAGGGCTCCCCCGGGCGCAAACTCCTACCAGCCACCTGCCCTCGCCCCTTGCCGATCAGGCCCTGCCCATCTAAAACCCTTACCTTCACAGTCATGGTGGTGTTTACAGGTCCTGAAGTGTTGGGAAAGCTGGATTCATCCCACAGCATGACCGGGGCCTTCACAGGCTAAAAGGCAGGGAAAACATGACTTGGAAAAGACCTGGGCCGCTCTCCAACTCCTCCTCCCGCTTCCAGCCCCACAGAAGTATAACCTCCCCCACCTCAGGGCCTCACACACACTGTCCCCTCAGCCTAGAGGGCGCTTCTCCCAGACAGCCACAAGCTAGCCCCTCACTGCCCTCTGGTCCCTGCTCAGGTGCCTCCATCAGGTTTCCTGTGGCCATTTGATATAAAACCGCCCACATCCCCTACTCTCTAGGCCCCTTACCCTGCTCTCTTGCACATATCAGCACCTGGCACCTTTATCATATATGCTTACTATCCAATTTCACTACCTCCAGCTCTTTTGTGCACCGCTGTATCCTCCAAGCATAGCGTATAGGAATTACTGCATAAAGCTTTGTGGAATAAGTGAATGACGCGTTCTATAAATATCAGCTTAGGTGTCAACCTCCAACCCCGTGGCTAAAGCTAACCGGGTGCCTTCATGGTCTTACCCCACCAAGGCACTCGTTGCGTGTACTTCTCTTACTCATCTGGTTCCCCCACGCAACTCTGAGTTCCTGGAGAGCAGAGCCTAACACAGAGTACCCGCTGTCCAGTGAATGAACGAATTACCGGGTGATGGCTACCATACTGAACTCCTACCAGGAGCCAGGTACTGCATTTTAAAATACGCCCTCGTTCATTCCTAACTGCCCTATAAAAAAAGTAGTATCACGGCAGAGATGACCAAGAGTCAGAGAAGTGAAATAACCTGCCAAGGCCACACAGCGGCTGACCAGGCGGCCGACTAGCAATCCAACACACGTGCCTCCCCAAGGCTCTTGCTTGTCCACCACCAGCCACAGAACCACCGTGACAGACGAACGCAGCCTCCCCCACCGTGCTGGGCAGGCAGCAAGTGATACCTGTCCAGGAAGGGCAGCTTCCTCTAGGCCAATCTCGTCTCCGTAGCTGAAAACTGGGGTCCCTGGCAGGGTGAAGAGCAGCAGCTGGTAGAGTCGGAGGAGGTGAGGTGGCACGAAGGAAGTCAGGAGCCCCGACTGAGACAGCTGCAGGAATGGAATCACTGGTGAACCTCAAGGCCCGCCTCTGCCTCCACCTGCCGACACTCTCTTCTTCCCAAAGGCCTCCTGCCCCCTCTCCTACCACTGTGGTACTCACACTCCAGCTGCACCAGCGGCTGCCAAAGGCGTCCAGATACTGGGTAACCAGGAAATTTGTATGCTTCCCAGTGAAAGTGGAGGTTGACAGGTAAGAGCTGGTCAACAGCAGGTCCTCGGTGGACTCGAGCAGGCTGAGGATCTGCTGAAGGTCGGAGGAGTCTGTGCCTGCAATCAAGAGCCTGCACAGAGCAGGGCAGGAGTCAAGGTCAGCACAGGGCAAGAAAGGAAGAAGGCTTTCTGGACTAGGAACGCTCCACTTCCTGGGGCTAGTACTCCACTGAGGGGTTCCCACAAAGGAGCTGAGTTAGGGAAGCCAGGGCCTGGTACCCACCTATCTTCACTGAAGCTCTTAGTGATGTTCTGCCACTCAGCCAAGAATGAAGGCGCATCCTAGAAGGAAAAGAGCAGAGGCAAGAAGCAGGGAACACTATCAGGCCCTGGCGGGTGCTTCTGTTCTCACCCAGGCTCTGCTTCTCGCGTGGAAAGGGTACTCACTGTCAGATTCCCCACATCCCGGACCTGGAACCCATCCACACCAGCCTGCAGCCAAAACCTCAGAGCTTCCTGTAGGAGGGAGGCAAAAGAATAGAGGAAAGATATCAACACTCTGATGCAAAGGCTCAGCCCACACTAAATCTTGCCTACCACGCACTCTCCCGTGGCCTCTGGCGAGTCACTTGCCTTGAACTGGTCTCACTTTCTTGCCTCTATTATAAACCTGTAGCCTTTAGTTCCCTTCCATTCTAACCTATCATTGATTCTCTTAGTGATATAGTGCTCTACTTCTCTACTCCTCCTCATGGTGAATCACAAAGCTTTACCCTTGACCCCTACAGAAAAGACCTATGAGCGAAGTGTGTTCATACATGTAACTTCATTTAACACTTAGCACGTGTGGAACGCTGGTATACTCATTTTACAGATAAGGAAACAATGTCAGAGAAGCAAGGAGGCATGCCCCAGGCCACAATCAGAGAGCAGCAGAGATGGGACCTAAAATGTTAACCAAGATCCCAAGAAGAGTATACTTACTCCTCTCCCAGTTTCCTGGAGCCTGGGGAGGGTGTAAGTAAAAGAGCTAGTCAGAGCCAAGACCAAGGATAAGGAAGTGAAATTCAAAGCACAGCCCCAGGGCAGTTTAGCCAAAGATTTGAAAAGAGAAGACAGCTCCGCAGAACAGGCCCAGGCCTGAAGCCCTGACATTCACGGGGCACATGACACAGAACCCACTCCTGCTGCCCCTCTCTTCCCCTTTCTCTCTCTGATCCACGTGCTCTCGCCTCTAGTCTCCATCTTCATCTGAGGCTACCACACCTCATGCCACACCATCTGAAAACATTGCCTTCTCAGTAACTTTTAGAGGGTCTTCCAGCAAGTAGCAAGGAATGAACCGAATGACCCCAAGAGTCAACTGAAATGCTGGGACTACAGAATTCTACCTCAGAATTACGGCTGCCAGCAAAGTGTCAGAGTCTGCCTCCATTTTTGTTCTACCCTTTCTGAACTGGTCAGTGTCCTAGAACCCAGGCATTCGGAGCTGGGATGACATTCAAAGCCCCACTCCCAGCCTGCAGGGTACAGAGTTTGAGCCTAGGCCTTCAGAGTAGGCAGATTAGAGAGATAAGATGAGTTGGAACATCAAATCCCGGGGCACATTAAAGACCTCTGAACCTTAGCATCCTCATTTACAGATCAGGGATACTGACAGGGACCTTGTTTGGTTACACAGGGGATTAAAGAAGGTATACAAAGTACTCAGCATACTCCCAGACACATAGGAAGACCCCAGTGTTTACAATTTCAGACTGGGCTCCACTCCAAAACACATCAAATAAGAAAAGGGAAACCAGACAGGACAGAATTCCCATAGAGAAAGGGCTTCCTCTCCCAAAAGGAAGAAAATTCACGTCTGAGAAATTCCCTTCCTGGCACTGTCACCCTCAGAGTCAGGGAAACAAGGAAAATGAGTGGTCAGCAAAGGAACAAACAAAAATAGGGGTGCAATGCTTGCCTATCCTTCTGCCTGTGGGAGGAGCATGCCTGCTTGGCTCCAAGGAGCAAGGGGCCCCTTGGCTGGCACCGGGCTACGTTTATAGAGCTTGCTATGAAAGGACCAAACAGCCCCAGCGTCCCGCTCCCACGTGCCGTAAGCACCAACACACTCACCTTCACTTTGGTGGCCACAGTGTCAATCTGAGTGGAGTGGAACCACAAGTTCTGGCCCTTGTAGTTGGGAGTGAGGTCTAGGATGACCCGGATGCCTAGAACAATGGAGGAGGAGGCAGTTGATAGAAAGACTCTGGGGGGGAGGGGAAAGGAGGAAATCAACAAATACAAGTCGGCAGAGTATTTCCTATGTATTGGTACAAAAGCTTAGATTTGAACCCTGGCAAAACTCATTCCATTGAAACAGAGATATGAGCAAGTGGCGGGGCGGGAGGCGGGGGGAGGGTAGAGTAACAGAGAAGGCTGAGCTTATGAGGCCCTGGGCCCCTCACCCCCAAAGCGAACCCTGTTCAATGTAAGAAAAGATTTTACTTGGATTTTTTTTCAAAAGGATCCACTCTTTTACAAGTTTTAAAACCACTGATTTAGCAAAAACCTACATTTTGCAAGTAAGGGCACTGAGGCCCAGAAGTTAAATAACTGCACATCCAAGTATAGAAAGTCTCTGAACCACCTGACAAGTCCATTTTAGGCTGAAGCCTAACAAGCCTCCCCTGTACCTGCCCTAGGAAAACTCTGAGCCACTCAGCAATAAACCAGACAATAAAGCTATCCGGCCTTTCCTCTGGCCAGAAGGCCAAGCCCTTCCTAGCTGCTTCCTTGCGAGCTCTAGGACACCCACTCTTTTTCTTGGCCGATTGCAGGAGACTGTCAAAATCTTCCTTGGAGCCAAAAGTGGGGGCGATCTGTTCCAAGTTGGTCCCTGTGAGGTCATCCTTCTGGTTCTCGTGAATTGGGCCCAACACAAAACCTTTTACCTTCAGGGTGCTCAAGTAATCAAGCCGCCCCTTCAGGCCTGAAATGGAAAAGCAGAGTTTAAAGTGACGCCTCTCTGAGGCCCCTGATCGCCCCTATTCTCCCCGAGACGAAGGGAGTGGGGGGCGGTGAGGCTGGATCACGAGAGAAGCTGATGTAAGGAGACTAGCACATTGCTTCAGAAACCTGCTGCGATAGGCTACTGGCGCCGGGAGGGGGAAGGGAGGATGCTGAGTCAGCCACCCTCAGGAAAGAGGGAGTGGGGGGCGGTTTCCTTCGAAGAAAGAAGGAGGGGCTACGTCCCAGGGGGCGGTCACCAGTACCAGTAAGGGTGGAGAACCACCTGGGTCAATCGGCACAGGGGTCGAAGCCGGTGACCAGTTAAACCAGGGTAGCGCGGGGTGGGGGTGGGGGAGCCCCGGACTCACCCACTAGGTCGCCTGCGTCGCGGCCCTGGAAGGCCTGAAGGTCGCCAATGCGATAGAGGGCGCCCTTGTGCCACCAGCTCATTGCGGGCAGCTCGCGGCAGCGCGGCGCCCGAACGATGATGACCACGGCGCCCGCCAGCATGCCCAGCCAGCCGAGCCAGAAGAGCAGCAGCAGCGCCCAGCGGGTGCGTACCCAGCCGGGGCTGCCTGCCACCTTCAGCAGCTCCTCTTTAGACAGGCCTGTGAACTTGGCCGCGGCCGCCGCGTCCGCCTCGTCGTCGGCCACCTTGATCTTCACCAGACCATTCTTCTCGGTGCCGCCCGCCACGGCCACAGCCACAGCCGCCCCCGACGCCGCGTTCATTGGCTGCTTCTCGGGTTCCAGCTCGTTCAGCTCCACTTCCTTCATGTCCACCTCGGCGTCCTGGCTCATGGTGCCTGCGAAACCGGCAACAAGACGCAGCCTGCGGTCAGCTGGTGGCTGGACACCTGCCCGGACCTCCCGGCCCCAGAACAGTCTCCCAGGCTTCTGTGACTCCGCTCAGCTTCCGCCACCGCGTCTGCGGCCGGGCGGGCGCGGTCTCCGGGACTGGGCACGGGAGCCCCGCCCCGGCCCGCCCCGGCCCGCCCCTTAAAGTGGAACATCCTGGATTGCTATTCCAGGGACTGAAAGGGTGGGCGGCGGCCGAGGGAATAATGTTGGGAACTCGCTTCTGACGGCTGTGTGGTCCAATTCCTCACCTCGAACAGTCTAGCCCTAAAGTTCAGACACAAAGAGGGCTGAGCACGTAGCCACCTTTAGGTGGGCGGGGTCTGTGCTTTGTCCCGCCTCAGGTCGCCGCTGGCCCCTCGCGCTGCCGGAAAGTGGGCGTAAAGGGGATATCCAGCACTGCGGGGGGTCCCGAGGCCCTTCTTTGCCCACTCCGAAAGTTTGTGACTTCCCTGGACTCCATTTGCCCCTGGCCCAGGGTTCAGGCCACCGCCTGGTCTTCCCAACTTCGCATGGCCACTTGTACTCTCAGAGCCAACCAAACTCAACTCAGCCCTTTCCCCCACCAGACCTAGTCTTCTCAGGCCTCTGGGACTTGGCGCTAGACCTCCGATTCCCCGCAGGGCTACTCCCAGTCTTTCAAGATATCTTGAATTTAGTTCAATTAATTCATCATGCGGCAACTATTTACTGAGTGCCCACTACAGTACTGTGCTTTATTAACTTCAGTGAATTAACCCTAATCTAGTCTTCCCCATGATATTTTATGATAAATCTGTTTGGACAGGACAGTTGCTGACACTCCCCATCTTACCCTACCCCACCCCCACTTTCTGGCCCCAGGATGTCGGGCAGCTAGGAATCTGACATCCAGAAGAGACGGATGGACAACCTCGGGGTTGACAACATTCTGGGGCTGGGCCTCAGTTAGAGGCACCCACCTTTTCCTTACACCAGATCAGAAGATGCCATGGCCAGAATCTTCCCCACCTTGCAGGGCCTCGCACACATTAGCCCAATCTCCCCACAGTGACATGGTTCCCTTACCTCCCTTACCCCTTCACTGTGCGAGGCCTTGGAGGCAGCTGGTACTGCAGAGGCCGTGAAAACCACCCAACTTCTCCCCACAGAGGTCCTTGGATTGAGAGTGAGACAATTCACAGCAGGGACTGCCGGACATCAACACCATGAGGTGCCAACACTCTCAGGAACTTCTTGTTCCTGAGCAGTGCCAGCTGGGTTATTTTCAGAGAGGCGCTGAAGGAAATAAATTCTTTCTCCCTCTCCCACCTGGGCTGGAAGCCAAGATAGCTGTGTATTTGGAAGAAAGCAGAAGCCAAGATCTGAAGAAATAGAAAAGGTACCAAAGGAGAACCAAGAGAGTGAAAAGGCTCATCCTGTGCCATTCCCCTTGCCTTCTTCGTACCAGAGCCCATCCCCATCCCTCACCCCAGGCAAGCGGGTAGAGGTTGGAGTTCAGACCTGTGCTCAATGATGATAAGAAGTCCAGGGTGCCCTGGGCATGCCAGTAAGTGCCAACCAGGGACTGTGAACAGACTTTATCACCAGCATGAAAGCTCAAAGTTAAGAACTGTGGGGTCAGACACTCTCCTTGAGATAGTCCAACATAACACCCCCATACATACACATAGTATCTCACTCACAGCCCCCCATGGCTCCAGAAAGATGAAACAAATCCCTCCTGCATGCGGTAAATAAGCTAACAACTTACCTTCCCAAGTTTATCACCCACCACACCTGCCACAGGGACCACCCTCCAGCAACATCAGCCTTCAAACACCTGTTAGTCCCACAACACACCCAGCTTTGTCAGGCCTCTGCATCTTTGTACATGCCATTCCCTCTGTGTTCTGCCCTTCCTGTTCTGCCACTCTGCCTCATAAGCTCCTATTCCTTCCAGACCTAGCTCAAATGATAGCTTTTCTCAACTCCCACGAAAGGATTACTTTCCATCCACTGTGCACCTATCTCTTCTACAATTCATGTCTCATTTGTTCATTACATTTCCTTGTCTGAGTGTCGGCACTTTAAGACAAGTGGCAGGGGCCTTGTGCTATTTGTTGATGGACGTGCCTGCTCAGGGGTAGCACATAGTAGGCACTTTATAAGTGTTTGGTAAATGAGTGGATGAACTATTATCAATCAACCCAAATTGCTCCCTTCTTAGAAACAATTCAACAGAAGTAGCATGTATTTGAAAAGAAATGTGCACCTCAGTGTTCACAGCAGCATTATTTACAATTGCAAAGATATGGAAGCAACCTAAGTGTCATCAACAGATACGTGGATAAAAAAGATGTGATATATACATATATACACACATACACACATATACACACATAATGGAATACTACTCAGCCATAAGAAAGAAGGAAATTTTGCCATCTGCAGCAACGTGGATGGAACTTGGAGGGCATTATGCTACATGAAATAAGTCAGAAAAAGAAAAATACTGTATGATATCACTTATATGTGGAATCTAAAATATACAACAAACTAGTAAATATTATGCAACAAAAAAGAAGCAGACTCACAGATATAGAAAACAAGCGTGGTTACCAGTGGCAGGGAGGGGCAATATAGGGGTGAGGGAGCAGGAGATACAAACTACTGGGTATAAGATAGGCTCAAGGATGTACTATACAACATGGGGAATATAGCCAATATTTTGTAATAAGTGAAATGGAAAGTAACCTTCAAAATTGTATTAAAGTTTTTTAATTAAAAAAATAAAATGCATGGGCTTCCCTGGTGGCGCAGTGGTTGAGAATCTGCCTGCTAATGCAGGGGACACGGGTTCGAGCCCTGGTCTGGGAAGATCCCACATGCCACGGAGCAGCTGGGCCCGTGAGCCACAATTGCTGAGCCTGCGCGTCTGGAGCCTGTGCCCCGCAACGGGAGGGGCCGCGATGGAGAAAGGCCCGCGCACCGCGATGAAGAGCGGTCCCCGCACCGCGATGAAGAGTGGCCCCCGCTTGCCGCAACTGGAGAAAGCCCTCGCACGAACCGAAGACCCAATACAGACAAAAATAAATAAATTAATTAATTAAAAAGAAAATCCTTAAAAAAAAATAAAATAAAATAAAATGCAAAAACAAAAGTAGCATGTGAAGATAAAGGGATAAAAGTGAAAAGGAATTTAAACAACACCGTATGGTATCAAGATGAAGCTGTTTATGTAGGAAAACAAACCCAAACTTGTAACTGTTCAACCAAATAAAACAAAGAATAAATCTGGGTGAAGGAGAGGACAGAAAAGCAACAGGGCAAGACTGCAGAGAAAGAGGGCTGAAGGTGGCTAGAGATCCTCAGATCCTACAATGTATGTTGCTAAATATAAAACTTAGTATTTACTATAGAATTCAAAGTATATAATGTGTTCAAGAAGAATTTAGCCTTCAAGAGAAGGCTGGGACAAAGCAAAGAAAAAAGTAGTTCAAGAGTCCAGAGGCCAATAAGGACAAATAATGAGGCCACAAGTCTTCAGGACTTTACACTCACTCAGAAGATGGGGGTGGGGCTCTGAAGTTCACAGAGCCAAGTGTACAGAGAAAGTTCCTTTCTAATCACCTGTTACAAAAATTCATGACACCTGTTTCCCAACAAGCGAGGATTACTTGATCTTAGCCAAAAGATATGGAAGATTTTTCCCCTCAGTGTGTAAAAAAAAGATTTCCAAAGACAGAGCAAAGATGGGAGGATAGTTAGAAACTTAGGAGACTGTCCAACAGACACGGCAACGCTGCCAAAGCTGAAGGCATGATTCCAAAAAGCCCAGAAAAAAAGCATTCAGGCTCTGCCTCTAAACTACCCATCAGCCTTGAGTTTAGCCATTTGAAAAATGGATGACGGCTGAAGTGAAGGAACCAAGCATTTGGAAGCCAAAGTGCAGCTGAGATGAAAGCAGAGAAGGAGGCTGCCCCAACCAAAGGGGCCCACTTGGCAGCTGTTATTAGAAGAAGCGATGTTGAAATATTACTTTACTACAAATCCTGCAGAAGGGACACTGGCTGCTGAAGAGAACTGTCAGAGCTGTCTTAGTGAAGGGTGAGGAACGTGAGGGGGGATAAAAGCCAGAAAGAGTAAAGGAAACGCAACCAAAGCCTTCTCTTAGAAGAAGAGAAATGAAAATATCTGAAAAGTATCTCATACTCACAATGGACAAATGAACAACACTGCAGCAAGCCATTCTCTCTAATGCAACCAAGTATTAAAAGAGAAACACCAGACCCAACACAGCCAAAAATAAATAAATAAATAAATAAATTTATTAAAAAAAAAAAAAAGAGAAACACCAGAGATACAGCAGATCAAGTTATGGAAGAGTTAGAGAAGTACTTTTAACATATTATCCTTGGATAGATGACATCATATATTCAATTGATCAGGACTTCCCTGATCAGTTTCTTAACCACTGGTGGCCCAGTGGTTAAGAATCTGCCTGCCAGTGCAGGGGATGCGGGTTCCAGTCCTGGTCCAGGTAGATCCCACATGCCGCGGAGCAACTAAGCCCGGCGCCACAACTACTGAGCCTTTGCTCTAGAGCCCACGAGCCACAACTACTGAAGCCCGCGCTCGTAGAGCCCGTGCTCCGCAACAAAAGAAGCTACCACAATGAGAAGCCCGTGCACCACAACAAAGAGTAGCCCCCGCCCGCAACTAGAGAAAGCCCACACGCAGCAACAAAGACCCAACGCAGCCAAAAAAAAACAAAAAAACAAACTCAACTTCAAAAAAAAATAAATCTCAACTTTAAAAAAGATATTCAACTGATCAGAGACAGAATACTGATTTCATCAAAAGGCTAATTGGTAATAAGAGATTAAATGATTCCTTAAATGATCACCAAAGTACTCCAACATCAGCTCCTTCTGCAGTCCTAGTCACACAATACTGGTGGGTATTGTCATCTTCCCCATCTCCAGTGCTCTCAAAACTTTCTATCATCACATTCTTTGGAAGAAAGTCACTAAGTGTAGCCACACTCAAGAGCTATGAAGTTAAGCTCTGCCTCCCAGAGCTAGGAGTATCTTCATAAATTATTTGGGATTTTTCTGTATGGAAGATTTGTTTCTTTTCCCTCATTTATTTATTTATCTATTCATTTATTTATATCAGTATAAGTCAACATATGTATGTATTCTTGGATACTTATTTTATACTTTGGGTTAGAATCCAACACTATATTGCTTTGCTGCTCAAATTATTCCATCTTTGGCCACTGTGAGCTCTTTCAGTCTGGCCACTGTGTCCTTTTAATACATTCCCCCTTCCCCCCCCCACCTCTTTTTGTAGCACTTCTCTGCTTTCTGGCACTGCAAGATGCTCCAGGTTCATCTTATATATTCTCTAGGGCCCCAGCCCTAGAATCAGCCATTTCTCCAAGGAGCCCTGGTCCCTTTTATTGGAGAGTGGTATTAGAAATCAAGATATGGGCACTCAGGTGTCTTTTTTTAAAAAAATAAATTTATTTATTTATTTATTTATTGGCTGCGTTGGGTCTTCGTTGCTGCGCACGGGCTTTCTCTAGTTGCAGTGAGCGGGGGCTACTCTTCGTTGCAGTGCGCGGGCTTCTCACTGGGTGGCTTCTCCTGTTGCAGAGAACAGGCTCTAGGCACGCGGGCTTCAGTAGTTGTGAAACGTGGGCTCAGTAGTTGTGGCTAGCGGTCTCTAGAGCACAGGCTCGGTAGCTGTGGTGCCCGGGCTTAGTTGCTCCGCGGCATGTGGGATCTTCCGGGACCAGGGCTTGAACCGTATCCCCTGCATGGCAGGCAGATTCTTAACCCCTGCGCCACCACGGAAGTCCCCCAGTTGTCCTTTGATGAACAAAAGTTATACATCAAAAATATATCAGTCTCGGTAATCCGCCTGCCAATGCAGGGGACACGGGTTCGAGCCCTGGTCCTAGAAGATCCCACATGCCACGGAGCAACTAAGCCCGTGCGCCACAACTACCGAGCCTGCGCTCTAGAGCCTGCGAGCCACAACTACTGAGCCCACGACCCACAACTACTGAAGCCCACGCGCCTAGAGCCCCTGCTCCACAACGAGAGGCCACTGCAATGAGAAGCCCCTGCACCGCAACAAAGAGTAGCCCCCACTCGCCGCAACCAGAGAAAGCCCATGTGTAGCAACGAAGACCCAATGCAGCCAAAAATAAATCAATAAAATAAAATAAATTTTAAAAATATATATATATCAGTCTCGGGACTTCCCTGGTGATCCAGTGGTTAAGACTCCACACTCCCAATGCAGGGGGCCCAGGTTCGATCCCTGCTCAGTGAACTAGATCCTGTGTGCCACAACTAAAGATCCTGCATGCTGCAACTAAAGATCCCTCATGCTGCAACTAAAAGATCCCGCATGCCACAACTAAGACCCAGAACAGCCAAATAAATAAATTAATTAAATATTAAAAAAGCAAATAAATAAAGGGCCTGTATTATTTAATAAATATATGTATATATTAAACATATATATCAGTTATATATTTATATATTATTAAATATATACATGTATATCAGTCTTGGGAATTCCCTGGCAGTCCAGTGGTTAGGACTCTGCACTTTCACTGCTGACGGCGTGAGTGTGATCCCTAGTCAAGGAACTAAGACCCCACAAGATACGCGGCGCAGCCAAAAAAAAATTAAAAAAAAAAAAAAATATATATATATATATATATATATATATATATCTCAGTCTTTTCTTGTATACTCTGCTTTTGGGGGTTTTTAGTGTCCTATTTTTTTTTTTAACATCTTTATTGGAGTATAATTGCATTACATTGTTGTGTTAGTTTCTGCTGTATAACCAAGTGAATCAGCTATATACTTATAGCCCCATATCCCCTCCCTCTTGCATCTCCCTCCCACCCTCCCTACCCCACCCCTCTAGGTGGTCACAAAGCACCGAGCTGATCTCCCTGTGCTATGCGGCTGCTTCCCACTGGCTATATTACATTTGGTAGTGTATATATATCAATGCCACACTCTCACTTCGTCCCAGCTTGCCCCCTCCCCTTGTTCTTAAGTCCATTCTCTACATCTGCGTCTTTATTCCTGTCCTCCCCCTAGGTTCTTCAGAACCTTTTTTTTTTTTTAGATTCCATATATATGTGTTAGCATACGGTATTTGTTTTTCTCTTTCCGACTTACTTCACTCTGTATGACAGACTCTAGGTCCATCCACCTAGCTACAAATAACTCAATTTCGTTTCTTTTTATGGCTGAGTAATATTCCATTGTATATATGTGCCACATCTTCTTTATCCATTCATCTGTCGATGGACTTTAATGTCCTATTTTTTAAATCTTTCCTTACTTCAAGGCCTGAAAGATACTCATCTATATTTTCTACACAAAAAAAAGGAAGGTTTTATTTTTGACATTGCAATCCTTAATCAATCTCTAGTTTATGTTTACTTATGGCATAAGGTAGAGAGCCAGTCTCATTTTTTTTCCACATGGATAACTGTAACACAATTAAAATACATATATATATTCGGTCTTTGTCCCTAGTTCCTGACAGAGAGCTCCTAAATCCCTTAGAATCTCGTGGGTGATAGGAATGTCTTTTGTTTTAATGAGGCCACTCTTGGTGGACTTCTAGAAAGCTTGAGGATGGGGGCTGGTTATCAGAAAGGCATGATTGGAAGGTTGGAACTTTCAGTCCCACCCCCCAACCTCTGGGAAGGGGAGAGGGGCTAGAGATTGGGTTAATCACCAATGGCAATGATTTAATCACTCATACCTACATAATGAAACCTCCATTAAAAACCACTAAATGACAGGGTTCACAGTTTCTGAGTTGGTGAACACATCAGGGTGCTGGTGAGGTGGCACAAACACCCCCACTCCTTGCCCTGTGCATTCTTCCATTTGGCTGTTCCTGAGTTGTATCCTTTATAATAAACTGGTAATAGTAAAACGCTGTACATGTCCTCAGTTCCTCAAGGACCCCATTTATTCTCAAATCTACTAAATAACCCCCAAATCTTTGTTCATCTTTAGTTAGTTCTATATTTCTAATTATTCAGAATTAATCTTATCTTGCCATTCCCACAATCCCCTGTAGCCTCTCCTCCTCAGTCCCCCTGCTCAGTTTCACAGTTCGGTGAGTGACACTGTCATTCTTCCAGTTTTCTAGGCCAGAAGCACTTGGGCAATTTTCTTAGCTCTTACATCTCCCTATCCTCCCTGCCCAGCTAGATGCTGGTATAAACTCTGTAGCCTGATTAATATAATTACAGTATCTCCACTAAAAGAAAAACAGAAACTTCTGCTGCCTGCTATCACACAATCCTCTAAACAAGTTGGAAATGGTTCCAAGTCTCCATCCAGACTTAAAATGTGCCAGTTCTTGCTCCTGCATTCAGTATTTCAAATCCTGTCTTATAAACGTATTTATACAAATAAATATATTTGTATTTAATATAAGACAATGTATTAATATATTTGCATAAGCAAATGTATTAATAAATAAACGAAGCTCTCAAGCACTTTTGATTTTCACAGGCATTCAAAATAGCTAAATGTTACCAGAGCTTTCCAAAAATACAATCCTAAAGACACATAATGAGACGTTGGGATCTTAGATTTCAATATGCACTTCCTGCACATAAACTCTTCCTTCATTCCCTCAAGGCAAGTGACTCGGTATTTGAATAGCTCGGCCCACATCTGCCCTGCTCCTACCTATGCTCCTTTTTGGGTCAATTATAGGAAAAATCTTAGGGCTCCATGCAGGGAAATAGATGTCTGACTACATATTAAAAAATTTTTTTATATTCAGTAAGGTGAAAAGGGGGTATATAGTGTTGAGAAGTAGACATTTAGGGACAAGTATGGAATATAATAGAAACCTGAATTTGAAATAACCACTCACTCTGGACCTAAAGTGTTTAATTTCAACAACTCTCTGTAAAATAATTTGGACTACAGATAAACTAAAGACAAATTAAAAAAAAAAAAAGTAAAATACATCACTAAGAAGGGAAACCCTCTTTTCTATTTCAAAATAGAAACTGTTACACTAATGAAATGCTAACTAGAATGTAACCAGTCTGAGAAAGGAAATAAACTTTTTCCTTACAATCACTGATTACCACAGCCTGATTTTCACAGCTTCTTTTGAACCATTATAAGTTCCCAATAACACATGTTCCCAGAGGAGCTGCAATACCAGGCTGTGATATTGCGATATAAGAAATATGTATTTGGGACTTCCCTGGTGGTCCAGTGGTTATGACTCCGCACTTCCACTGCAGGGAGCACGGGTTCAATCCACTGGTCAGGGAACTCAGAACCCATATGCGGTGCGGCCAACAGAAGGAAGGAAGGACGGAATTTGGTCTTCATCCCTCTTTCCTGGCACAAGAGCTTCTAAAACCTTTGGAATCTCTAGAGTAAAGAGTGTCATTTTGTATGTTAACAAGGTGACCTGCGGGGCTGACCTGCGGGGCGGGGCGGGGCGGCATCCAGGATGAAGACTTGTTGCCAGAAGAACCTGATTAATTAGCAGTTTGGAACTTTCAGCGCCACCCCTCGGCCTCCAGAGGGGAGAGGAGCTGAAGGCTGAGTAATCACCAATGGCCAGTGATGGTGCCTATATAATGGAAACTCCATACAAATCCTAATCAACAGGGTTTGGAGAGCTTCCAGTTTGGTGAACACATCCATTTGCCAAGCAGATGTCACACCTCAAGTCCACAGGGTCATAAGACCCTGTGCTTGGAACCTCGCCCTATGTACCTCTTCATCTGGCTGTTCATTTGTATCCTTTATAATATCCTTTATAATGAACTGATAATAGTGTGTAAAGTATTTCCCTGAGTTCTATGAGCTGTTATAGCAAATTCAAACCTGAGGAGGGGGTTGTGGGAACCCCCAATCTTTAGCCAACTCAGATAGAAGTGTGGGTAACTTGCGGATCCACTACTTGAGATTGTTGTGTGAAGTGGGGGACAGTCTGTGAGACTGAGCCCTTACTTAACCTGTGGGGTCTGTGCAACCCCAGGTAGTTTTAGAACTGAATGAAATTGTAGGACATCCAGTTGGTGTCCCCACAGCACTGGAGAATTGCTTGGTGGAAAACCCACACATTTAGTGTCAGAAGTACTCTGTGCAGAAAACATCATGGTAGTTAGCAGTAAACAGGCCATTAAAGCAGATTCTTCTCACAGACCCTTGCACTCAAATCTGGAAATGTTATTTAAGGAAGCTCATTTCACTCAACAGAAAAGGTACAAAATATCTACAGAAATGTAGACATTTAGAGAGATATTTTTAAATAGCAGAAATCTAGATTCTGGTTATCACACTTCCATGAAAAGAGTAAATGATCTCAAACAAAAACTTGTACTACTAAAGGTGCTGACGAGAGAGAAAATTAAAACTCAAAAGTCTAAGAAAAATGGATCTTATAGCAAGTTTGGAAAGGGGAGTCCTTTTTCATCCTCAAATTAGAAAGCAGCATTAGAATTGAGTTACCATATAGCAAGTTTCTTTAAAATAGTAATATCAATAATTTACAAAACACTTGTATAGGTAACTAAAATTTGATTTGGGGAATAAAACTGATACCTAAATGTTTTTCTTACTTATAGAAAATAAAATTCTGTACAGAAAAATCAAACTGAACCTAGACAAATTATTAGAATAAGAGTTCAATAAAATACTAGACATAAAATAATATACACAAACAATTCTGTTCTGTACACCAGTAGCAAACAACTAGAAAATGTCTTTTTTTTAAAGTTCCCATATACACTAGCAATGAAAACTAAGAGCTAAGATAAAATCTAACAGTAAATAGATAACTTCTTTATGAAGGAAAAGATAATATCCTACAGAAACACATTCACACAAAAAACACTGAGTACCTAGTATGTGCCAGGCACTTTTCTATGAGCTGGGGTGGTAGCGAGGAAAGAGACCCTGCTTTCATGAAGCTTAATTCCACTGAGTGAAAGAAAGACAATTAAAAAATACTCAAACATACATAATATGTCAAATGATTACAAGTGCTTTGAAAAGATAGAGGAGGGTGAGAAGGAGATTACTTTATTCAAGGAAGTCATCTCTGATGAGGTGACATTTGAGCAAAGACCCAAGGAGGTAAAGGAACAAGGGAGCTTTCTAAAAGAAAGTTTTCTAGGTGAGGGAATAGCAAGTGTAAAGACCAAAAGGAGAAATGTCACATATTCATGAATAGAAAGATTTGATGTCATAAAGAAATTAATGCTCCCTGATGAAATAAAATTATTTTAAGTCAAGATAGATAAGAAAAATTTAACATAAAATTTTTCTCTGCAGTTTGAGCCACTACCCCGCCCCTTTAGTGTGCATTGTGCATCTGCATTATGCATTAATTAGATCCCCTTAGAACACACAGCAATGCCTACTTGCAAAAAGAAACAAAAAGCAAACAAACAAAGCAATTTCCTCCTGGCACCAGGAAGGTAACTCCTTAGAAGATAACATTCCTTTCTCAATTCTGTAAGGGGTCACAATAACTCACAACTTGCCTTGTTGGACTATGTTACTTTGATGTATGACCCTTTGTCTCAAAAACTTATAAAACTGTGCTTTGACCTCTAACAGAGGAATAGTCTCTCCTGGGTTATAATACTCAGGTTGGCTTAAAAAAAATTTTCCAGTTCTTACTTAGATTGACTATTGGTTAATTTTTTCATTGACATCCCCAAACAATCTGTCTATCCACTGCAATTCCAATACAAATCTGAATATCTGTCCTTGGGAACTTTATGATTCTATAACATGTGTAAGAGAAAAGGGCCAAAAACAGTAAAGATATTTTTTTTAAAGTAATATTTTTGAAGACAAATCCTACCATATACCAAACATTTTATATTCTTAAGTAATAATAATAACATGCTAAAGTAATAATAATAGCATGCTATAGCCACAGGGATGGACAAACGGACCAACAGAACAGAATATGAAATCTAAAAGAAACACATGCATATTTGAAACCTTAATATATGCAGAGATAATATTACAACCACTGGAGGAAGGAATAGCTATTCACCAAATGGTGCTGGAAAAAATAAAATTAGGTCACTATTTAAAAGTAAACAAACAAACAAACAAAAAAAGTAAACACAATAATATATTCCAAGTGATTAAAAGACCTAAGTATGAAAAGCAAGTATTTAAAATTTTTAGAAAAAAAATTAGAATATCTTTCTGACTTCAAGGTAAGGAAGGAGTTCTTAAACAAGACACAAAAGCACAAAACATTAAGAAAAGAACTGATAAATTCTGCAAGAAAAATCTGTGCATCATGAGACCATAACAAACTGAAAAGACAAGCCACAAACGGGAGAAGACATAGTATCTGAAACTAATAAAACAACAGAGTCTTGCATAAAACATATAAATCACTGAAAACCAGTAAGGAAAAGGCCAACAACCTGGTAGAAAAAAAAAAAAAATTTACAGACTATGAACAGTCATTTCACAAAATTGGATACATAAAAGAATGGCCAGTGAACTCTTAACCACAGATTCTTAACCACTGTGCCACCAGGGAAGTCCAACAGTCTGCACTTTAATTGACATCTATCCCAAAAGGGAGAACCACACCATTCATGGAGGAACTGCGACATCAGATTGATTTGTGGAACGGATAGAGCAAGCCTCTGGTTCATCTTCCTGTTCCAAAATTTCACTTAATAAAGTATCCTCAGGGCTTCCCTGGTGGTGTATTGGTTAAGAATCTGCCTGCCAACGCAGGGGACACGGGTTCAAGCCCTGGTACGGGAAGATCCCACATGCCACAGAGCAACTAAGCCCGTGCGCCATAACAACTGAGCCTGCACTCTAGAGCCCACGAGCCACAACTACTGAAGCCCGGCCGCCTAGAGCCCATGCTCCACAACAAGAGAAGACACTGCAATGAGGAGCCCACGCACCGCAACGAAAAGTAGCCCTCACTCGCCGCAACTAGAGAAAAGCCCGTGCACAGCAACGAAGACCCAGTGCAGCCAAAAATAAAATAAATAAAATAAATTATATTTTAAAATAAAATAAAATAAATAAAGTACCCTCAGGTAGAGGATTTATGAGATGTTAAATGATAAGAACAGATACTAACCTTGATCTTAGGCCAAAACCCAAAGAAACAACCTATAATTAAGATTCCCTAACCAACAAGGGCCTACTGTATAGCACAGGGAACTATATTCAATATTTCGTAATAACCTGTAAGGGAAAAAATCTGAAAAGAATGTATCTACGCATATGTGTGTGTGTGTGTGTGTATACGTGTAGCTGAATCACTGTGCTGTACACCTGAAACTGACACAACATTGTAAATCAACTACATTTCAATTAAAAAAGAGAAAAATTCTCACCAGGCTTTGCTTCCCAAACTTTCACGCAAGGCCATAGAAGCAGCCTTAAAGTTGTTCCTTTTAAAATTCCACATATTTGGCTCTTCCAAAAACCAATCTAATCCTTCCCTGGGAGAGTTTCCCACTGTCACATTCCTCCACGGTTCAGGAAATAAGGAAATTCTGTTCTCAGATTGAATTTTTGCCCTACAGGTGAACATCCTACGCGTGCTCCTTGCAGAGCACTGCTCATTGGCTTATTCCTACTCCTCTACTAATAGAGGCAGTGCCTCTTGCTGCCAGGAGAGGGCAGACCAATTCCCTGGAGCAGCTGCCATCCTCCCAGAAAGACTCCTGTTAGAGGAACCTGTTTAAAGTTCAGAAGTATTTCTTCTAACAACCTCTTCAGGAGATTACTTCATAGCATAGAGCAGGCAATCAATGAATTATAGTGACATGCCTTGTTATACATGATGGGGATAAAGTAATAAATTATTCAGACAAGATTTCTGACCTCAGGGAGTATATGCCAGAAAGGGGTCGGGTAGAGCGAGGGGGAGGGAAGGAGTGGTGTTATTGAAACTGAAAAGGGAAACTGGGCCTTGCTGGCTCTGTTGGTAGTGAGACAGAAAGACAAGGGTACAGCCATTTTGGAAAAGAACCGAGGAACGGCCTTGGGCAAAACAGGCCTTGCAAGCTAAAGAACAAAGGCCCTGGGGGCCTGAGTCCCAGAGACAAAAACCAGGCTCGCATGAATAAAAGATTAACTTTATCTCTGTTACACTAACCTAGCTGCCACAAGACAAGAAGCTCAACTATAAATTTTAACCTTATCTGTTCCTGTGCTTTCTTGCAGAAAATTCTCATTTCTTTCCCCTCACAGAAGCTCTCCCTGTTCCTGACAGCCAACTTGGAGCCACCTGCTGCTGATCAAAGAGCTCTGATGATTTCTGGAAATTATCAGTAATCATGAGACAAACCCTCCCTTTTGTTATAAAAGCAGCTCGCCCCTTCTACTCAGGGAGCTGGCTCTTTTTTTTTTCCTGCCTTCTCCCTTGTGCACAAGCTATCTCTTTTAATAAAAAGCTTTGCTTGCCTGAGAGTCTTGTGGAAACGATATTCATTTCTACAGTATTGCTGTCCAAGAGTCTGGAAAGGGCCTGGTAACAGTAGGAACAGACTTTAACCTAAGAGCAAAGGAGGAGGATTTTGAGCTGAGATCAGCTTTTTTATTTGGAAAGATCACTCTGGCTATCATGTGGAGAATGGATTAGAAGGGGGTAGAGTCAGAGCCAGGGAACCTGGTTAGAAATCTCTAGCAGAAATCCAGGGGTGAAGGGCTTGAACTAGGGTACTGAGAAAGAGGAAAGTAGCTACTAATGTCCAGAAGCTGGCCTGGCCCTCACTGCTAGGCCTTGGTGTTCTCATGTTGAACATAACATCAGACAAGGCTACTCTGTGGTCATGGTGGATGAAAAAACCAGAACAAGATCATTCACATAATCGTGTCTAAACACAAACGAAAACATGAACACTGTCCAAATCACAAAGTCCAAACATCTCTCTATCCTGGCTAATATGAGTGACTGCTGCTACTTTACCAATTACAGATTTAGCCTCATTGTAGTCTTCTCTCATTCTAGATAAGACTTATTAAGATATCCAATAATAAAATGATCCCACTTCCTGAAAACACCCAGAGTAAAGCCCCACGAGCTTAAACCCTCACCCAAATCACCTAACACCAGCCCAAATCCTGTAAGTTTTTCTAACACCCTCCCCCCCATGGTGTGTGTTCTTCCTCCTGTAACAAGTAATAAATCCAACCTGCTCTGATACAAGTATGTTCCTGATAGTCTTCAGCTGGAGGGCATTTACAGTACGGAGGCAGTGGGGATAATGTCTGTCTTGGACAACTGAGTAAAAGAGGGCACACTGGAGAAGGAACAGATTTGTGGGGAAAGATGATGAATTCGGTTTTGGACAAGTTGAGCCAGATGTTGATGAAACATCTCAGTGAACATGTCTGGCAGTCAGATACAAGGGTCTGCAGTTCAGGAGATCCTGGATTGAGATGAAGTTTGGGAGATGGCGGAATATGTATAGTTAATGAAGTCATGGTAATGGATAAATTGGTCTAGGCAGAGTGAGAAAACAAGTGAATCCAGGACAGAACCCTGAGTGCAATGGGTTGAAGAGAGAATGGGTAGTAAGAAAGTCGCTGGAGTGGGGACCGAGCAGTTTCAAAGATTTCTACTTTGTCTTTCCCAGGCCAAAGACTCAATGTGGGGGTTACTCCAACTCCAAGTATATCAATCCCATTAAGCACTTGGGGACCAGGGATATGATCACTGGTTAAGAATCCAAGGACTTCAGGGAACTTTCTTGGGACCCAGGACTCAACCCCTGGCAAGGATTCCAGTGGGTGGGGCAAAATCACTTCTATGGTGGCTCATAGAAGCTTTGAGAAAGCAATGGCCTATGCTGAGTGAAAGAGATATGCCTGAGTTGCCCTAGTAGGTGGTAGAGGAAGGAATAAACAGGCTGAAGAAAGCAGGCATGCCAGAATGGATATATCAGGTGAGGCCAGAAGACCCACCAGAGAATTGTGTTCCAAGAAAGGGCCCAGAGGACACAATATTCACCAAGGCCATCTATTGAGAGGGGTATCAGCATCACTAAGAAGTTCAGGGGTGGTTCTCCTCTATGGTGGAGGAGAGGAAGTCACAGAGCTGAGCTACTTGAGATGTATGGGGATGGTACTCCCTGCCCATCCCCAATCAAGTAAAACAGGAGAGGTTAAACAGAAGCACTGCTTAACTGCCAGAAGCCAGAAAGCTGTAATTACCATAAGAATGGCAAGATTGGAGGGTTAGCCTTGGGGCCTTGACCCATCAAAGACAGTTGTAGATATAATAAACAAAGGTATCCCTAGGGGGAAAATAGATGGGAAGCCAAGGAAGCCGAGAATGCTGCTGAACATCTACAACCTGAAGAAAGAAAGAAGAAAGGAGCAGAAGGCTAAATACAGTCACCACGATAAATAGTAGCCAAGAGGAAGCTTGCACAAGCCTCTTAGCCTCGTCCACCAGCAAGAAGAACTACAGTTCTGCAGCCTGTGGAAGGAAAACCACATTCACAGAAAGATAGACAAAATGAAAAGGCAGAGGACTCTGTACCAGATGAAGGAACAAGATAAAACCCCAGAAAAACAACTAAATGAAGTGGAGATAGGCAACCTTCCAGAAAAACAATTCAGAATAATGATAGTGAAGATGATCCAGGACCTCGGAAAAAGAATGGAGGCAAAGATCGAGAAGATGCAAGAAATGTTTAACGAAGACCTAGAAGAATTAAAGAACAAACAAAAAAAGATGAGCAATACAATAACTGAAATGAAAAATACACTAGAAGGAATCAATAGCAGAATAACTGAGGCAGAAGAACAGATAAGTGACCTGGAAGACAAGAATGGTGGAAATCACTGCCGTGGAATAAAATAAAGAAAAAAGAATGAAAAGAAATGAAGATGGCCTAAGAGACCTCTGGGACAACATTAAACACAACAGCATTCACATTATAGGGGTCCCAGAAGGAGAAGAGAAAGAGAAAGGACCTGAGAAAATATTTGAAGAGATTATAGTCAAAAACTTCCCTAACATGGGAAAGGAAAGAGCCACCCAACTCCAGGAAGTGCAGAGAGTCCCAGGCAGGAGAAACCCAAGGAGAAACACACCAAGACACACAGTAATCAAACTGACAAAAATTAAGGACAAAGAAAAATTATTGAAAGCAACAAGGGAAAAACGACAAATAACATACAAGCGAACTCCCATAATGTTAACAGCTGATTTCTCAGCAGAAACTCTACAAGCCAGAAGGTAGTGGCATGATATATTTAAAGTGATGAAAGGGAAGAACCTACAGCCAAGATTACTCTACCCAGCAAGGATCTCATTCAGATTTGAGAGAGAAATCAAAAGCTTTACAGACAAACAAAAGCTAAGAGAATTCAGCACCACCAAACCAGCTCTACAACAAATGCTAAAGGAACTTCTCTAAGTGGGAAACACAAGAGAAGAAAAGAACCTACAAAAACAAACTCATAACACTTAAGAAAATGGTAATAGGAACACACATATCAATAATTACCTTAAACGTGAATGGATTAAATGCTCCAACCAAAAGACACAGGCTCGCTGAATGGATACAAAAACAAGACCCATATATATGCTGTCTACAAGAGACTCACGTCAGACCTAGGGACACATACAGACTGAAAGTGAGGGGATGGAAAAAGATATCCCATGCAAATGGAAATCAAAAGAAAGCTGGAGTAGCAATACTCATATCAGATACAATAGACTTTAAAATAATGAATGTTACAAGAGACAAGGAAGGACACTACATAATGATCAATGGATCAATCAAAGAAGAAGATATAACAATTATAAATATATATGCACCCAACACAGGAGCACCTCAATACATAAGGCAACTGCTAACAGCCATAAAAGAGGAAATCAACAGTAACATAATAACAGTGGAGGACTTTAACACCTCACTTATACCAATGGACAGATCTTCCAGACAGAAAATTAATAAGAAAACACAAGCTTTAAATGACACAATAGACCAGGTAGATTTAATTGATATTTATAGGACATTCCATCCAAAAACAGCAGATTACACTTTCTTCTCAAGTGCACATGGAACATTCTCCAGGATAGATCACATCTTGGGTCACAAATCAAGCCTTGGTAAACTTAAGAAAATTGAAATCATATCAAGCATCTTTTCCGACCACAATGCTATGAGATTAGAAATCAATTACAGGGAAAAAAACGTAAAAACACAAACACATGGATGCTAAACAATACGTTACTAAACAACCAAGAGATCACTGAAGAAATCAAAGAGGAAATCAAAAAATACCTAGAGACAAATGACAACGAAAACACAATGATCCAAAACCTACGGGATGCAGCAAAAGCAGTTCTAACAGGAAGTTTATAGCAATACAAGCCTACCTCAAGAAACAAGAAAAATCTCAAATAAACAATCTAACCTTACACCTAAAGGAACTAGAGAAAGAAGAACAAACAAAACCCAAAGTTAGAAGAAGGAAAGAAATCATAAACATCAGACCAGAAATAAATGAAATAGAAACAAAGAAAACAGCAAAGATGAATAAAACTAAAAACTGGTTCTTTGAGAAGATAAACAAAATTGATAAACCATTAGCCAGACTCATCAAGAAAGAGAGGAAGAGGACTCAAATCAATAAAATTAGAAATGAAAAAGGAGAAGCTACAACAGACACTGCAGAAATACAAAGCATCCTAAGAGACTACTTACTACAAGCAACTCTATGCCAATAAAATGAACAACCTGGAAGAAATGGACAAATTCTTAAAAAGGTATAACCTTCCAAGACTGAAGCAGGAAGAAATAGAAAATATGAACAGACCAATCACAAATAATGATATTGAAACTGTGATTAAAAATCTTCCAACAAACAAAAGTCCAGGACCAGATGGCTTCACAGGTGAATTCTATCAAACATTTAGAGAAGAGCTAACACCCATCCTTCTCAAACTCGTCCAAAAAATTGCAGAGGAAGGAACACTCCCAAACTCATTCTATGAAGCCACCATCACCCGGATACCAAAACCAGATAAAGATACTACAAAAAAAGAAAATTATAAACCAATATCACTGATGAACATAGATGCAAAAATCCTCAACAAAATACTAGCAAACAGAATCCAACAACACATTAAAAGGATCATACACCATGATCAAGTGGGGTTTATCCCAGGAATGCAAGGATTCTTCAATATATGCAAATCAATCAATGTGATACACCATATTAACAAACTGAAGAATAAAAACCATATGACCATCTCAATAGATGCAGAAAAAGCTTCTGACAAAATTCAACACCCATTTATGATAAAAACTCTCCAGAAAGTGGGCATAGAGGGAACCTACCTCAACATAATAAAGGCCATATATGACAAACCCACAGCAAACATCATTTTCAATGGTGAAAAACTGAAAGCATTTCCTCTAAGATCAGGAACAAGACAAGGATATCCACTCTCACCACTATTATTCAACATAGTTTTGGAAGTCCTAGCCACAGCAATCAGAGAAGAAAAAGAAATAAAAAGAGTACAAATTGGAAAAGAAGAAGTAAAACTCTCACTATATGCATATAACATGATACTATACATAGAGAATCCTAAAGATGCCACCAGAAAACTACTAGAGGTTATCAATTAATTTGGTAAAGTTGCAGGATACAAAATTAATGCACAGAAATCTCTTGCATTCCTATACACTGACAACGAAAAATCTGAAAGAGAAATTAAGGAAACAATCCCATTCACCACTGCAACAAAAACAATACCTAGGAATAAACCTACTAAGGAGGTAAAAGACCTGTACTCAGAAAACTATAAGACACTGATGAAAGAAATCAAAGATGACACAAACAGGTGGAGAAATATGCCATGTCCTTGGATTGGAAGAATCAATATTGTGAAAATGACTATACTACCCAAAGCAATCTACAGACTCAATGCAATCCCTATCAAATCACCAGTGGCATTTTTTTACAGAACTAGAACAAAAAAATCTTAAAATTTGTATGGAGACACAAAAGACCCCGAATAGCTAAAGCAGTCTTGAGGGAAAAAAACGGAGCTGGAGGAATCAGACTCCCTGACTTCAGACTATACTACAAAGCTACAGTAATCAAGACAATATGGTACTGGCACAAAAACAGAAACACAGATCAATGGAACAGTATAGAAAGCCCAGAGATAAACCCACACACCTATGGTCAACTAATCTATGACAAAGGAGGCAAGGATATACACTGGAGAAAAGACAGTCTCTTCAATAAGTGGTGCTGGGAAAACTGGACAACTACATGTAAAAGAATGAAATTAGAACACTCCTTAACACCATAAACAAAAATAAACTCAAAATGGATTAGAGACCTAATGGACTGGAGACTGGACACTATAAAACTCTTAGAGGAAAACATAGAAAGAACACTGTTTGACATAAATCACAGCAAGATCTTTTCTGATCCACCTCCTAGAGTAATGGAAATAAAAACAAAAATAAACAAATGGGACCTAATGAAACTTAAAAGCTTTTGCACAGCAAAGGAAACCATAAACAACACGAAAAGACAACCCTCAGAATGGGAGAAAATATTTGCAGGTGAATCAACGGACAAAGGATTAATCTCCAAAATATATAAATAGCTCATGCAGCTCAGTATTAAAAAAACAAACAACCCAATCAAAAAATGGGCAGAAGACCTAAATAGACATTTCTCCAAAGAAGACATACAGATGGCCAAGAAGCACATGAAAAGCTGCTCAACATCACTAATTATTAGAGAAAGGCAAATTAAAACTACAATGAGGTATCACCTCACACCAGTTAGAATGCGCATCATCAGAAAATCTACAAACAACAAATGCTGGAGAGGGTGTGGAGAAAAGGGAACCCTCTTGCACTGTTGGTGGGAATGTAAACTGATACAGCCACTATGGAGAACAGTATGGAGGGTCCTTAAAAAACTAAAAATAGAATTACCATATGACCCAGCAATCCCACTACTGGGCATATACCCAGAGAAAACCATAATTCAAAAAGACACATGCACCCCAATGTTCATTGCAGCACTATTTACAGTAGCCAGATCATGGAAGCAACCTAAATGCCCATTGACAGACGAATGGATAAAGTAGATGTGGTACATATATACAATGGAATATTACTCAGCCATAAAAAGGAACAAAATTGGGTCATTTGTAGAGATGTGGATGGATCTAGAGACTGTCATATAGAGTGAAGTAAGTCAGAAGGAGAAAAACAAATATCATATATTAACGCATATATGTGGAACCTAGAAAAATGGTACAGATGAACCGGTTTGCAGGGCAGAAGTTGAGACACAGATATAGAGAACAAACGTATGGACACCAAGGGGGGAAAGTGGCGGGGGGAGTAGTGGTGGTTGGATGAATTGGGAGATTGGGATTGACTTATACACACTAATATGTATAAAATAGATAACCATAAGAACCTGCTGTGTAAATAAATAAATTAAATTAAATTTTTAAAATAAATGGTGCCAAAATCTCTTCCTTAGTTCCTGGATCTGAGCCAATTTTCACATCCAAAACTCAGTTACTGAAGAGATAACCAAGTCCCCAGGGGAAGGATCATGAAACTATAATGACTCTCCCAGTTCTTCCCAAAAGGGAACTCATCACCTATTGAGATGACTATACATTTGGAAAAGGAGAATGTGCAAATATTTTCAGCATTTTAGACACAGGATCTGAGCTGACACTGATGCCTAGAGACCCAAAGCATCATCATGATTCCCATCAGAAGAGGTAATTTCTTCAGTCCCCAAGTGTTTAGTGGAACTAATATACTCATGAGTTGGTATAACCTCTACTTTGGGTCCTTAACCTAAGAGAGAAGAGCTATCATAGTGGGAAAGGCAAGGTAGAAATCTCTGAAATTCCCCCACTCTTCAGCCATGATAGTAAATAAAAAGAAATGACCATATCCTAGGGAGTAAGGGGAGAGGGACAGAGATTAGTGCCACCATAAAAGACAGAAAGGATGTGTGGATGGTGCCTATCTTATCCACTCCTAGAAATAAAGCTCCCACCTATACACCAGATGACATGGTAAGCTGCCAACTTTGAGTGCAACCCAGAGTAGGAAAGGGCTCTGCAGCAGGTCCAAGCTGCAATGCATGAAGCCCTGCCGCTTAGGTCATAACATCCAAGAGACCTAAGAGGGTGGGAAAACATGCAGTGTGGAGCCTATGGCAAGCCCCAATGGGCAAAGCAGGGGCTTGAAATTCTAGAGCAAGGCCAGTCTGTCCACAACAGAGAAATACATGCCTTTTGAGAAAAAACTCTTAGCCTGTTATTGGAATACTTCATAATGAAACACTAAGTAACCATGAAATGCTCCCATTATGAGTCGGTTGTCAGACTTGCTCCCATTATGAGTTATGACAGAGTTATGTCAGAACTGCTGCCATTATAAGTTGGACCTGTTAAGTCAAACAGTCAGACCAGACCAGCAGCAGTCTTTCAAAAGATGGAAACGGTACCTCCAGAATCAAGACTAAGCAGAACCAGAGGACACAAGCAAACTGCATGAGCAGGTAGCCCAGACCTCTTGCTACCCACCATACATCTAAAAGCATCCCCACCCCTTGTGCAAAAGAACCCATAGTCATAAGGAATGTCTTGTATAACATGCTAAGGGAGGAAGTAAAAGCCCAAGCATGATTTACAGATGGGTTAACTTATGAGTGCCAACTGAAAATGGATGACAGTCACATTCAGAAGTGGTCTTGAAAGACAGTGGAGACAGAAAATCTGCCAGCTATACACCTGATGATCCACCTTGTGTAGAAGGAGAAATAGCCCAAGGTGAGAATATATACACATTCTAGGTCGATGGCCAATGGCCTGGCCATCTGATTAGAGGACCGGAAGGGAAAGGACTAGAAGATCAAAGGCAATGAGGCCTAGGGCAGAGAATGGTGACAGACATACGGGAGAGTGCACAGAGCCGAAGATTTCTGCATCACACATTAATGGCCACCAAAAAGAATCCACCATGAAAGAAGCACTAAACCACCAAACAGACAAAATGACTTGGCCTTCATCAGAAAGCATAAGATGAACCCAGGATTCTAATTTCAGGCATCGTCTTAGCCAATACAATGATTTATAAAGAAAACATGTGAACTTCTATTTATATTTCATCCTTTGAAAAATTTTCTACCTTTTCAAATAATTGATAATGTACATAAAATATAATTTACCCTAAAAAAATCTTCATCTATTAGGGTGTTCTAGTTTTTTTGTTTTTGGGGGTTTTTTTTGGCTGCTCTGTGCAGCTTGCGGGATCCTAGTTGCCGGAGCACGGACTGAACCCAGGCCCTCAGCAGCGAAAGCGCAGAGTCCCAACCACTGGACTGCCAGGGAATTCCCTCTAGTTTTTTTCTTAACTGATAGAGAGCAATCAAAAAAGTTTGGTGGGACTTCCCTGGTGGCACAGTGGTTAAGAATCCGCCTGCCAATGCAGGGCACATGGGTTCGAGCCCTGGTCCAGGAAGATCCCACATGCCACGGAGCAACTAAGCCCTTGCGCCATAACTACTGAGCCTGCGCTCTAGAGCCCACAAACCACAACTACTGAGCCCGCGTGCCAAAACTACTGAAGCCCGCGCGCCTAGAGTCCATGCTCCTCAACAAGAGGAGCCACCGCAATGAGAAGCCTGCGCACCACAACGAAGAGTAGCCCCTGCTCGTCGCAACTAGAGAAAGCCTGCAAGCAGCAACGAAAACCCAACACAGCCAAATATAAATTAATTAATTAATTAATTAATTTTTTAAAAAAGTTTGGTGACCACTGCTATATTCTGCCATTACATAAAGTAATTACTGGTTGTTGAATTAATATATATGCTTGTTAGCCTAGTTCTGGACTACTTCATATGGTCTATAGTACCTCTTACAAGTCCATAACCAAATCCTTTACTAATGAATCCAGTTGCCATAGTTTATCATGCTTATTCTTTCTAAGGGAAACATAATTTCACCAAAGTTATAGCTAACAAATCTCTTGTTTAACAACTAAATATCCCCAAAGGGGTACACTATTCCTGGAAGTACTGCAATGCCAGGTTGATGCATGGAGCTGACAAAACAAGCTCCTATTCTATCTCCTTGTTCCAAAACTCATTGTAATACGTTGTCCTCAGGTAAAGGACATAGATATTAAACTGATAAGAACAGATACCACACTTCATCTTAGACAAAAGGCCTATAATTGATATTATCTGTATTAACTCCCCATCATTTCTTGCTGTCCCAAACTTTCCTCACTCAGGTCCACAAACACAGCTTGTAAGCCTGTCCTTACAATCATCAACATCCTCATCTTCCCCAGAGACCAGGAAATTCTGTTATCAAATAACTTAAGTTACTGTCTTATCTCCCAGTTCCTGGCAAAGAACTGGTTATTTGCATACCTCCTCATCCATTAAGTGAGGCAGTGCCTCTTGCTGCCAGGTGGGGGCAGGGTTGCTCTCTGGGCAAAATCACCAGACCTCTCTAAGCACCTCATCTGATAAGAAGGGTAATCAATGAATTGGGGCTAGAAAAAGAACATTCAAAAATTTATAGGGATAAATTAGTATATATTGAGTCCTACTTTGTGTCCTCTACTCTGCTAGGCAATAGGGATACAATGATGATTTACACAGACATCATCTCTAAACTCAGGGAGTTTATGGTGGGCAGGCAGAGCGGATCTGTCTTGGGGAGGGAGTGGCAGCAAGGAAAGGGGCAAAGGGGTCTCAGTGGCTATCATGATGATCTGGACGATAACCTAAAGACTATGGAGGGGCACTGAAGAGTTATGAACTGAGACATGAGACTGGACCAAACTTTTTATTTAGAAAGATCACTCCAGCTTCAAGATGGAGAATGGACTAAAGAAAGGAAACCAGGGTCAGGGAGTCAGATTAAGTCTGTTGTAAAAACCTTGGGGTCAAAGGCCTCAATTAGGGTAGTGGCAGTGGGGGAGCTTGGACAGTTGAGTGAAATAGGAGAAGCAGGTTGAATTCATTTTGGAAAAGTTAAGAAGTTTGTGGACCATCCAAGTGACAATGTTCATCCAGAAGGCAACTGGATGCACAGCTCTGAAGCTCAGGAAAAAGATCGTGGGCTGGAGCTATAGGCATAACGGTGGTCATTAAAATCATGGGAGTGGATAAGGTGGCCCAGGCAGAGTAAGTAAAAAGCTGGGCCTGATACATAACTGGAGGAACATTAATGTTTGAGGAATGGGCCAGAAGATGTACCTCAAAGGATCAGGAAGAAGCTAGCAGAAACATGAGAGGAACGCTAGGAGAGGACAGTGTCCCAAGCACTGTGGAAACAGTGTTTTAAGAAATAGGATGGGCTTCCCTGGTGGCGCAGTGGTTGAGAAGCTGCCTGCCAATGCAGGGGACACGGGTTCGAGCCCTGGTCTGGGAAGATCCCACATGCCACGGAGCAACTGGGCGCGTGAACCACAACTACTGAGCCTGCGCGTCTGGAGCCTGTGCTCCACAACAAGAGAGGCCGCGATAGTGAGAGGCCCGCGCACCGCGATGAAGAGTGGCCCCCGCTCGCCGCAACTAGAGGAAGCCCTCGCACAGAAACGAAGACCCAACACAGCCAAAAATAAATAAATAAATAAATAAATAAATAAATTTATAAAAAAAAAAAAGAAATAGGAAATGGGTCAATAGGGTAAGGTGCTGCTGAGAGATCAAGTAAGATGACTGAAAAGTGTCTTGAGAAAGAAGTGGGCAGCACTGTGTGAACAAGTGCTTCTTAAACTTTAGCTTGCATTCAGATCACCTGGGGATCTTGTGTAAATGCAAATGCTAATTCATTTGGCCTGTGAAAAGACCTGAGATTAGCATTTCTAACAGGCTCCCAGGTAATGCAGGTGTAGACAGCTCTTTAAAAGTAAAAGACATTTGCTGGAAAAAGGAAGCAAGATACAATGCTAGCCAGAGGGAGGCACGGTGTTAGAACCACGCTAGCGCACTGTCTAAAGCTCCAATTCGGGAGTCAGACTTCCTGAGTTTAAATTCTGACTCTCAATAAATATTTTTTGAATGAATAAATAAATGGATCAACAAAAGACAGTGTACCACAGGGGTTGTTAAAGTGTAATTTTTAAAAATGAAAACATGACTCATAAAAATATAAAGTAAACACATGTCAAAGATTTTATTCAACCTATTAATTAATAAGAGAATGAATAAGATTTAAAACTGGTTCAATAGAGAATTCTAGAAAAAGAGTATCATCAGTCAAGAGTCCAGGCAAGAATGATATGAATTTGCATTCTAATACATAGATATAAAATCACCTAATGTCTTACAAGGCAAACTTACCAAATTGTAAAATACCCAAAGCAATAGTAAAAAGGACATCAAACAAAGGTACACACCCCCTGGAAAACCAGATAATCCCCAAGCTAGGTGGGCCTGCTTTACATCAAACGGACACCTAGTAATAACTGTTGCCTATTTCCAAGTTTTGGATAATTTTTCTTAACAGGGTCAAAAGTAGAGACTGGATTTGAATAACAGCTCTGCCACACTAGCTATGAATCCTTGGATAAGTAACTTATAAAAAACTCAGTTTTCTTATCTGTAAAAAGGGGATGGTAGCCATAAAAACTACTATTTTTTGAATTGAGGTAATATATATAAAGCACTCAGTACAGTGCCTGGAAGGTGTCATGGAAAAAGCACTTAATAGATGTTAACACTCTCCACCAATTGCTTCACCTTGTTTATCTCATTTCCCATTACTTGACACCCCAGACTTTTTGCACCATTCTAGCAAATATATTTACACACACATGCACACGTTTCACTTAATTTGACTACTACATTCTTCACTTGTGCAACATCCTCTTTTTACCTTATTATTCAAAGGAAAAAATGTCCAGCATTCACTTATTTCATGGGTAATGAAACTTGCATTATTTCCACCAAACTTCACCTTGACGTATATAAAACCTCCCCAGTTTTGTTTTAAAAATCCTAACCACAACCTATAAATTAGTAAGCACAGTCCAGTGCTGCAGTCCTACCTGGAGCATTCTACCTCACACGGCTCTCTCCTCCATTTCTTTCAGAGTTCTGCACAAATGTCCCTTCTCAGAGAGGCCCTCTCTGAGTGAAATGACAATTCCTCCCCCTCTGCCCCAGCACTCCCTCTCTCCTTCCCTACTTAATTTTCACCATAGCTTTGTTTTTTTGTTTTGTTTTGTTTTTTGTTTTTGGCCGCACCTCATGGCATGCAGGATCTTATTTCCCCAACCAGGGATCGAACCTGTGCCCCGTGCAGTGGAAGTGCTGAGTTTTAACCACTGGACCACCAGGGAAGTCCAATTTTCACCACAGCATTTAACTGCACTTGACCTATTATTTGTCTGTGTTTTCCACCAGAATATAAGCTCCACGGGAGCATAAGGGGACTGTCTGCTTTGTTCCGTTGTATCTCCCGTGCCTTGTAGATGCTCAACAGATAAATATTGGTAGACTAAACAAACGTTAAGTGAAGGTTGTGCCCGTGATCTCCAACTGCCAAGAACATTGGCTTTTTTTGGGTGCTTAAGCCCCTCAACCCACTTACAGCTTCCAAAAAGAATATCCAGTTTTTAACATTCCCCCCTTTCTAGTGGATTCTATATCACTACAAAAGATGCTGAAAATTCACACTCTTGGTGCACAGGCATATTTTGATTGGCTCATAGAAAATGCTTAAAATTTTTAAGTTAGATGCCAACATTTTATTATTTGTTTTTTTTGGGGTTTTTTGGCTGCACCACACGGCATGTGGCATCTTAGTTCCCCAACTAGGGATCGAACCCACGCCCCCTGTATTGGAAGTGCAGAGTCTTAACCACTGGACCGCCAGGGAAGTCCCGATGCCAACTTTTTCAATGGGCAAATTAATAAACAATTCTGGATTTCTGGATTCTCTTGATCAGATTTCTCAGAGAACAATATTCTAGGAAGGCAACAATCTGCTGGAGCTAAGACAGAGCTATCTAGATCGCCAGAGTCCCCACCCGGTTCCTACGGCTTACTGCATTACTTATATTCCTGTAGCTATGAGTTGAAGACTTCTGATGTAAATCCTCTCCTGTTTCCCTTTCATTACACTTGTTAGTACAGAATCCACTTACCTGCTGCTTAAACTACTGTGACAATCTAATTAATGTCCTTGCCTCATCTTATCCCTCAATTTCTAATCACCTCCCTACTCAAAAACTTCCACTGTTTATTTCTGTCTATAATTCAAATTATTTAGCTTTGCATTCCAGGCCCTCCTCATCTGGCCTTCCCCAGGAAATCTTTTCCAATTTTATATTCTGATTCCCCTTCAGCCCATCTTTCATGAACTATATTCATACACTTCCTTTTCCAGCTCCAATCCTGTTGCTCAAATTGTTTCTTTAACTTGAATTCCCTCCCTGGTTCTTCTGTTTATCTAACCTTCAAGGTCCAGGCACTCCATAAAGCATTCCCCAACTCCCATGCCCACACACAACCTCCCTAGACCTATCTGCCTACTTTGGACCTTCTGAATTTTCCATAACTTATCTGTTCCATATTCTATATATTTTGTTACAACTTTCCAATCATGTACTTGCACAAGCACTTAATAGTTATTGAATAAATGAATTTATTCCATCTATAATAACTTTGTTCATACTGGAATTCTTTCAGTACTTCTTTTGTCACTTGTTGTGTTACACTGGGACATGCATGGGGACAACACTGCCCCCAAAGGAGTGAAAATGGATTCCTGCAGAGCAGGGAGAGGGCAAAAAACCCTAGATATTAAAAAAAAAAAAAAAAAAAGGTTTCTGGCCCTCCAAAGGTCCGTGGAACATAAACAGACATGCAGTATATCAGTGTTATTACAACTTCATGGTTGGGATTAGAGGGGAAAATGTCTTTTTGAGGCTCCTGGAGAGGGGAAGACAACAATGAAAAAAAATTGAGAAACAGTATCCAGGGATCACGCCATTTGTTTCCTGTGTATTTGCTTACCCCCCAAATTCCCAGAGAAGAGCGTGAGGACAGCAGTAAAGCAGAGTGATCAAAAGTGCAGGCTCTCAGGTTTCCCTGGTGGCGCAGTGGTTAAGAATCCGCCTGCCAACGCAGGGGACACGGGTTCGAGCCCTGGCCCGGGAAGATCCCACATGCCGCGGAGCAACTAAGCCTGTGCGCTACAACTACTGAGCCTGTGCTCTAGAGCCTGCGAGCCGCAACTACTGAGCCCGCGTGCCTAGAGCCTGTGCTCCTCAACAAGAGAAGCCACCGCAATGAGAAGCCCGCTCGCTGCAACTAGAGGAAAGCCCATGCGCAGCAACAAAGACCCAATGCAGCCAAAAATAAAAAATAAAAAGTGCAGGCAGGCTCTGGAATCAGACTGCCTGGATTTGTACGTGGGCTCTGATATTTCTTAGCTGGATAACACCGAGCAAGTTAATTAACCTCTCTGGACCTCAGGTTCCTCATCCCTAACATTACCTAATATCTCCTCCTAGGGTTGTAGTATTAGGTGAGGTCATACATGAGAGCACACAGTAAAAGCTTAATAAATGACTATAAAATGTACATGTATAAAAATTTTTAAAAACGCACATGTACCCTAGGTGTTCACCACAAACGATTAATAAATTGATGCTGGTTGGCCTCAATAACAAGTGTATACAGGTGGCTGGAACTACCTTGCCAATCAGGCGGGAGTTGTAGGCTGCTCTGCAAGAGGTCTTTACACCTAGATTCCCGCATCTATAAAATGCGTGTACTGTACCAACCTCTCTTTTGGGATTTGGAGAACTAAAGTATCATCAATTCACGTAATGTGCTTAAAACGGCGCTTCAAATGTCAGCTAATATTAGCCCTACTGCAAGCCAAGCTCCTAGTAAAACCGGACTGGACAGCAGGACAGAGGTGGCCACTTGAGGAAAACATCCTAAGACTGTTATAAAATTTCAAAAGCACCTACGGCCTGATTCACTTTCCCGAAACGGCTCCATGCAAGGGCCCTCCACTCGAGCTCGGCCCGGGGCCCAGTAGTACCTGAGTCGCCCCCCATGCTGGGACCCTGAGGACCAGACCCAGAATGCTCGCTGGGTGGTTGGTGTGGAACCGAGACGACGCCGACCGAGGATTCATGAGGTTCGCGGTCCATGGTGTCGGGCCCTGCACGCGGGTTTAGGGTGTGTGTGCGCAAGAGAGGGGGGGGGGGTCTCAGGGAAGGGAGAGGGGGCAGTCGGCTGTGACCGAGACAGGGCGTCAGTCCAGGATCCGCGGGAAACCGGGAACTCCTCGCCTCAGTCCCACAGGTAGCCGCGGTAGAGACCCCGCCACGATACGTCAGGCGCGCCCGCACACTCCCTAAGGCGCATGCGCACCTTTTTCGCGCCGCCGCGTCAGGGAACGCACAGCCTCCCCCTCCCACCCGACCCGAGCTTCCTCTGGAAATCTTTACCCACGAGCCACCAGGCTCGCACGCCCTCTCTTTCTGCGCTTGCGCCTGTCATAGTCCCGCCCCCAAATCCCGTGGACCTCTGCGAGACGCTATTTAAGTGTCTCGCGGTAGGTTTTTCGGTCTCATTCTTCCACAGATTTCGGTAAGTGTGTGTCTTTGGTTGCACTTTAAAAAAAAAAAAAAAAAAAAAACCACGAGAACGTGCCCGCGCCTTGGCCTTTCTCAGTTGCATCTGTTGGGTTCGTGGGGCAGGGGAGAGAAAAACATGGCCATGGCATTGAGGCCTTGAAGCGACAGGGGCTTTGTGAAGGACAACATGGCGATGGGGGGCGGTGCCGACGGGCCTCTCTGTGATGAGAATCTTTTCACAGACCTGTACTGAGCTCCGTGAGGATAAGAAACTCTGAGGAGACAGGCCTTGCACGGCCGACGCAGTCGTAGCTCCGGAAAACAAAGCGTTTACGAGATAGCCTAGTGCTGACCTGATGTTCTCTTGTCCTCAGGGTTCGGGCGCGCGTCGAACACTAAAGGATAGCAAAGAGTTCTCGTTACAGTAAGTGCTCGTGGCGTGCCTTTACCGCCTTTATTTTTTTGGTTTCATTGTTGGATATACGGAAGTCCACCGGGATGTGCTACGGGGATGATCTCAAAAGTTGAACTCTCTCTTTCTGATGAATTAGTGGAGAAAACATAAAAATTCTGAGTAGCATTGTCTGTGGCAAATGTTTGGGCTCTTTAGCCCTGAGGTGTTAAGGGACTGACGTGGGACAGTTAGGCTACGAGACATAAAAGTGAACGGTGTTCTTTGGTCTTTTTTTTTTTTTCAGATGTGGTTTAAACCAAAAGGCCTTACGGGTGGGAGGATGGGACAAGACCTGTCCCTGTGTGGATCGAGCATTATGGCGGTGCTCCAGGTGGGTATACGATGCTTTATGCAATCATGGGCACAGAATCTGGGTGGGACTTGCTGCTTCAGATTGCACTGGCCACTCCATGATGAACGTAAAATGACAAGCATATGCCTGAACTCAAAAGTGATGTCATCTTACTACTGAGAAGTGGGCCCCAAATAGTCAAGGGTTTTGAATGGCTATTCTTAGGTACATATAATGCCTCCCTTTTCTGTCTCCAGCATCTCATCGCCAATCCTAAGGAATTCAGCTGCCTCCCAGGGTGAATGCAGGTAATTTTGCAAACGGGGGGTTAGGGTGTAGTCTGTCTGGTGTTCCCCACAACCAGGAGAGCAAATGGTCAGTGGAGCAGTGTTGCCTTTTTGCTCCTTCCAGCTTGTTCCTCTTGGAATGATTTTCCTGGGGAGGGAGATGGCAACCCAGCAAGCGGCACAGTTGGTTCTTGTGATGGTGTGCTCTTCCCTCACCCACATGTCACTGTCAGATGATTTGAATGATAATGCTGATTCTCTGTGAGGTACGACATTTAATAGCATGTTAGAGTTCTGATGGCAGTTTCTGTTAATGAAGAAATTTTATTCCATCCTAGTATTTTGAAATAACCATTTGCTCCCATTTTGCAGGTTGTCCCCATGGTGATGTATACATCTGTGTTACAGTAAGTTACTTCTCCCAGTGTTGTGGTAAAGTAGGTTATATGTGAGCCTGGATAACTATCTGGGGGGGGGGGTTTGTTGTAAAAGCCCTGATTGATCCATGTAACTTTTTTGGTTTCTTTTGCTCCTTATAGTGATGTTTCTTGACCTTTTATCTTTCTTTTTTTTAAATATTTACTTCTTTATTTGGCTTCGTCGGGTCTTAGTTGTGGCACACAGGCTCTAGAGCACTCGGGCTTAGTTGCCCCGCAGCATGTGGGATCTCAGTTCCCCTACCAGGGATCAAACCATTGTCCCCTGCATTGGAAGGCGGATTCTCAACACTGGACCACCAGGGAAGTCCCCTATTTTATCTTTCTTGATTTCCTAGGTGCTTCTTGATCTGCTCAGGGTCAAACTCCTGGAAAGAATTGAGAGCGGTGAGTACTTGTAACCTTGCTGGTTGTAGCTTGTTTCCAGTGCCAGTGAGGAGAGCAAGCGTTCTGTCTTACCCCTGTTCTAGCCCCAGAGCCAGTAATGGTGAACCCACTGGGGCTAACTGGGAGAAGGGATGAAAGCTTGTTCCATAAGGAAGTGTCTGAGGTGCAGCAAATGCCTGAAGATATCATTTGCTTAGCTTTTCTTGGTTTATCCATTAACCCTAGCTAGAATAATTCTGGCTATTTTGCTAATTACATGATCTTCTCATTCAGGAGCAGCTTGTTCCTTGTTCCTGTATACTCATGGAAAGCGTCCAGAGTTGAAAGGTTAGTTGGTTAATGTCTGTATGGCATATACCACCAAGTAAGCAGTTTCTGTGATGAATCAAACTAGCTCACTATGATTTAAACAATGAAAAGACCTGAACACCTGAGAAACTGGAGAAGGCAGCAGTGGGATACTGTCTGTAAGGAACTTGTATCACTCACAGCTTTGTCCTTCCCTAGGTACCATTGCCAATTACCTGCTTGTTTGCTCAAAGGTGAGTGTTTTCCATATGCGTTGGTGCATACAGTGTATTGAGTAGGAAAAAAATGCCTTTTTAGGCATGTCTGTATGATGACTTACATGGAATCTCGTTCGGCTGATGATTTGCTGTTGAGACTCGGAAATCTGATTTTCTAGGAACCATAGCTTAGGTGGGAACAACTTTTAATGCAGGAAGTAAGCTTACTGATTCAGTCTTGTTTTTGTTTTAGGTCCAGCTCCTTGTCTGGACCCTGAGAATGAATTGAGGTAAATAAATCTGTCATCTGTGGCTGCTATATAGAATTTGCCAGCGTTTTTTGTGGCACTTTGGATAGCTGTGCAGACATTACTTGTTTAATCCAAAGTTTGTCTTTGGCCATTTGTGAACCACCTGTGACAGACAGATTTCCACTCACCAGTGATGAGTTCAGTACCGCCCCAGTCTGATCACTATGACTGAAAGGTATTTTCTGAGCTGTGAGTTTGCCTTGGAGTGAAAGGTGACAATAGTGGGAAGTTGGGTGGGCTTTATAGCCAATAGGAAGCTTTGTGGACTAGGTGGTGGTTTCTATAAAAATGTCTGTTGAGACCTACATAGATGTGCTTTTTGTCTGAGGGTGGTTCAGAGACTTAGTTCCCAATCATTCTTTCGTAGGGGAAAGGAGTAAGCCATATTTCTGTTCAACTCCAGTCTGAAGTTAAGAGGTGAGTAAATTAAACACAAGGTGGGTCAAGTTAAAATTTCCCAGTGAAGAAATATTCACATGTCTTACCTGCTGTCCTAGTCCCAGAGCCTGTAAAGGTGAACCCACTGGGGCTGGCTGGGGGAGAAGAGGAAAGCTTGTTCCAGAAGGAACTGTCTGAGGGATCATAAGAATTTCTCAACAAGGCAAAGGAGGGAATAAATTACTGGTTGAAAATCGGTTGTGTTTTTTTTTTTTTTTCTTCAGGTCTGAAGAAAGAACAAAGCACACATAATGGTAAGTATCTATTCATGTACTTATGTTACATATTTAATAGACTAACCATGATAAATAGAAAAGTATCTGGAAGCAATCCTTTTAATGTTAGCTGGTTTAAAGGATAGCCCTTCTAAACCCATATGGTATATACTTTTCCATATGGTAAGAAAACTCAACTTTTTTTTTTTCTCTACAGGAATCCAACTCTCGAAGGATATCAAAAATGGAATTTTCTTATACAACCTACCTGTTCAAATTAGCATACAATCATTTCAGCCTTTCTAAATAAAACTTTTTTTAAACCTTCACTGATTCCTGTGTTTGAGTGGGTCTAGCTGGACAGAAGGAGATAATCCTAGAAAGACTTAACTGGCTTTACCCTGTTTAAGCTTGGCTGTTTGCCTACTGCTGAACTGTCTAACCCAGGGAAGCATTCAGGGAGCCTCCTTACACC
The DNA here is from genome assembly GCF_949987535.1 of Balaenoptera acutorostrata. Classification (NCBI taxonomy): domain Eukaryota; kingdom Metazoa; phylum Chordata; class Mammalia; order Artiodactyla; family Balaenopteridae; genus Balaenoptera; species Balaenoptera acutorostrata. The sequence goes on from NC_080072.1 coordinate 9,244,803, forward strand.
TTTAAGGAGTTTTCCCTTCTCTCTGTACTTAGCTGAGGAGTTCTGTATGAAAGTTTGCTGGGTTTGGGTGACCCTTTAACCTTTAGCTGTGCCCTAAAACTTTACTAGACTTTTCTCAATAAGATACGTTTTGTGGGCTTCCCTGGTGGCGCAGTGGTTGAGAGTCTGCCTGCCAATGCAGGGGACACGGGTTCGAGCCCTGGCCTGGGAAGATCCCACATGCCGCGGAGCAACTGGGCACGTGAGCCACAACTACTGAGCCTGCACGTCTGGAGCCTGTTCTCCGCAACAAGAGAGGCCGCCACGATAGTGAGAGGCCCGCGCTCACCGCAACTAGAGAAAGCCCTCGCACAGAAATGAAGACCCAACAGAGCCAAAAATTTAAAAAATAAATAAATAAATTTAAAAAGAACATTAATATTCTCATTACCAGGGCCTAAGTTGTCAGGACTACTCATGAGTCCTCGTTCATGCAGTATTTACACTTAGTTGGTCAAACTTGATAGTTGAACACTCAACATATCTCCTTGGTTTGTAAAAAAAAAAAAAAAGTTTTGTGTCAGGAATATAGTAAAGAAAAAGGCAATTTAACTGAAAGAAAGTGCATTTTTGCTAATTAAATGGTAGCCATACAGTAATAAGAGTGGTCAACACAGTAATCAGCCACAGAATGAAAGGGTTGGTCCAAGTAAGAGAAGGCACACCCAGGAACCCTGGGGAGGCACCTGTATTTAAAGGTGGGAGGAACAGCAGAGGACAAACCCAGAACGAGGCACTGCAAGCAGTAAGAGAGCCTGCAGTGCTGACCTGTAAACCCCAGGGAAGCGAGCACCATGGGAGTGTTTGGTAGGTAATGAAGCCTTCTGCAAGCAATATTTTCACCGTGTGGCAAATAAAGAATTCAAATTAAGGCCCAGTTACTTAAGCTAAGAGATGAAAGAAATGAGACTGGGACAATCTGGAGAAATGGGGGAGAGCTCCAAAATGAGGGGATCCCTCATAGTCCTTCCACACAGTGATGACTCAGTCTGTGATATTTCTAGCCTGGACTTCAACCTGCCCCTGACCTGATACCGAGTCGGACATTCAGACCTTGATTCCATGTCTGTTCCTCTCCAGTCTCCCCACCTCAGTAAGTGTCAACAGTGCCAACATGCTGCTCCATCCCCAACCTAGCAGTGTACTTACTGGGAGAGCCAAGGCCCTGCCCTTGCCTTTGCTGACTGATGTTTGGTTACATTCTAGAGGAAGAGGAGGAGGCAGAATGAGAGCCAACAAACAAGGTTATTTGAAATAGAGTGGTTCTCAACCAGGGGTGATTTTGCCCCCTGGGGAACATTTAAAAATGTCTGGAGACACTTCTGGTTGTCACAATTTTTTGTGGGGGGTGGGGGGTGGGCTATGCTACTGCTATCTAGTGGGTAGAGGCCAAGGATGCTGCTGAACACCCTGCAATGCATAGGACAGCTCCCCAACTCCCCACACAAAATGTCAATAGTGCTGAGGTTTCAGGCACCCTGAGATAATAAATGCCGACAAAGAATAGGAATCGGGCTTCCCTGGTGGCGCAGTGGTTTAAGAATCCGCCTGCCAATGCAGGGGACACGGGTTCGAGCCCTGGTCCGGGAAGATCCCATATGCCGCAGAGCAACTAAGCCCGTGAGCCTAGAGCCCGTGCTCTGCAACAAGAGAAGCCACCACAATGAGAAGCCTGCGCACCGCAACGAAGAGTAGCCCCTGCTTTCCGCAACTAGAGAAAGCCCGTGAGCAGCAATGAAGACCCAACGCAGCCAAAAAAAAAAAGCTTGATCCCTGGTTGGGGAGCTATGATCCCACATGCCTCGCGGCCAAAAAACCAAAACATAAAACAAGCAATATTGTAACAAATTCAATAAAGACTTTGAAAAACGGCCCACATCAAAAAAATCTTTTTTTTTAAAATTTATTTCTTTTTGGCTGCATTGGGTGTTAATTGCTGCGCGCGGGCCTTCTCCAGTTGCGGCAAGCGGGGGCTACTCTTCGTTGTGGTGCGGTGGCTTCTCGTTGCGGAGCACGGGCTCTAGGCACGCGGGCTTCAGTAGTTGTGGCATGCGGGCTCAGTAGTTGTGGCTCGGGCTCTAGAGCTCAGGCTCAGTAGTTGTGGCTCACGGGCTTAATTGCCCCACGGCATGTGGGATCTTCCCGGACCAGGGCTCGAACCCGTGTCCCCTGCATTGGCAGGCGGATTCTTAACCACTGCACCACCAGGGAAGTCCACGTCAAAAAAATCTTAAAAAAAAAAAATTACATCACCTAACCTGCTGTGCCTCAGTTTCTCCATCTGTAAAAGAGGGAAGATGATAGTACTACTTATTAATGTTGTTAATACATATAAAGCACCTGGAATCGTGCATGACATGAAACCATAGACTAGTCAGGCTGGGAATCAGTCATCACCAGGTGATGGATGGGAGGGAAAGCCAGGGCACTGGATAAGATCATTTCAGCAGAGAGTGTAAATAGGAGTAGAAATTTTGAATTCCTAGGAGCCAGGAAGCTAATACAAATCAGCAAAGAGGGTAGGGTTGGTGGTCAAGAGGACAGCTGGTCCCTCTTTTCTGGCCCGACTCCAACCTAGAGTTGCCACAAGGGGATGTAGGCCCAGAGCAGCCAGTCTTAAGTCGTGGAGCCGAGGCTATCTCTCTGACAGCCCTTGGACGGGCCTGCCCACAGGGCCTTCCAAGACCTCCAGATCCTGTTCCTCCACTTGATGTGGCCTCTTTTTAGGTGTTTGGATGCCTTCAGACAGGTCCTCCTATCTTTTTTGGGCTGTGGTTGTTAACTTGTAGATTAGTGAACAGGCTTTAGGGGGCTCTAAGAATCTCCTCGGAAATTGTATGCAAAATTGTATAAGGCAACTATGCATTTATTTGGGAAAAGCTTCAACAGATTCTCAGAAGGGTTGGGTGATGCAATAAAAATTAAACACCTCTTCAGACTGACTAAGCATTTCTTCAACCTGCTTCATATTATGTTGGTTTTTAAGTTTATAACATCTTCCTCTCAAGAACACCAAAAAAAAGTCTAAAATTGTTCAATTAATTTATAAATATGGGGGACTTCCCTGTCAGTCCAGTGGTTAAGACTCCGAGCTTCCACTGTAGGTGTGGCCAAAAAAAAAAAGAGTTAAAAGGGGGTTGTAAATTGGGGAGAGTTGTTGTTATAAACCTTTGAACACTACTTGACAATTTATACCATTTTCATGAGAATAAAACATTAACTTACAAAATTTAAATGTACCCACATGGAAAGAATATTCCCTTGGCCTTGCTTTGCTTGTTGTCAAAGCCAGGGACTCGCTGTGACTTCTTCCACTTCTCTCCATCTCTGCCACCACAGCCACCCCATCCCCACCCACTAAGCCACTTTCATCTCTTGCCTGGAGGATCACAGGAGCCTTCTCTCACTTTTCCCCAGTAAACCTTAAACATCATGAAGGCAAGGTCCATGTCTGATTTTGCTCATCATTGTAAAGTATCTGCTCAAAAAGCATAAACAAATGGACAAATGGCCTCCCAGTGAATAAATAGATCTCCAAGTTCCTGTGGAGTCCTCACTATCAGCCTCCTGTACCCACGCAGCAAGAGGCGGGGGTCGCAGTAGATGAGAGTGACAGAGCTCTCCTCCTTGCCTTTGCTTCAGAGGAGGACCTGACAGCTGAGACCCGACAGGGAAAAGTCCGCCAAGAGATCTGTGCGCTCAGGATGCTTGGCTGCAGCCTGCCTGGACAGACTGAAGCCTGCTCCACCAGGGGGCCGTGGCCTGCCCCAGGTTGGGTCTTGCAGAATTTAGAGAAGGTTGGGATTGAAAGAAATTGAATTTTGCTTTTGCTTCTGTATTAGTTTTTTGTTTGTTTTGTTTTGTTTTGTTTTGTTTTTATTGCTGCTGTAACAAGTTACCACAAACTTGATGGCTTAAAACAAAAAAATATATTATCTTACAGTTTTGGAGGTCAGAAGTCCTAAATGGGTCTCAATAGGCTAAAATCAAGGTGTGTTAACAGGGCTGCACTTCTTTCTGGAGGCTCCAAGGGAGAATGTTTTCCTGCCTTTTCTAGCTTCTAGAGGCCACCCCATTCCTTGACTGATGACTCCCTTCCATCTTCAAAGCCAGTGATGGCTCATCAAATCATCACTCTGACACTGAGTCTCCTGTCTCCCTCTGTGATCTTTGTGATTACGTACATGGAGCCCACCAGATAATCCAGAATGATCTCTCCTTCTCAAAACTCTTAATGTAATCGTATCTGCAAAGTACACTTTGCCTGCCATGTAAAGTAACATAATGAGAGGTTCTACGAATTAGGACATGGGCATGTAGGGGCATTAATCTGCCTACCACATCCCCTTAATTTGGCCCCTCCCTGGAGATCCTGGATTTATTTTGGGAGTTTGTAGAAACTGCTTCTGTTTATTCACAGGGACACATTGTAAGAAACCATATTCTCTAAAATCATGGATTATCAAACTTTGCTAGTTGAAATCATATCAGTGAGAATAGAACATCCCACTCTTGCCTGAAGGACCTCAGCCAGGCCGGTCACTTTGACACAGAAACAGCTGTAGTGCTCAGTTAAGGAGGTTTCAAACAGAACGTTCCGCGTTCAGATTAACACAGTTTCCAAGAAAACAGGACTTCAAGTCCCGTTCTCAGCCAGAGTCTGACATTAATCCCTTTCATACAGCTGGGCTTTGCTGTGAGCCTCTAAAGTACCGCTTCTTTTAAATTTGACCTACATTGCCTCACCCCTATTCCCACCGCAGGTTCCTGGGTTTATGAATCAAGCGGCTCCGAAACGTCTTTCTCAGGCCATCTTTTCTCCGCTGTGGGGCCGACGGTGGGTGATGGATGGTACAAAGGGCAAGAGGTAAGTGGGGTGGGGGTGGATGTTACAAGCCGGGGAGGCGGGAGGGGCAGAAGGGAGCCGGGAGCCCCAGGATGAGAGGGGAACACAGGCTATAAGCCAACTTCCACTGTCACCTCTGGGCCGAGAGCAACGAGTCCTCAGTTCTCACAACCACCGCTTAAGTGCGGGTTATTATTCCTCCATTTAAAAGAGGAGAAGACGGGAGCCTAAGCAACATGCCTCGAGTCATCAAATCAGGAACTGGCAAGCATGGATTCCAACTCGGTTCTTTGAACTCCGAAGTCTGTGCTCGGGAACCGCGGCCTTTCCAAGTAAATGTCCGGGAGAAGGGCCCCGCCCTGCATCTTCTTCCACAGACTATCGACCACCACCGCCCTACCGCCCCCAGGGAGCGCCTAAAAGCCTTAAGGCTGGAGACGCACGCCACAGTCTCTGAGCAAAGGGACGATGCGGCCATTGAAACCACGTCTAGTCATGTGGACCAATCCCCAGAAAGTGAAAGAGCAGAGGGGCGGGTTTACGCAAAACACACAGAGCTTGAGCAGGAAAGCGAAACAGTAAAAACCTTATTTAAGGTCTATTTCCAAAAATTTAGTTATTATTATGAAGCAAAAATAATGAAGAATTGGTTTTAAGCAAGATTACACATTAAGAAAAGTCTAATGGTTATGCCATAAAAGTCACCACAACCGTAAAAGCTATAGCAAGAGTAAGGCTGGCCGGCAGTGAAACTTACCAGTATCGCTTCTCGGCCTTTTGGCTAAGATCAAGTGTAGTATCTGTTCTTATCAGTTTAATATCTGATACGTCCTCTATCCGAGGACAATATATTAAATGGATTTTTGGAATTAGGAGATGGAATAGGAGCTTGCTCCGTCCACTCCACGCATCGACCTGGTATTGCAGTACTTCCAGGAACGGTGCACCCCCCTTCGGGGGAACATTTTGGTAAACAAAAATAAGAATGCAGTGTTTTAGACTTTCATTTGCATACATGTAAGAGGAGCTTTTTGTATAGCTACTATTACACTCTTGGGGGTGACTAACTAGTGTCAATAAACGACTAAGAAGAATGTACATAAATTGGAGTTTGTTTCTTTATTTGCAACATATATCGTGTAGTTTTACGTATTGTATACTCCTACGCTGTGTTCCATTATAGGACCGGATGTTCTTTTGCTAGTTTTATCCATTAGCTGGGAGTGGAGAATAAACACATTATTTTTCTTTTAATTAATTTTCTCATTTTTGGTTGTGTTCGGTTTTCCTATTTGTGAAAACTTTTTCTAGTTGTGGCAAAGGAGCGTCTTACTATCGGAGTCTGTCTCGATGCGGAGCACAGGTTCCGCAGGCTCACTAGTTGTGGCTAGTTGTTTTTGAGATGCGGGATGTTCCTACACCCAGCCTCCAACCTGTGTCCCCTGCATTAACAAACAGATGGTCCACCACTACGCCACCAGAGAAGCCCCATGATACCGTTTCAAGTTTCCACGAAATATGGGGAAAAACTAGCTGGATGTTATGAGCTCTGACAGTTCCAGGGTTTTTGTTTTTGTTTTTTTTTGGAGATTTCTAGGTTTCTGTTTACAGTGCCATTAAAAGAATCTTAGTATCACAGAAAACCCGCGTGGTCCCACCGAACCAGAAGAACCATTACGTTCCTCGTTTAAATGATCTCAGGGCTTCAGTGGTTCTAGTGGTAAAAATCCACGTGGTACTGCAGCTGACACGGGTTTGAGTCTTAATCCCCTTCGATCTGTGGTAGCCCGTAAGTACTCTATTTCAACGCCGCAACTATTGAATCTTGTCGCCTAAGAGTTCGTGCTCATTAGCAAGAACAACTACCGTGATGAGGAAGCCGCGTACCACCATCTCAACAAGAAGTAATTCTCGCTCGCCGTCCGCGTGCAGAAACAGAGACGCAACGCAATCAAAAATAAATGAAGTAAGGATAAAAAGTCTTCAGAAAGAATAGTGCCCTGGTAAGCTCAAGAGAGAGTGGAGAAGTCAGAGGACCGACGTCTGGTCTGGACTGAGCTAGACTGAGAGTGTGGTTTCCTCATTAACACAAAGTCAAGAGCACTGGCGGAGTGTTACTCTCTGAAGTCCTACCGCCACTTCTGCACCGGAGTGGAAAATCAAGCTAGCTTCTCTCTTGAGGATTCAAATCGGCCCGGCGAGAGTGGGGTGCTTTATTTTTACTGACGTAGTTTAAAACAAAGATTTCCGAGAAGCTTTGATTTCTTGGAACAACAGTTCTCAATAAGTCATTCAAGGAAGGGGGTAGTTCTGATTTTTTGTTGTTGTTGTATTTTTAAAATTGCGTCTTGTTCTTAGAAGTACTGTTAATTCTGCAGCTTTTTTTTTTTTTAACTGTGAGTGGTGATTTTTAGGATCACCAAACCTCAACGTAAAGAAGAATAATGCCCCACCTTACTTTTCCAAAAGGATATATACGTAAGATGGTTTCATTTTCCCCAACTTAATTCGTGTTGTCTTTTCGTTCTTTAATTTTTCTTTTACTTTGCTTCGGGTCTTCATTGCTGCACGCGGGCTTTCACCCGTTGCTGCGAGCGGGAACTACTCTTCGCTGTGGTGCGTGGCCTTCGCGTTGCGCTGGTTTCTCTTGCTGCTGAGCACCGACTCTAGGCGGCGGACTTAGGTAGTGGTTGCACGCGGGCTCTAGAGCGCAGGCTCAGTAATTGTTAGACACGGGCTTAGTCGCTCCATAGCCTGTGGGAATTTTCCCGGAGTAGGGTTCAAACCTGTGTCCCCTGCATTGGCAGGCGGATGCTTGATTACTGCGCCACCAGGGAAGTCCCCGTTTTCTCTTTTCATACTCGAAGTTGAAGCCCTGCGCTGCACTAGCGTTTCAATCGTTTCTGAAATGGTTTCTTACCTTGTCTGGTGCAGGAATACATGATGCTTTGGGGTAGGGAAACGGGCTACGGCTGACTGGACCCGGCACCGCGGTTCAGTTAGGATGCGTTTCACTCGAAGCGTAAAATGGTCAAGTTACTGTTTAGATCTCCACCAGTATCTCCAGGTTTCATTTTCGTAAAAGCGAAACCAACTGACGCGGAAGGGATTTTTTTTCACTCTTGCGCCTCTTTAAACTCCCAAAAACAGCGTTCCACTCGATCGGACTCCGCGCGCGCGCGCGCGCTGGTGACGCAGCTGCTCCGCCGGAAGTGCGAGCCGTGGGCTCCGGGACTCTGCTATGGCCGCTGCGGCAGCACGCTGGAACCATGTGTGGGTCGGCACCGATACCGGCATCCTGAAAGGTGGGTGGCGGGGCCGGGCTTCGGGAACCAGGGGGGTCGCCGTTTGGGGACATGGCGCGACTAACGTCCGTGTCCCACAGGCGTGAACCTTCAGCGCAAACAAGCGGCGAACTTCACGCCGTCGGGCCAGCCGCGGCGCGAGGAGGCGGTGAGCGCCCTGTGTTGGGGCGCGGGCAGCGAGACGCAGGTGAGCGGCCGCTGGCAGCTGGAGCGGGGGGCCTCGCGCGCGGCCGCCTCACTCTCTTCGCCATCCTGCCCTCCTCTGCCCGCAGATCCTGGTGGGCTGTGCGGATGGGACAGTGAAGCACTTCAGCACCGAGGAGGGCAGGTTCCAGGGTCAGAGGCACTGCCCCGGAGGGGAGGGCATGTTCCGAGGCCTCGCCCAGGTCGACGGGTAAGACCGAGAGCCCCTTGCTGAAACGCTCAGGTCGTAGGGAGAGCATTGAGGTTCCCGTAGGACGGCCGAATAATGGTGATCAACCTTGAGGTGACACGGGCCTGGTCTGTGTGACAGGGACCTTTGTCCTGCCTAAGTGCGTTCATTCCTATAACAAACATTAACTGAACACCTACTGGGTTGTATATAGGCATTGGGCGAAATGCAAGGGCTTCAGGTCAACCAGACACAGTACCTGCCTTCATAGAGTTTGTATCCGCCAGGGTTTTTCTTTTGGCTCCATAACATTTTATTATGAGCAAGTCATTTAATAGTTTCGAGTATGTTTTTCAGTGGGGGCTAACAACCACCAACAAGGTGGTGAAGCTCCCAAAGTAAAAGATAGGAAAGTGCTAGGTTGCAGGCCTAGCTTTCTTCCGAAGATGAAGAGAGAGGCTGTGAGCAGGCTGTGTAGGTTTGGTGATGTTAATTCTGACAGGTGAGGTGTAGAAGGCTCTGTGGGGATGAGAAGTTTGAACTGGCCCTTGAAGCATGGGTAAAATTTTGAAATGTGGAGAAAGGAATAAGGGCATTCTAGAAAGAAGCTCCTGCCTTAGCAGAGGCCAAGGATTGGTGTTAGGCTACAGGGTACATCACAAGGAAGATAAATAGCATTTGAGAGTTGAAGCTGAGGAAACGTTTTTCCTTTTTTTGTTTTTCTTTTTTATTATTTGTGAGGAAGCATTTTAATATGAGATAGGCAAGGTAGGTTGGGATTAAAGGTAAAGGGCTTTAAGTGCCAGGCCGAGAGATCTGCACTTCTGTAGGTGGTGGGGAGTTACTGGTTTTTGAGCAGGAAATGCTGTGGTCAGAGCTATGAGCCTGCAAGAATGTGGAGGATGGATTGGAGAGAGGGCTGTTGGGAGACTGTTGCCACAGCCCAGGCAAGCCCAGAGCCTGAACCGAGTGGAGAAGGGTGGGCAGATATGAGAAAGAGTATAGGCTTGAACTGTACAGATTCTGGGACTTGCTTGGGCTTCATGGGACGCATACTTTGAGGGAGAGATTGGAAGCCGGAACAGGGAACTTGAGAGAAGAAGCTGGTGTTTGATTTTGGCCAAACACTAAATCCGGAACAGTCCCCTTTCAGTCCTTTCAGAGCTACTGATCTTGACCTCTGGTGACTGACTCAAGGTTCAGAAAGACCAGCAGGGCCAGGTGCCCCAGATGTAGCTGTGGAATAGCAAAGGCTCTGTGCTTTGGAGTATCAGACTTGATTTCCAGCTCTGGTTCTGACATTTATAGCTGAGTGGCAAATCTTTTAATTTCTCAGAGCTTCAGTTTCCTCACTTATGAGACTGGTAAACCCTTACCTTGTTGAGGAAATTAAATAACAGCCATCAAGCCCTGCCCAGACCCGAGTAACCTAGAGGCTTCCTTAGGAACAGGGCTGGTATGGGACCTCCCTGGTGGCGCAGTGGATAGGACTTGACGCTCCCAGTGCAGGAGGCCGGGGTTCAATCCCTGGTCAGGGAGCTAGATCCCATGTGCATGCCTCAACTGGGAGTTCACATGCCGCAACTAAAGAGCCTGTGAACTGCAACTAAGGAGCCCGCCTGCTGCAACAAAGACCCGGGGCAACCAAATAAATAAATAAATAAATAAATAAATATATATATATATATATTTTTTTTTATTTTAAATAAATTTATTTATTTATTTATTTTTGGCTGTGTTGGGTCTTCGTTTCTGTGCGAGGGCTTTCTGCAGTTTCGGCGAGCGGGGGCCACTCTTCATCGCGGTGCGCGGGCCTCTCACTGTCGTGGCCTCTCCCGTTGCTGCACTGGCTCCAGACGCGCAGGCTCAGTAGTTGTGGCTCACGGGCTTAGTTGCTCCGCGGCATGTGGGATCTTCCTAGACCAGGGTGCGAACTCGTGTCCCCTGCATTGGCAGGCAGATTCTTAACCACTGCAGCACCAGGGAAGCCCAATAAATATTTTTTAAAAAAGGAACAGGGCTGGTAGGAGGGAGTCTAGTTCATATGAATTTGGGGGTGGGTCGACTGGGGCCAGAGAACAACCCCGCTCCTTTTTTTAACCCTAACTCTATCCTCCCTTTGCCAGCAGCACCCTCATCACATGTGTGGATTCTGGGATTCTTCGAGTCTGGCATGACAATGACAAGGAGGCATCCTCTGACCCTGTGAGGTTCCCCTGTCCTGATACTGATGGTTGGGGAAGGTGGGGCCCAGGGTAGGAGCCAACTGAAGGCTTTGCGGGAGGAGGAGTAAGGATCTGGAACCGACTCTCATCTCCCCTCTCATCTTCCATTGTTTTCAGCTCTTGGAACTGAGGGTGGGCCCTGGGGTGTGTAGGATGCGCCAAGACCCAGCGCGCCCCCACGTGGTTGCCACAGGTGGGAAGGAGAATGCTCTGAAGGTGTGGGACCTGCAGGGCTCTGAGGAGCCTGTGTTCAGGGCCAAGAACGTGAGTGATGGGGGGTGGGGAGGTGATGGGGGGCAGGGAGGGGCTGGTTCCGAGGTCCAGGGAGTCTGAGGCCACTGACTATGTCAGAGACCAGCTGGGCTTTAGGGGATAATGACAGAAGGCAGGAGGAGGGGGCACACTGAGCCCTCCACAACCCTGTCCCCCATCTACCCACCCTACCAGGTACGGAATGATTGGCTCGACCTGCGGGTTCCCATCTGGGACCAGGACATACAGTTCCTCCCTGAGTCACAGAAGCTCGTCACCTGTACAGGGTACCACCAGGTGAGGCACCACCCCACCCCTATCTCTTTCTGGGCTTAAGCAGCCTCCTGGAGAAACAGCCTTGCTGTGCAGGCTCGGTCCCCACCATTCGGCACAGCCACCCTGCTTGCCATCCTTCTTCCATCCCTGAGCTCCCAGAAGAGGGACGACTTCCCCCGTCTGTTCCAGCCCAATGGCTGAGCCGGTGACCTTCTCTTACTACATTCTAGGAAGGAGTTCCCTGAACTGTGATTCTTCCTTTAACTCCCACCTGGAAGAGAAAAGAAGGGAGTGTCCCCTTCATAGTAGAATCACATGGTTCAGGTGTCATGAGAAGACGTGGGCTGGGTATCAAGAGAACTGAGTTCTGGTCCTGATGCAGCCTCTGATTTGCTTTCGGACCCAAGCCTGACCCTCTACTAACTGGCCTCAGCTCCTCAGCTTTACGGGAAAGGTCCACATGGGGATCTTTTCAATGGGTCTCTCTCTCTCTCTCTCTTTTTTTGACTGCCCTGTGCTGCATGCGGGATCTTTTTTTTATTTATTTTTTTTATTTATTTATTTTTGGCTGTGTTGGGTCTTTGGTTCGTGCGAGGGCTTTCTCTAGTTGCGGCAAGCGGGGGCCACTCTTCATCGCGGTGCGGAGACCGCTCTTCATCGCGGTGCGCGGGTCTTTCACTATCACGGCCCCTCCCGTTGCGGGGCACAGGCTCCAGACGCGCAGGCTCAGTAGTTGTGGCTCACGGGCCCAGTCGCTCCGCGGCATGTGGGATCTTCCCAGACCAGGGCTCGAACCCGTGTCCCCTGCATCAGCAGGCAGATTCTCAACCACTGCGCCACCAGGGAAGCCCTGCATGCGGGATCTTAATTCCCCGACCAGGGATCAAACCCGTGCCCCCTACAGTGGAAGCACGGAGTCCTAACCACTGGACTGCCAGGGAATTCCCAGCTGGTCTTTTTTTTTTTTTTTAATTTATTTATTTATTTTGGGGTGTGTTGGGTCTTCGTTTCTGTGCGAGGGCTTTCTCTAGTTGCGGCAAGCGGGGGCCACTCTTCATCGCGGTGCACGGGCCTCTCACTGTCGCAGCCTCTCTTGTTGCGGAGCACAGGCTCCAGACGCGCAGGCTCAGTAGTTGTGGCTCACGGGCCCAGTTGCTCCGTGGCATGTGGGATCTTCCCAGACCAGGGCTCGAACCCATGTCCCCTGCATTGGCAGGCAGATTCTCAACCACTGCGCCACCAGGGAAGCCCCCAGCTGGTCTTATTTGAAGTTCTAAGACCCAGGCAGGCCTGGGTGGCTGTATTTGCCCTGTTTCCTTTGCTCCTGCATATTGAAGTCTGCTATTGGTGATACACCTCTGCTCAGAACACATATGAGGGCTTCCTCTCTCCTCCCTGTTCAGACTTAACGTCTTTCTCTGCTTGAAATTCAGCAACTCTGACAGTTGGACTGACTTGCTTTTCCATCCCGAGAGGGGAGTACAGGGGGATGGAATGCTCATGCATGCAGACCATGGGAATGCTGCCGCCTCCAGGCTGGGGAACCTCTCTGCTCAGCCCTGTATGTTCATGCTCCTTAGCAGCTGTCTCTCCTCTACCCCCCAACACACAGAGAAGAGGGGTGCATTTCAAATGAGAGTTTCTCTGAAAGAGTGGGTTGTCAACAAAGCAGTGTATGAGGAGGGGATGAAGATGTGGAGGAGCCAGAGGGGGTATGTGGAGTGAGGGTACTGTTGGTGATGCCTCAGTCTTCCTCCAGGTCCGTGTCTATGATCCAGCCTCCCCCCAGCGCAGGCCGGTCCTCGAGGCCACCTACGGAGAGTACCCACTGACAGCCATGACCCTCACTCCTGGGGGCAAGTGAGTGTTTAGAGGGCAAAGTGAGGCTTGGGAAGGACTCCAGGGGGCCCCTGCTGACCCCATGTGCCTCTGATCTCCTCAGTTCGGTGATTGTGGGGAACACTCATGGGCAGCTGGCAGAAATTGACCTTCGGCAGGGTGAGTGGACTAGGGAGCCTTGCGGGAGGGGAAGGGGTGGGGAGGAAGGGCAAGATTCCCTCTGACAAGGTGCAGTGGAGCTGTTGAGCCCTCTTTCAGGTGCCAGATTGCCCGGGTTCAAATCCTGGTTCTGCCAAAAGCTGTGTGACCTTAGACAGATTACTTTGTCAATTCCCTGTGCCTTAGTTCCTTCACCTGAAAAATGGAGATATTAATGGTAATTGCCATCTCAGCGTTATGTTAAACGAGGATTAAATGTTGAAACATAAAGTGATATGAACAGTAAACACTCAATAAATGGTTGTTGGCTGGCCAGCTAGCACTGATTCCTACCGCCTTCTCTAGGGCGCCTACTGGTCTGTCTGAAGGGGCTGGCGGGCAGCGTCCGAGGGTTGCAGTGCCACCCTTCAAAGCCCCTTCTAGCCTCCTGTGGCTTGGACAGAGTCCTGAGGGTACACAGGATCCGGAATCCACGGGGCCTGGACCATAAGGTGAGAGCCTGCTGCCTCCTGTGCCCCGGATTCATGTTTCTATTTCTGCAGGCTTGGCCCATTAAGGTCCCTCATCTTTTGCAGGTTTACCTCAAATCTCAACTGAACTGCCTCCTGCTGTCAGGCAGGGATAACTGGGAGGTAAGCAGTTGGGTCTGGGAATGTGGGAGCTAAGGGCACAGGTGTGAGGACTTCCCTGTGAAGAGGAAAGGGAAGCAGCTGGAACTCAGACCTGGGACTGTCCATCCATCTGCCAAGTGTAGTCCTATAAGAGTTACTGCCAAGGGTGAAATAGGCGCATGGATGGACATGGTTTCCAGGAGCAGGAAATAAAAGGGGTGGTGCCTGGAGGAATTATTCCCCTTCCCTGTGGGTCTGACTCCTAAGCTCTTCTCCCACTCACCAGGATGAACCGCAAGAGCCTCAAGAGCCCAACAAGGTGCCCTCAGAAGACACAGAGACAGATGAACTCTGGGCTTCGTTGGAGGCAGCTGCCAAGCGGAAACTCCCCGATTTGGAGCAGTCCCAAGGCGCCCTCCAAACCAGACAGAGAAAGAAGAAGCGGCCTGGGTCCACCAGCTCCTGAAGAGCTTGTGCTCACGTTGTAAATAAACAGCTGAATACATACCACGACCCTGAGCCTTTTGTGTTGGCAGAAAGGAAAGAGTGGCGGCTGCTCCCTGAGCTGGGGTGTTGGGGGGTATCTGACTTCACAAAAGCAGCGCCGGGAGTCGGCGGGCTGGCGTGGGTGGAACCGAGTGCGGAGGCTGCGCGTGAGGCCATGGGCTGCTGCCAAGGCAAGGACTTTAAGACTTCGGATGAGCAGGCCAAGGAGGCCGGGTCAGAGGAAGTTCAGGAAGGTGGGACCGGAGATACAAGGGTGCCCAGGGAGCCGGGAGTGCGGGATGGACCACCCGGAGGTTGGACTGGGGAGGGTAGAGCTCAGCGGCCTCGCATCCTCGCAGGCAAAGAAGGGGTCGATGCAGACTCGGCGGAAAACCGGAATCTCAGGTCACACGAAAGGCTTCTGATCACTGTGCTGTGGCGGCGGCTCTCCCTGTTCAGCCGTCGGGGCTCCTCGCGGTCAAACAAGAGGCAATCAGTCCAGAATCCAAAGCAGGCGTGTACGTGCCAGGAGTGCAACCGGGAGGGGATCCAGGAGTAGCCGGAGAAGGGGTGACCCCAGCCCTGTTCTCAGTCCGCCCCAGCCTCCCTCCAGAGAATAAAGTTTCTAACTTGTACCTGCCTGAGGCCTTCTGCCTCCAAGGCTCGCTTTGCGCGCACAGGGCGCGGGCACCACCAGTGCTGCGGGCTCTTTAAGGCTCCTCCCCCGAGGCTGGCCCAGCCCCTTGGGCCCGCAGCCCCCCTTCCTTGGGGGCGGGGCCACGGTTGCGGCCTAGCCAATGGGAGAGCGGAGTTGCGTTTGCGTTTGGGAGGAGGGGCGTGTCTCTCGGGTCGCCGGGCTTGAAAAGGCGTGGCACCGCCCTCTCGTCTCCGGGGTGGGGTTACGTGTGGGTGACGTGGCGGCTTCTAGTCTTTGGTCGGGTTTCGGCGGCTTCGGTTCCCGGGGAGAAGGCGGTGACGACCCGAGTGATTGTGGCAGTGGCGGTGGCGGCGGCGGCGCCAGGCGGCAGAGAGGAGGTAGGACACGCTCTAAGAGGGGTCTGACCGCAGTGTCTGCTCTGGACAGTTCTTTCCGGGGACGGCGCGGGCTGGGGGGAAGGGAACCAGGGGCAAGCGGGCAAGTCCTGCCGGCCCGGCTCGAAGTGAGCGAATACGTCGCCGTCCAATCAGGAAAGCCCCTGTTGAGAAAGACGTCGGCCTTAGCTAATCAGTGGTTGCAGTCCTCCAGACGGTGGGACTTAGGCGAATCGAGGGTGGTACTTCCTGCTTCTAATAAACACCTAGAGATTTCCCCCCTCCGCCCACCGAAGTGTGTCCCTCTCAGGAGGTCCGTCACCGTTTCTCCCTGACGAGTCGGAGGAACCCGTGGATACGAGAGGGCCCAGTTAGGGCCTAGGGCAGTTGCACGGGCCGGGCTGGAGCTTCGGAGCCACAGGACCTGGCTCTGGCCCTGCCTCTACTTCAGGGCCCGGCCCGCGCTCTGGCCGCCAGAACCAAGTTGGAAGAAGAGTCTGAGGAGCGGGACGGCTTGGGCCAGAGAAGAAGCGGGGTCCTGCCCACTGCGGTTCGGCCCCAGGATCTGCGGGAGGCTTCGGGCGCGAAAGTCCGTGCCAAGTGCAGAGAGGCCCCGAGGATCTGCTGGTTGGGGGGGATTTGTGGGGAAGGAGGCTGCCTGGGGAATGACACTCTCCCCTCCACCACAGTCCAAGGTTATGCGTCTCAATGATCCCGCGAAAACGCTACGGATCTAAGAACACGGATCAGGGTGTCTACCTGGGTCTCTCAAAGACACAGGTCCTGTCCCCTGCAACTGCTGGCAGTAGCAGCAGCGACATCGCCCCTCTGCCCCCCCCAGTGGCCCTGGTCCCTCCCCCTCCCGACACCATGTCCTGCCGGGATCGGACCCAGGAGTTCCTGTCTGCCTGCAAGTCCCTGCAGAGCCGTCAGGTAAGGACCTGGAGTGGGAAAGGCAAGAGCGACTCTTACTCAGACCTGGGAGAGGCGGTGCTCTAGCACCGTTGTTTGAAGTAATTCTTGGGGGAGCCCGATGGAGAACTGGTCCATCTTGGGGAGGGTGGTAGGATCTACCAAGCAACAGAGAAGATGTGGGCTAGCTAATCTAGAGGCAAGGATCTAGGCTTTTTTTTTATTATTATTAAATCAGGAATTCCCTGAGCGTAGGGTTGGTATTCTGGAAGGAATATCTCAGGGCAAGAGGTGGCTGCAAGTATATTTGGTTTGGATAAGAAACAGGTTCTCGAAAGAGCTTTTAGCTCAGAGACAAGCCCTTTGAATTCTAGTTCCAGTATAATTTTACCACGTTTGCTCTGTGACAACACAGAAGTTAATCTAGTTGGACCCCAGGTTTTGTATCTGTAAAATGAAGGAAGGTTTCTAAATAAGTAGTTCTAATCAAAACCACTTTGGAGTGCTTTTTTAAAAATTAGATTTGTCTTGGTCCAGACTTTCTGAATCCAAGTGGAACCTGAATAAATGTAATTTAAAATATTTTTACTGGTCAGCTCTTGTTAGCTGCTCTTCTGTACGATCTCCATGAGTTTTACGTTTATCCTCTCTGATTCCCGGATTGGAGGAATAGAATGGTAATACTAGTTACCATTTATTTAGTGCTTAGAATGGACCTGGTATTTGGCTAAAATAATTTACAACCCTTAGGTTTTTTTTTTTAAATTTTTTTAAATTTATATATTTATTTTATTATTTGTTTTTGGCTGCGTTGGGTCTTAGTTGCGGCATGCGACTCTTAGTTGCGGCATGTGGGATCTAGTTCCCTGACCAGGGATCGAACCCCAGCCCCCTGCACTGGGAGCGCTGAGTCTTATCCACTGGACTACCAGGGAAGTCCCAACCCTTAGGTTTTTTAATCTTAGCAAGAACAAGAGGTGTGTGGATTGTCTTCATTTTACAGAAGAGGAAGTAGAGATTCAGAATGGTTTAAGCAACTTGCCCCAAACCCCCCATGTAGTAAGAGGTGGCACCTAGATTTGAACCCAGGTCTACCTGTATGGACCGTCTGGTGGAGGATGCCGCTAGTGTTAGAGGGTGAGTTTAGTAGACACCTGAGGAACAGTGAAAGCTGGCAATGGGGAGGGAAAACTAAAGTTTTACCTCTTGACGTTGCTTTTCAGAATGGAATCCAGACAAACAAGCCAGCTCTGCGTGCTGTCCGGCAGCGCAGTGAATTCACCCTCATGGCCAAGTGAGTTGAGAGAAGTTATGTGGTGGGATGACCAGTGTCTGAGGAGAGGTAGCCTTGCCTGTGGTGACCTTGGCCGTGAGGACTGGGATTGGTTGTGCTGGTGCTAATGTGGGAAAGGCCCTCTCCTTCCCTTCCCGCAGTGTTCCCATTAATGCTCGTTTGCAGGCGCATTGGGAAAGACCTCAGCAACACATTTGCCAAGCTGGAGAAGCTGACAATCTGTGAGTGTTCCCGGGGCCTTTCAGAACTGGGGCAGTGAACCTGGGAGGGCGGAGGAACCATACTCCCGGAGCCTGGTCTTCGACCTCACCTGTCGTGGCTTCTTGTTTGTCTCTGCAGTGGCAAAGCGCAAGTCCCTCTTTGATGATAAAGCAGTGGAAATTGAGGAGCTAACTTATATTATCAAACAGGTGAGCGACTAGCGATCGGGAGAGCCCAGCATTTCAATTGGATCACTTCCATCATTTTCCC